>NC_062215.1:56812828-57117200 GCF_902686445.1 Sciurus carolinensis | reverse complement strand
AGATGACTGAGGTGCAGCCCAGGGTCTCCACAGAGGGCAGGCTTCGCACTATGGCATTCTTGCGTGCCATGCGTCGTGTGCCCAGCGCCAGGCATGTAGTGATGACTGCCGGGAGGCCCTCAGGAATCGCAGCCACAGCCAGGGCCACGGCAATCTTAAAGTAGTAGATAGCACCACGGAGCCAGGAGCCACCATGGGCCGGGTCAGCAAAGTGGCCGATGTTGATGACCCATACAGCCACGCAGATGACAGAGATGGCATGGGACAGCTGCCGCCCAAACTCATCCAGCTTGCGCTGCAGTGGTGTCCGCTCAGGCTCCACTGCTGCCATCTGGCTCCGGATCTTGCCCAGCTCTGTTTGCAGACCTGTGGCCACCACCACACCAACCGCCTTGCCTGATGCTATATTGGTGCCCTGGGCCAAGGAGAGACAAGGAAAGAGCTGCTCGGTCTCCAGCCAGGGCTGGGAACCCAACCACTTCAAGGCAGGAGAAGGACTCTCATCCTCTGACTTGACTTTTTTTTCTCCATGTTGCTAGTGCCTGTGGACTTACATAGCTATGTATTTATTGGGTCATTGCTATCTTTCCATGTTAGTCTGAGATCTATGAAGGTAGGAATTTGGTTTACCATATCCCCAAAACCTAGCAAAAGGCCTGGCACAGAGGTGGCTCTGGGACTGAGCTTGACAATATGATCAACTAGCACAGCCTGGGCACCAACCCATCGAACCCATTATAACATGATTCATAAAAACCACTACGGCCACACAGCAGAGTAGCTGACAATGATTCCAGGTAAATATTTCCTGAAGAATCCAGAAAACCTGAGTCTAAGTTCAGGTTATCCCTTCCTAAGGCCCCAGAAAAATCCCCAAGTCCTATGTAAGGGAGAGGCTGCTGCTCTGTGCCTCAGTCCTCTTCTGCAAAATGGTCCATCAGAGGTGAGGAGGCTGGTTGCTTGGTGTGCCTTCAAATGGCCATGCTGTGGAGGCTGGCAAGAGGACATGTGCTGTGGCAAGCCCATCTCTCTTCTGCCCTGAGCAGTGCAAGCCCCTTGGCTAAGGAAATGACCTGCGGTTAGCCACACCACCCTCGGAGAGCTTCCTAGGGACAGCTGCTGACACTGGAGCAAACCTCCCTCCAAGAGCCTCCCTCCCACCCAAAGCAGCTTGTCCAGGGTGTCCATGCAACTGAGCAGGGTGCTGTCTTCAGGAAGAGCTCTGTGTGAACATGGTCTCCACTTCCAAGGAGACTCTCTAGTCCCTTATAACTAACAGGGTGCCCCTGGCCACTGTCTGACTGATCTGGTCCTTCCTTGTGGCACCAAACACCATGCTGGCTTCAGGATGTTACTGGGCAGCTGTCAACTCCCTCGGAGATCACAGGGGCAGGTCCCTCTCATCAAAGCTGAAGCCACCACTCTCCCTGAGAAGAGCCAGGGTGCTTGGCATCATGCCTTGGGGGTCAGTTTTTACATATGAGAAATGGACCATTGCCATCATCCTTTGCCACTTTTATTCTCTTTTCTTTCTTTTTTTTTTTGTTTTTTTGGTTTTTGTTTTGCAGTGCTGGGGACGGAACCGGGACCTCATGTGTGCTAGGCAAGCGCTCTGCCACTGAGCTATACCTCTAGTGCCTCCACTATTTTTGTAAGTTTTTTCCCTCTAGAGGGTTTTCTGTTGAGTGACTAATGACAAGCTCTGCCCTTCTCCAGGCTAAAAGTGGGTATCCTAGCAGGAAAGAAGAAAAGGTCTGGAGCCAGTATGTTTAAGTTTACAACCTCCTCTGCCCACTCAGGCTGTGTGACCTTGGGCAATTTACTTAACCTCTCTGAGACTGTTCCCTTGTTGAAAAATACAGATAACAAGATCCAGATAACCTTATTTCAAATAAACTAGTATGTACAAAGAGCTTGGAACAGTGCCAGACACACAAGCCTCAGTAAACACAAGCTACTATTATTATTATAAATTTGCATGTATTGCCAAAAATTGAGCAGGTTCTTTCTAAAAGAACTCTGAATAACATTAATGTGATTGTTCTTATTATCACTGTCCAGGCAAAATCCCCCAAGCATCCTGGGAACTTACAGAAAACAGCATGTTCTTCTTGTCCTGGTTCACAGCTCTAGGGTCTGGGATGGCATCTGTGTGCTTGGTCACAGACACAGATTCACCTGGTTGTAGAATAAGTCTGAGAAGCCCCACTCGAAGACATACCTGTCCCCTTGTCCCCACTCCACCCTGGCCCCTGGGCCTCACCCGTCAGGATGGACTGGTCCACTCGCAGCGTGGTGGACTTGATCTCGATGAGGCGGAGGTCAGCAGGTACTTTGTCTCCCACTGTGCAGGAAGAATGGCTCGGCTGAGGGTGGCTTTGGGCCCCAGGCCCTGGGAAAGTCTAGAAGGTTCCAAGGAACCAAGACTGGGGCTGGGAGTAAGGGGCCTGAGCTGTGATCCCTCAAGAAGATCCCTCTGGCCACAACCTCCCAACCTGCCTAACAAGGCTTCAGTCAAAAGTTTTGGAGGGATGTGACAGCCACCCCATCAACACAAATAACTGGAAAGACAGAGGCACAGGGAGGGACGGGGCTCCCTGGTGTCATGTGAAGGCAGGAGGAAGCCCCGCATACCCGCCACTTCCACGATGTCTCCGGGGACGAGGTCTCGGGCGCGGATCCTCTGCACGCCCCTGCGGTCTGAGCGGATCACCTTGCCCATCTCAGGCTCGTACTCCTTTAAGGCCTCGATGGCACTCTCAGCATTGCGTTCCTGAGGAACAGACGGGCAGGTAGTCTGTCCTTGCTGTCACCTCAGAGTGACACCCCTGGGGCCTGGGATTGAGCCGGAAGCAGAAGGATCTGCAGGTGGAGGTCACAACTCGAAGCCAGGGCCCCAGGGCCTAGCCCCACACGCTGTGCCTCTCACCTGCCACACGCCCACAATCGCGTTGGCCACGAGGATCAGCATGATGACCAGGGGCTCCACGAAGGCTGTTGTGGTCTCCTCTCCCTCCTCGAACCAGGCCAGGACCTGCAGGGTCAGAGCTAGTGAGCTGAGTCATGCTGACGGCCCCATCTGTTCTCCTTGTCCTTTGTACCCTGGGTCTCCCTGTCTGCTTCCCTGCTCAGGGGAGATACCCCCAGGGAATCCTGGGCTTGCAGAGGGGCTCTCCTCTGAGAAGACCTTGGTAGAGGACACCCATCCCATAGATACGACCACCACAGCTCCCACCCGCCAGGCCAACCTTCAAGGGGTTCGTAAGCCAGACTTCCGTCTGCCTAGAGCAGTGCTTCTCACCACAGTCCCTAGGGACTTGTTAGAAACACAGTTCTCAGGTCTATCCTAGACTTCTGGGGTCACAGTTCTGGGGCGGGTCCGGGAATCTGTGTTTGACAAGCCCAAGTAATTCTTATGCATGCTCACATTCAAGGTTCCTAGCCAGGAGAGTATCCTTCCAGCCCTAGAGCCTAGGACTGGAAGACAGACTTCAGTCAAGTCCTGTGTCCATCTCTGACCTAAACAGGTACTTGTTTCTCCACTTGCATGGGACTCAGTGTGGCCATCTCTGCTGTAAAGGGGTGCAAACCGGCTTGGGGCTCTGCCATGCACAGATGTTGTTTCTAAGAGTCCCCGTATTCTACAAAGACCAGACACAACTAGAGAAGAGCTGGTCTCAGCCAATGCTCCTGCTGCTCCACACTCCAGGTCACCAAGATGAGGTCTCCCCCCAAGTTCTGTTGGGAGTGGGACCAGGAACGGGAACCATGTTCACCCTTGGGGGGGTCGCTTACCAGTCCTGTGTTCACCTCCAGTCCCTGCTATTCGGCCAAAGAAGACAACCACTGTCCCTTAGCACATGTCTACCCTGGGCCTGGCCTATGTTCAGAATGGGGTGTGTGCAGCAGGAATGAGGGAAGAGCAAAGGGAAGCAGTAGCCAGGAGGAGGCTGCAGGGTGTGAAAGCCAGCGTCTGTCTGAGGAGCACTAGAAGGAGCTGCAGCATTCAACCAGGAGACATCTGACAATATCTGAAGACATTTTTGATTGTTACAACTGGGAGGTGGGAATGACATCTGGTGGACAGAGGTCAGGGGTGCTACCAAACAGCCTGCACAGGACAGCCCTTCACCTCCACCAGCAATTATCGAGTCCCAATGTGAACAGTGCTGAGGTTGAGGAACCCTGGGCTGAGACAGGGAGGGGCAAGGTCAGCTTGTGATTTTGAAAGCTCACTCTGACAGCAGAGTATAAGATGAATGGGGGCAGCGCAGATGGAAGCCAGGGGCCCGGTGCTGAGGCTTCGAGGGTTCAGGCAAGGGAAGCTGAAATCTGAGCAGAAAAGGGGCATGGGGGGCCAGGAAGTGCCCATGGTTGAGAGGATAGCAGCTCTGTGGCCCACAGCCTGGCCTCTGAGCACTGCCCAGATCCAGCTCCCCTCTCAGGCTACCCAACACTAGTATGGCAGCAGGGCTACTTACAAAGGAGACCAGGGCAGCCAGCAGCAGGATGCGTACCAGGAGGTCCTCAAACTGCTCCAGCACCAACTCCCACAGGGACTTCCCTGGAAACAGGAGAGCAGCATGAGGCCCAGGCCTCCGACCCACTGCCCTCCCCATTCAGAGCTGGCTCCAGGGGGCCCTAGCCCCATTTCTCCTTACAGTTCAAAGATGGAGAACCCAAGACCCTGAGAGGCTTGGGCAATGCTGAGGGGTTCAGCAAGGTCTCACTCTTGCGGGAGGGGAGAATTACCACCTCATAGAATAGCCAAGGATGTCATGCCCCCACCTGGCAGAATGCCCCAGCCCCGGTCTCACCTTCCTCAGTGGGGAGCTCTGCAGGATCCAGGCAGCCAAAGGAGCATGAGGAGACAAGAGATGAGCGGGTTATGTAGCGGGGTCTTGAGGAGTCTGGGAGCCCCTCCCTCTATGCTATCCGGGCCACACTGGCCTGGATGTGTCTGCACAGCCCTCTGTGAGTGGATGGCTTGAGCCCAAATCCTTGTGCTCCGCCCCCACCCCACCCCCGCTCACATTAAGTGAGCTCTGGTGTGGCTTGACTCATCTTAGCATGAGACCAGAGCCAGGAGGGGCCCTTCTGGTCCCCTACTCAGAGAGGAAACTGAGGCCTGGAGGATACAAGGAACCTCAAGGTCACACAAGAGAGTCGGAAATTTCCGTGGTCCCCCTTGTTTATTCTTCCCCCGAAGGTTGCCCAGTCCTGGTCAATGTCACCCAACTCCATGAAAAGGGAGCCTCTTCTGAACACTGCTCAGCTTCCATTCCCTCACATTCTGACCCACCTGCTCCTCCAGAACCACCTGGTCAAGGTGAGCAATATAGCCAGCCCTTGGAGTCCCACCCTGAGCAGGCTCTCCTGGACTATCCCTCCAGCCACCAGCAGCCCAGACAGTGAGAACCCTTCCCTGACTCCCTCCTAGGCCTCCACTCCAGATTTGTTCAAGGAAGACCCCCCAGCACCACACCATGTGCCCAGTCCCACACACCATCTTGAAGAATGCTGTTTCCAAACACCAGAAGCACCTGTCTCACTTTACCTGCCAAATTTTTCTAATCTTCTACATTTCCTCAAACACACTTTGTACCAGCCAGAGCCGGCTGCCACTCATACCTGAAGTCTGAATTTTCCAGAGAGCCTAAAGGGGAGGTGAGGCAGAAGCTCCAGCCCTACTTCACACACACCACATCGAGGGTCAGAGTGGACAAGGCTGAAGCCGGGTCACACGGGGAATGTCTGTGTGTGGCTGTGGAGGGGGCAAGAGCTGGACTCTCTCTCTCTTTAATTTTTATTTATTTATTTATTTATTTATTTATTTATTTATTTATTTATTTATTTTTTGTGGTGCTGGGGATTGAACCCAGGGCCTTGTGCTTGTGAGGCAAGCACTCTACCAATTGAGCTATAGCCCCAGCCCCTTCTCTCTCTTTTTTAAAAAAAATTTTTATAGTTGTAGATGGACAGCATGCCTTTATTTTATATGGTTATTTTTGTATTCGGTGCTAAGGATCGAACCCTGTGCCTCACACATGCTAGGCAAGCGTTCCGCCACTAAGCCCCAGTCCCAACCCCAGCCCCAAGAGCTGGACTCTTAATGGGCTCCCCAACCCTGGGCCAAGCTCCCATCCCTGCTGAAGACACTGACACCCCTCCCAGGCTGCAGTCTAACCCATCTCCGCCTTCTGCCCTTCCCTACTCAGAGGCCAGCAGCAGTAGCACCCTGGAGCTTGTCAGCAGTGTAGATCTGAGGCCCCTGGCTGGCCCTCTTCCCCCGCCTGCTTCCTGACACATGGGACAGGTCCTATGTCTGTCCACCTGTTCTTGGCCTGCAAGCATTTTTTCCCATGGGAATCCTTTCCCCGGACCACCTGTTTGGAAGGTTTGGGGTCTGCACCTGGCAGATGAACCATGGAGAGTATTACGCAGCCCATTGGATTGCAGGAATCCAGGAGGGAAACATATAACCTAAAAATACACTTTCTAGCATTTTCTCTAAAGCCCTATTTTAGGCAACGGCTGACATTTTCCGTGGAAAATGTAATCTCCAGTGTCCTGCGTTGAGATTAAAATCAAACAGACATTTTCCTTCTGATCTATTTAACTGAAGTGAACAGGAAAGGCGGGAGGAGGGCCAGGCCTGGTTTCTGGGCCAATTCTCTAATGCAGCAGGGTTCTTTAGAGGTCATCTCAGTCATGCCCCAGTCTCACAACGGAACACTACCAGCCTCTTGGCACGCATCAGCCAGCTTTTGCCATGCTCTATTGAGAGACTCCCAACCCCTCACCTTTTTAGGGATTTTTGACCAAGGGAAGAGTCCATCTGACAGTCTCACTTGAATCCCTCATGCTATTTCCCTAACTCCTCCCTGTGAGGTATGAAGCTCCCAGGCTGCCATGTTCCTTAGTGCATCTATCCTGGGTAGGACAAGACCTGGGGTTAGGATGCATGTCACAGTCACATACCAGCTCTAGTCCCTCCAAGATGCCTCTGCCTGCCCCAAATGATCTCTTCCTGTCCACCTGGACCTTCCCTCCTGCTCCTTGACCCACACTGACCCAGAATCCACTCTTTGGAGATCATCATGGTGTTCCCCAAATATTTCTGGTTCTCCATATATTGTAGCCACGTAGTAAGTTTGCAGTTCTCAGCCCCCATGTGAGTTTCAAAGGGAGGGTATGTGTTAGTTCCAGGCTGGAACATTGGATTCTTTGGGATTTTTTTTTTTTTTTTTTTTTTTTTTGTGCTGGGGATCGAACCCAGAGCCTTGTGCTTGCAAGGCAAGCACTCTACCAACTGAGCTACCTCCCCAGCCCCTAGATTCTTGGTGTGAGACTTTCCAGAAGGTCACCATCCAGTAGAATGTTCTGTGATGACAGACATCTTTTCTGTCTGTGCTGTCCAGTACAGTAGCCACTAGCCACATGTGGCTACTGAGCGCTTGGAATGTTCCTGGTGTAAACTGAGGAACTACATTTTAAATTTTGCTTTGTTCATTTAACTTTAAGTAGCCACATGAGGCTGCTGGACTGGACTGTGCAGGTCTGGAGCTCCACTACGGCAGCAGCAACCTGTGAAGTGGTATCTGCTCTGTCATCTTCGTCACAGAGCCAGGAAGCACTGTCTCAGATGACCAATCAGCCACTGGCAATCAGTAGGAGTGGGAAATGAACCACTGAGGGGTTTTATGATATTTTGTTTTGTTTTAAGAGATGGGGTCTTGCTGGGTGCAGTGGTGCCTGCCTATAATCCCAGCTACTCTGGAGGCTGAGGCAGGAGAATTGCGAGTTTGTAGCCAGCTTTGGTAATTTAGTAAGACCCCATCTCAAAATAAAACAAAAAGAACTGGGCTGGGGAGATAGCTCAGTTGGTAAAGTGCTTGCCTTACAAGCACAGGCCCTGGGTCGATTCCCACCACCACCACCACCACCACCACCACAACAACAACAAAAGAACTGTGATAGAGCTTATTGGCAGCACCCCTGGGTTCAATCCCCATTACCACAAAAAAAAAAAAAAAAAAAAAAAAAAAAACATGAGAGATGGGATCTTGCTATTTTGTCTGTCCAGACTGGTCTCAAACTCCTGGGCTTAAGAGAGCCTCCTGCCTCAGCCTCCCTGAGTAGCTGAGACTGCAGGTGCTCACCACGGTGCCCAGCCAGCCACTGAGATTTTGGGCTTGTTATTGCAGTCCCCTACCTTGGCTCAGACCTGGTTTTCACCACCAGGATCCCCTTCCACCTCCACCTGGGGAGGCTCAGCCAGCCACAGAGTCATAGGAGATGTCCTGCCCATCCCTGCATGTGGCATGCATGGTTCTAGTCCTACAGCAAGCAGCTGACTCCCTGTGAGGCCCTACACCTCACTGGGAAGATGGGGTACCCGCACCCACCTCAAGAGGCTGCTGTGATGATCATCATCATCACCATCAGGAACTACATTTGCTGAGCTTCTACCATTTACCCATCAGTGCACCAGGTCTTACCCACCTTATGTCCAGAGGATACAGAGGAAGATAACTGGGGACTGAGCCAAGAGGTGCTCAGCAGGTGACCCAGGAGCAGTGGTTCTTGACACTGAGCTATTCCCTTAGGCATATTATTCCTTGTATGATTCTCAAGCACCCTGAGAAGGAGGATGCTGTCATTATTCCCATTTTGCAGAGTAAAAAACCAAAGCACAGAGAGGTTGAGTGACTATTTAACTGTTACACAGCCAGGAAGCACCAGAGAAAGGTTGTGAGCCCAGGCAGCCCAGCTCAGAACCTTCTGTTCTGGACTTCCTGTGCTAACTTCTAGGCTGCCCTGCCTTCCCTCCTTTGGTCTCTTTACCACTTAGCCAAAGTCACCTAACAAAATTTGGTGTCTAGTGTCCTGATAGTTGAACTGGATGTACTCATCCCATTATTCAGCCCACCCCTCTGTAGTGGCCCCAGAGCCACCAACCAAAATCATTGTCCAAATGGATCTGCTGTTCTCACAGGTGGTATTTAGAGGCCACTAGGTCCTGCCAGCCCAGGCCCAGTCTACTCCAAATGTCAGTTCCACCAAGACCCAAAGGATACAATTCTCCCCTCATGTGAATGAGTCCCAGAGCTACAGAAGGAACCCAGGGCTGGGAAAGCCTCATGCGCCCACCACAGGCGTTCCCAGAAGATGCTGGGTCCCCCATGCTACCCCAGTTGCATGTTATGGGGCTGAGCTAGTTCCCCTTGAGCCAGATGCTGCATTTGCTAAGTGGGAGATGCCCTGCCTTGCTCACCTCTGTACTATCGCTGGGTGGCTCCTCCCAAATCCCCATCCGGCCAGCCCAGGGGCACACAACTCCTACTATTCTTGTCTGGGCCTCTCCCAGCCTACCACTGCTCTGGATCACTGTTGCCAGACCAAGAGGGCTGGTGTCTGCTGATGCCCCTATGAGGCTGAGGATCCTGAGAGTGAGATTCTGGACCCCGGGGCAGGCCGGTGGGGCAGTGATCTGAGAAACTCCATGGTTTAAAGCAAAGAATCTGGTCCAGAATCTGGCTTCAGTTCAAGTCCTGCTCTGTCTCTTGGTATTGTCGTGGCAACAGGCAAGTCACTCAAATCCCTGTGTCTGTTTCCCCATCAGCACACAGTGGGTAATAACAGTAATACCTTATAAGGTTATGTGAAGCTTGTATGACATGCATAAAGTGCCCAGGATGCACAGCCCACAGGGATAGGCATCAAGCACGCCAGTTATTAGATCATAAGCTCCAGGTTATCGGGACTGTGTTTAGTGTAGTGGAACGATGCCTGTCGCATAGTAGGTACTCAGAACAAACAGATTAATGAGTGACCCAGCCTCTGCCCTGTCACAGATCTTCAGTGGCTGTCCTCAGTCGACCTTGGCATGGCCTTCAAGACCTTGGATCTGCCTCAACTTGCCCTTCTAGAATCACATACACAGTTTAGATGCAAGACCCTGTGCCACCAGTCCAACCTCAGGATTGCCACCACCTCCCCGTGTTCTTCCATCAATATTTTGTTTGTATCTTATCTGCTGTCCAGAGAACCCTGACCTATCTCATCTGAACCCTGTCTCTCCAGGACACCTTCCTCCCTCAGTCATCAGTATCGAAACCCCCAGAATGGAGTACCTCCAGGGTAGGGAGGGGCTAAGTCCTCTAGGTCCACACTGAGTCCTCCCAGTCATTGTTTATTCAGTTGCTCTGTGGTTCAGAACAGGCCTGGGCCCACAGCCTGCAGCCAGGAAGAAGCAGTACAGAGCCAGGGCTGCCCCCCGGCTCCACACACCACAGGCTCCGCACACCACCTGCTCCCTAATCCCCCTGACTCCTTCCTTCTCACAACACTGGAAACTGGAATTTCGGCTTCTAAATGTCAGTTCCAGCCGGGAGAGGAGAGCACTCACAAGGGCTTCCTCCAAGGTAAATTTACAAAGCAATTAAATTGTCACTTGGAGAGGTAGGGAGAGGCCCTGGCTGGGCAGAGCCCGCCCAGCCCACCTGGCCCTGCCTGTGTCTCCAGGTTCCACCTAGAGTGGACAAGCTGGCCCTGCTCCTCAGGGGACCACTGAGGGGCCTTGGAAAGTGGCTCTTTCTCTGCAGAGAGGCCCTCCAGTCTACCTGGCTGACCTGGCGCTAGATGTACAAGGTTTGCTTAACATCGGTGTGTCCTGCAACAGTGCAGGGCAAACCTGGCCCTGACTCAGGGTGCACATCTGGAGCAGGCCTGACATTGCTCCTGGGGGGACAAAGGCTGCCTAGCAAGGGCCAGTGGATGTGAAAACTAGGGTGTAGCCTGAAAAACGTTGAGCTTCCAATTGGCCTGCAGTGGAAGCATGTCTTCTCCCACTGGGGAGTCAGTTTCGGATCCTTCAAGGCCCCTTAGGGGATCTCAGGTCCCATCTCTGCTATGCCGAGGAGGACACTGAGACCAAAGGAGGGGCAAGTCTGCTCAAGGTCACTCAGAAAGTGAGGCCATTCCCACCAACTTCTTGTCCCACTTACCCCACTCCTGGTGGCCTGGCTTCTGGGGTTATGCATGTGGGTTTCCAACTAAGGCCTGGGAAATAAGGTCACAGCCAAAACACCACAGGAAGTACTCCAATTCTGGGCCACCCCTCCCACCCTGGGGCATCCCTGAGGACCTTGTACCCTTTGCACAGGCAGGGTCCAGGCCTGGCACTGCCTCTCCATAAGCTCCCCTGAATGGGGGCCACCCCCAGAGACCTCTTAGAATCTAATCTGACCATCAGATCCCTGGGCACTCCAGGTCCTTTAGGAGCAGGGTTGTGTGGCAGGACGTGCCCAACCCAGTCCAGTCTCTGACCTTGGCCCAAGTCCAGCAAAGGATGTGAGCAGCCCATTTATGGACACAAGGAAGTTGGATGACTCCTAAAGGTACAAAAAGATAACCAATCTGACTTGTAAACAGAAAAACGCCAAGTGAATTCACGAGAGGACGCTTTTCTATGACCGGCACAGATCAAGTTACACACTTACACAAGTGCCTTACACACTTTGGCCAGGTGGCAGATGGGCAGGTCGATGGGTTCAACCTTAGGGACAGTATAGTAGCAACAGCTGTCAGACTGCATGCACACTCTGCACACAGCAGTTCACTTCTAAGAATTTATCCTTCATGACTATTTACAACTGTGTGACATGTGAAGGCACGGGTATTCCTTATACTCTGCATGTAATAGCAGAGGCTGTGACCAACCCAAGCAGCCCTCAGAAGGGGGAAGAAGAAACACTGGAACAGACCCACGACGGAACCCAGTGCTGCCACTGGGAAGCCCAGGGAAGCTCCCTTATGACCCATCTCCAAGAACACTGGTCAAGTGGAAAGAAGGGGGAAACGACACACAGAACCCACTTCCTTTCATGTAAAAAAAAAGATCCTAGGGATGGGGTGTACTCAGTGGCAAAGCAAGTGCCTAGCATGTGCTAAGGCCTGGGTTTAATCCCCAGCACAGCAAGGAAATTTTTAAAAAGATTCTAGATGTGGATGTGTACATGCACAGAATATTTTGGGAAAGAGACACGAGAATTGGGAACACTGGGATGGGTGGTTGGGGACAGAGTCAGAAGTCTTTACTGTATACCTTTTGTACCCTTTGAAGGTTAAACTATGAGTAAATTTTAATTCAAAAACAAATTTATAGGGTTGGGGTTGTGGCTCATTGGTAGAGCACTTGCCTGGCAAGTGTGAAGCACAGGGTTTGATCCTTAGCCCCACATAAAAAATAAATATATAAAATAAAGGTATTTTGACCATCTGCAACTAAAAAAAAATTTTTTTGGGGGGTGCTGGGGATCGAACCCAGGGCCTTGTGCTTACAAGGCAAGCACTCTACCAACTGAGCTATCTCCCCAGCCCCTAAAATAATTTTTATAAAAATAATAAATAAATAAATTTATGCCAGGTATGGTAGCACAAGCCTGTAATCCCAGCTACTTGGGAGGCTGAAACAGGAAGATCGCAAGCTCAAGACCAGCCTTAGCAACTTACCCAGACCCTGTCTCAAAATTAAAAAAAAAAAAATTAAAGAAGGCTAGGAATGGAGCTCAGAGGTAGAGCTACTGAGTTCAATCCCCAGTACTGCAGATAAACGCTGCTGGGGCCTCACCAGCTCCTGCAAGGTTGGGACAGATGGTGTTGTATGCACAGGGGACTCCCGACTGGCACACTCACTGACTGTGCCTCTGAGGCTCCCACCCCCAGTTCTGAGGCTTCTGTCCTCATGAGGGAGGAGAAGGGAGAGGTAGGAGGGTGGGATCCCCAGGTTCCATTCCTCCAGGCCCTGGCAGAATTTGCAAACTTTAAGACTTAAACAAATGACTTCCTTGTGGTTTCCAGTGCTAACGACCTCACAGGTGCATAGACGCCTGGGGTGGGAGGAACACTAGTCCCTGGGGTGTTCCCTCCACCCACAAGCCCTGCACCCTACCAACCACCTCCTGACCAGGAGCCCAGCCCCACCTCCTCTGCTACAGATGACTTGGTAGAAGTGATCTCACTAAACATGCACAAACAACTCTAAGAGGTGGTTTTATTGCAGCCTCATTTATAATGAGGAAACCAAGGCACAGAAAGGCCAAGGGGCTTGTCTGGGGTCACACAGCTATGAAGGGGCAGAGCCAGAGTGCAAAACCCCATCAGCCCCATCCCAGACGCTGTGCAGGTAGCGCCTAGGGGACATCCAAGCCTCCTCCATAGGCTGGAGAGTGGAAGGCAGGAAGGGGCAGCTGGCTTCCCTCTGCTCACCTGACAACTTCCAGAGCCCTGGAATGCTTCCTGAGGAAGAAGCATCAGAGACGTGAAGGGAGAGCCCTCTGAGGCCTCAGTTCAGGGGCAAAACTGGTATAGCTGCTGCCACACCAGGGTCCCCGAGCCTGCAGAACCTGTGATCTTTTACGAATAGGTAAACTGAGGCCCAGAGAGGAGTGGGCACCTGTGCCAAGTCCACCACAACCTACTGTGTGATCTCGCCAAGTTGTTTAAACTTCTGGTGCTTCAGTTAACTCCTCTCTAAAATAAAGATGACAATAGCCCTTACTTCAGAGTTGTTTGGGGAAAGAAATGAGATGATAGATGAAAAAGTGCTGAGAACAGTGCCTGGCACATAGTAAGTGTTCAGTGAATATCAGCTTTTATTACTGATACTAGCAAAGCACAGAGGAACCAGGGGAGCCTGCTCTGATCCCCTTTTTCTACCACATCAACACACATCTACCTATCTGTGAACCTATAAACCATGCCCATCACCTCACACAGATGTTGGGGGACAGGGCACCCCAAGATCCCATCACCCAGACAAAACTACACAGAGTCAGGAGACTAGGGGCTGCACCATCAGCTTCTCCTCTGCTGAATCCCTGAAGACATAGGTGCCAGAAAGGACAAGAACCTTGGTCAGGGACAAGCAAGGGCAGAATGTGTGAGATTCTGGAGACTGAACGAAGGGCTGGATCTCCAGCTTCCCTTGGGAATCAAGATTCGCAAGCTGGACTGCAGCAGCACCAAAGAAGCTGTGGGAGTCCAGACCTGCCTGCCCAGACTCCCACCCCACCCCAGAGCCAGGGGGCAGTCCCTGCCACCCTATTCTCCTGCACCAAAGGATACTCTCCCTGCCAAGTCATTAATGGGGGGATATTAAATAATATTTATCTCCCCAGTTCCTCCCACAGCTCAACTAAATATAGCAACTAATTTTTTTGAAAAAGGATTTCTGCTCCAGAAAGATAATATTTATATAAGAGGTGGTTTTCATAAACCAATACAAAACCGAAGCACCCTTTTTGACAGCAATTTGTAATTTTTTTTAAGCCAGCCCTGCGCTGAGGGACACAGGCCAGAGCACCTTCCCCTCCAATTGACTGGAAACTCCAAAGGATGAGGCCCAAAATCCCTCTGGCAACACTCTGGGGATGGAGGAAACTTTTCTTTCTGGTCCCCTTACACTCTGCCAGGTGCTGTGGGGGTAGCAGGTCCTGCCTGGAAGGGACATAGGCAAGAGAACACTAAGTCTTCCATCCTCAGGAACTTTCAAATGCTGGGCCACATTTGGATAGTACCAGGTGGCACTGCCCACTGCCTTAGCAGAAAGGAGAATCCCACACTCCTTTGAAGACAGTGAAGAAGAACCCATTCTCCTCCCACACAAGCTGCAAAAGAGGGAAGGTTTCCTCGGTGCCCAAGATGGACAGGCACCACTACAGGTCACCCAGCCTCTGGCAAGTCCCTGAGACCTCCAGTTGGCCAGTCCAGGAAGATGGGTCTCTCGCCTCGGCAGTTCAAAGCCCCCACAGACTCCCGCCAGCTACATCCGCTTGGGGTTGCAGAAAGAGGAAGACCTGGGGGGTGGAGGTGGGGGTGGGGGCACCAAGGCCGCCAGCTGACAAAGCTGCACCTTCTTGAAGGTTTTATTGCGCCCTGCGGGGAGACCCTGGGCCAGTTGCGAGGTTGGACCTCAGAGTGCTTGGCCCGTCCCAGGACAGCAGGTCTCAATGTGTGCTGCACCTGCAGGATACCGGCGGGCCGCAGCGCAGCGCGGGGTTGCAGCTTAGACCGCGGATGCCGGTGGGCTGTCTTGCAGGCATGGATGGGACCGCGCCTCAGTAGGAAGCCTGAAACGACCGAGCGTGGAGGGGGCGGCAGGCGTCCGGTCTCCCAAGCCGGAACCCGCCTCCATCCACTCGAAGGTGGCCGCGCAGCCCAGCCGGGTGCCCCAAGAGCATCTGCAGAGGTTTCCGGAGCCCTCACTTCCTGCCCGCCCGCGGGGACCAAGACCTTGGAGGGAGAGCACCGCCTGGCCGCGGGGCAGGGGGGGACTGAGACTGCTGCGCGCGCGGCCCCGCTCCCCGGCCCTGCCCGCGCGCTCACCGTTGGGGCCGTAGCGCTCCCGCGCGCCGGACACCTGCGCCGGGCTCAGGCCGCCCTCGGCTGTCACCGAGAAGTGGCGCAGCACGTCGGCGGCAGGGAGCAGGTGCGCCTCCTCCATGCCGCCCGCCCGGCAGTCTGCGCCGTTCAGGCCGCCTCTTCGCTAGGCTACTGCACAGGACGCTGGGGGCTTGAGCACTGGCGGGCGCCACGCGAGGCCATGTCCGCGCTGGGACCTTCCCCGACGGCAGTGGCGGCGGCTGCCAAGGCCAGCGCCAGGATGCAGCGCCCCCGGCTCCCTCCCCGGGGCGGGGCGGCGCGGGACCCGCCCCCGCACTCACACCCCTTCCGGCCCCCTCCGAGCCGCAGGCCCCGCCTGCCGCGCCCCGGGGCGCCTAACCCCGCTGCCCGCCCATTCTACAGAAGTGGGCACTGAGGTCGATGGCGGGGAGCGCCAGAACCGAGCCTGTGGCGACTGAGGGCGTGTGGCAGGGGAGTGAGATGGGGTGGGGGCTCCGTCCCTGTCCCCGCAGAGCTGGGGAATGCTCAGTGCTGATCTCAGAACTCTCACATTCTCCTCGTTTTGGTTCTCCTGGGGTGGAGGGGGGATGTGTTGCGAAGTGGAGCTGTCCATAGAGGGGCGTCCTACTTCCCAACTCCAATTCAGCGCAGTGTGACCCTGAATCTGGAGGGAACCCAAAAGCAGGGCTTCTCCAGAGAAACCATCGGGAAAACATCATTGTGATGTTTGTACTTTCATTATTCACCAAATGTGCAGCGATGAGCGATTATTCATCATATAACCAGAACTTCTAACAATGAATCAGTGAAGGAGAAGGTAGAGAAAACCAGGCTTGTTCCCTGGGTCACAAGCACACCCCGCTGCCCCAGCAGGAAATGTAGTTGTTGGGGGTCTCGAGGGCTCTCTTAGAGACCTAAGGGATAGCACCAACGTCTCTGCCCAGGGTCCCTGAGGAAAGTGACCCTGATCAAGGGAAGGATGGGAACAGAGGACCCCCTTCCATTGCTCACCCCAGGAGAAGGGGTGTAGATCAGAGGAGGAAGATGTGGGAAAGCAGAAACCATGCACCCTACTAAAAGGGGAGCAAAGAGAGCAATCTGATCTTTACTCCTCCAACCTGAGAGACCCATTAGTCTTATCTTACCCCAATTCACTAAGCAGGCCTCCACTATCCAGAGCTTCAGCCTCCCCAATCACCAAGACTACACAGGATCATAGATTCCAGGAGCAACTTTCCTGGAAAATAGCAACTGCACCCCCCTCTCAATGTCCCCACCTGCAGGACTCAACTTCCAGTCATTCCTGACCTTGTGCATCCCAGTTTCTGACTTTTGCTCAGAGAACAGGACTAGGCTTCTCCTCTACTGCCTCTCCCTCTCTACACCTCAGCACAAGTCCTCCCACACTTCTTAGGATTGGCTGGTTCACTTTACCACTTCTCAAGGGTCACCCAGACTCTCTCCTTCACATCACATAGATCTGCTGCAATAGATTGAGGTTGGTTGTCTGGCTATGAATCCTTCCAGCCTGACATTTTAGATCACAAGTCCAATATCTCTGGGTGTCTCTCTGGGTCCCTTTTCTTCCCCCCACCTCAGACACAGTCCCACAAAGACAGTCCCACTCCAGCCCTAAGTTGCTAGGAACAATGTCAGGCAGAACTAGGTTGAGAACAAAGCAGGACAGCTCCCCACTAGACACCTCTCTTCCAGACAATATGGAGTCTTAGGTATTCAAGCAGCTGGGATACTCCTATCTCCTTCTAAACACACAAATTCTGTGGCCTGAGTGTGACTTTGCGAGTCCTAGGGAACTTAACCCTAAGTCTCTTACTTTCTACCCCACCCTCAGCTGTGAGCTGGCATTTACTAGAAGGTAGGGCCAGAAGACCTGATTGTTTGCTCTGGCAGCCTGGCCTGTTTCCTTTTTTCAGCCCACCCCACCCTACCTCCAAACCACCACTGGACAGACAAACTGCTGCCAACAACTGTGGCCCCCACTTGGTAGGCTGACACACCTGTTAGCATGACTGCCTGCTCAGCTCCCTGAAAGCTCCACCAAATCACAGTCATTTTATACTCCAAATACCTGCCCAGTTGCTTTGTGCCCCCAAGTATACCCTCTGTCTGCACCTAGATAAAGAGCTGGTGACAATAACAATATGGTCACAGGAAGACTGCCCAAAGTATAGGTCTGTCCTCCTGACTTCCCAGCTGCTATGGACCCAGAGTTCCAGGCCTGGCACCATCCCAGTTCTTCCCAAATCTGCCACAGGACAGACAGTGGCAGAATGTACCACTCTCTGGCAGGGTCATGACTGTCTGCTTTATCTGAGGGGGCCAGGATGAAGGAAAGGTAGGTCTTTCTCGGAAGGAGTTGGATATTTGGTGAAGAGGGTGTTACAGGTAATCAAAAACAGCCTGAGTTGCCAGGCACGGTGGTATACACCTGTAATCACAGCTACTCGGGAGGCTTAGCCAGGAGGATTGAAAATTTAAGGCCAGCCCCAGCAACTTAGCAAGATTGTCATAACAAAGTGACCCCCAAAATATGTAAACGCTTCACAGTTTATTTCTCAGTGGTGTAAAATCAGAAGCCCATTGTCAGCTTGGTGGGGTAGTAATACTGAGACCCAGTCTCCTTCCCTTTTGTGACTGCCATCTTCAATTTAGTTGCAAGGTCACCACACTGCATCAAGCCAGGAGAAAGAGAAAAAACATGAAGGTGATAATCAGGTATTTATGGGCCAGTCCTGGAGGTGATGACATAATTTCCTCTCATGCTGTATAAGCTAGAATTCAGTCACTTGGCCTTCCCTAACTGCAAAGGAAGCTGGGAAATGTAGTCCAGCTGTGCTCAGAAGGAAGATGAAAAAGGGTTGGTAAACAGGTAAATAGTCTCAGTCATACATGGATATAATAACAACCCACTCCCCAGGGTTCAGGAAATGGGTCCCACGACCAGCATCTATCCTCTTTTTTTTTTTTTTTTTTTTCTTTTGGGTGCTGGGGATCGAACCCAGGGCCTTGTGCTTGCAAGGTAAGCACTCTACTGACTGAGCTATCTCTCCAGCCCCTATCCTCCTTTCTTGATTTCATTTTGGGAATCTTCCTTTCCCCTTACCATTCCCTTTGACCACCACAGACCTGCTCCCATTTCCTAGATCTAGAAGTGGGTAAATGACTCTGTCCTAGCCAATGAGAGGTCTACAGATTGGTTTAGGAGGAGTTCAGAACCAAAAACCAACCAATCAGAATAATCAACTTGGATTTTTCTTAGATTATTGGGGGAAATATCTTACTCTGTAAGTAAGGTGATAACTAAGCTGGCAGCTACAGTGGTTGGCAGCCATCTTGTCACCATGAGGGTAGAATTTGAATGTTAATGAATCCACTAAGAAGGAAATAGAGGCAGATTTTTGGATCTACCTGACATCAGTCTGTACTCTGTCTATTCAGTTTTATGAGTCAGTAAATTCTTTTAGGGAATTTATTTGGGTTTCTGCTTTTTGAAAATGAAAGAATTGGGCTGTTGGGAACTAACCAGTGGATGTTTGGAAAGCACAGTGTCTAGAAGTAGTGCAGACTTCACAAATGACTTCTGGCATTGTTATTATGGGAATTGGGGGGCGGGGGGGGCAACGTGCTGTTGAGATTGGGGAGTAGACCAGAGAGGAAGATGGAGAACGCAGGGCCAAGAGAGGAAGGTTTCCCAGAGATCCATGCTCTGAGTCTGGCCTTGTCTGTGTCTGGCACTGAGAAACAGGCCCAGCTCCTGATCTCCCTTAGGCTTGTGGGAATCAGCCCTTCCCTTCCCTAGGGGCTTAGACCTATGACCTCTCTAGGGGCAGGAGTCTCCAAGCCAGGTGGGTAAATTAATCTGTGATCAGAGACATTGAGATCAACACTCACCAAGTGCCAGACCCCATGCTGAACAGTTTCCAAAAATGACCCCATCCTGTAGCTCAGCGGTAGAGTGGCACCTAGCATGCACAAGGCCCTGGGTTCCCTCCCAGCACCACATGCAAAGAAACCTCATTAAGGGGTTGGGGAGATAACTCAGCTGGTAGAGTGCTTGCCTTGCAAGCACAAGGCCCTGAGTTCGCATCCCCGGTACCGCAAAAAAAAAAAAAAAAAAAAAAAAAGAAGAAGAAGAAAAAGAAGCCTCATTAAATCTTCATAACAACCCTTGGATAAGTACCTTTATTTCCATCATTCAGGACCAGCTGCATCAACATACAGGCTGTGCTGTCACAGAGGGCCCTCCATTTGATCTAATGCTCTGCTATCCCTGTCCCAAAACTTTATATTTTTTCTTTTGTTCTTTGTGGTCCTGGGGATTGAACCCAGGACACTTTATCACTGAGCTACATCCCAGCTCTTTTTATTGTTTATTTTGAGGCAGGGTCTCAGTAAGTTACTGAGGCTAACCTCAAACTTGCCATCCTCCTGCCTCAGTCTCCCAAGTTGCTGGGACTGCAGGCATGTACCACCATATCTGGCTGGAAACTCTTAAATAATTTTATCTTTGAACTTGTGCTTCATGAGTGAAGCCTGATGGATGACTGGATGTGCTGTAGGAGCACAGAAGACACATGTAACATGCCATCTCATTTACTTAATGTGTTTTTGCTGCTCTGTGAGCACAGAACTCTGGTGGACTCCTGATGAATTTGGCAGATTCAAACCATGTCCAAGGCAAATACACCACATCTACATCAGGGGCAGGTGCTGACGGCTTCAGGCAGTGCTTTCTGTCTAATCAGAACTTGCTTCGTGCAGGAAGAAAGCAGCAATAGTCTAAAAATGCAAAGGATCAAAGATCCCTTTCCTATTCACTCTTACACTACTTTCCTGAATTAATCAACCACTTGCATTAAAAATGATGACACACGCTGGGTGCGGAGGCACACAACTCAGGAGGCCAAGGCAGGAGGATTGTTAGTTCAAGGCTAGCCTCAGCAACTAAGACCCTGCCTCAAAATTAAAAATAAATAAAAAGGACTGGGGTTGTTTCTCAGTACTAAAGCTCTCCTGGGGTCAACCCCCAATACTTGAAAAAATCCCAGCAACTTTGGGAGGCTGAGGCAGAAAGATTGCAAGTTCAAGGTCAACCTGGGCAACTTAGGTGCAAAATAAAAAGGGTTGGAACATACTCAGTGGTAGAATGCTCCTGGGTTCAATCCCCAACTACAAAAACAAAAACAAAAACAACTCCCTTTGAGAAGTTGAGAAAGATTAAAGAAAAGCATTATATCTTAATGTCTTTAATGGTCATCTTTGGTTTTAAATGGGAATCCCATTGCACTGGGTCCCCAAAATTGTGTAGCCTGCCCTCTTCCCATTATACATAGGAACAAAGTTTTTGAGTGACTCAGAGATCCTAGGGGACTTTCCCCAGGGCACTCAGCTGGGACTCCTGCCTGCCTGGGATCCCCTGAAAAAGCACAAGTTCAGTGGAGCTTTGAATAGGCTCCATACCCACTGTTCTGACTTACTATCATTGCCCACCCCCAGCCTCCATTTTCTCTCTGTAGTTGGGCCTTTCCACAGCCTCCTCCCCGGCCTTCCTGCCTCCAGACTTACCTCTGGTATTGAAACATTTGTTCACTGAGAAGGTGCTGTCATTATTTCATTCCTCTGCTCAAGAATCTCCTTAGATCTCTAGCACTGGCAGGACAAAATTCAAACCCTTGCACCCAGCAATCAAAGTCCTTTAGCAATGGGTGCCCACTATAGCCAGTTGGTGTACACAGGGGAAATTGAGGCCCAGGGAGAGAAATGGATTGAAGCAGTGATGTGGAGCCCAGGAGGCTGAGGAAGAGCTTGGACAGAACTCACTGCTCTTATGAATCACAAATAACAAATCTAGGGGTGTAGCTCAGTGGTAGAATACTTGCCTAGCAATGCACAAGTTCCTCAGTTTGAGCCCCAGCACTACAAAAATAAATAAAGAGAGACCCATTTGCTGGACTTTTGGTGCACATCTATAATCCCAGTGACACATGAGGCTGATGCAGGAGGAGTACAAGTTCAAGGCTAGCCTGTGCAAGTTAGTGAGACACTGTCTCAAAATAAAAAGTGGAAAGGGTTGGGGATGTAACTCCATAGTAGAGCGCCCCCAGGTTCAATCCCAAGTACGGGGGGAAGAAAACCCCAGAACAACCGACCACACATAGGAGCAGACCACAATGTGCGTGAGCAGTGGAGCCTTGAGAACGTAGCCACTGAGGGGAGGATGACTTCTGCTGCTGGGGAGACCAGGAGAAACCCCCTGGAGGGAATGAGACTTCCGAAGGCTAAAGGAACAAGGGAGGGAACTGTGTTGCAGGCTGAGGGAGCCACCTGTGCAAAGTTGGCTGAGAGGCCTTGGAGAGGCCTGCAGACTCTGGGCTGCCTCTCCCGTGGGTCATGTCAGTGTGTGCAGTGCGAGTGGATGGGCAGCCTTGGCCCTGGGAGAGGGTGGAGAGGCCAAGGTTGCCCTGTTTTGGTTTGTAAATGAGTCTGAATCAAAATGCAAACAGAGCAGGGTACAGTGGTGCCCGCAGGGCCTATAATCCCAGAGGCGGAGGCAGGAAGATCATAAGTTCAAAGCCTGCCTGGACACCTTAGCAACACCCTGCCTTGAAATAGAAAATAAAAAGAGCTGGGGATGTAGCTCAATTGTAGAGTGGTAGAGCAGGTTCAATACCCGATACTGTAAAAAAATACATAAATCCATAATTTAAAAAATTGTAAACATCCCTCTAGGCTTGGAAACCTCACCTTCTCTTTTGGGGGGTCACAAGGACCCAGTGTGCAGGTTGTCCCAGACATTCTAAGACCCTGCTTCTGAACCCTGATTCTGTGTCTACTCCTGCTGTGGGGAAGCCCTCTGCTTCCAGCTGTTCAGAGTGGGAGACTCCCACCCCAAGGCCTTTGATTCAGTCTTTCAGCCTTGGGGATCACTGCACAAGGCCCTGACACACCCCTATCCATCCTCCTGGACCCTGGAGCTCCCCTCACACCCTCTCCTCCAGCCCCTCCCAGGTGTCCCCACCCCCAGCCCTGGCCTCCTCTCATCTGTCCCCAGTTCACCATTCAGGCCTTGAGGCTCTCCCTGAACGGCTCCACCCGTTCTCACCACTTCCTCCCTCCTCAGGGGGCCTCCCTGGGGTCACATATGATTTCCTACTCACAGTAGGAAGCTCCCTCTGCTGGGAACACCTCTCCACCTCTCCACCATCCTGCCAGCTGATTCCACCAGTCCCTAATCCTTGAGGCCAATAGGGCTCCTGTAGCCCCATGTGACCCCACCAGCCCCCAGCACCCTGGATGTTCATCATCTGCTCTGCACCCCTGCCTGGCAGATGCTCTTGAGGTAGTCACCAGGTCTGACTTTTCATGGTTCCCAGGCTGTGTCAGGGAGGGTGTCTAACTAAAGGGCTGAGCTGATGTGGGAAGCCCCAGGGGGGACATTCCTTCTGCACAGAGTGCACATGGCCCTTCTGGGGCCTGGGGAAGTGGTATTTGTCAGCAGGGGACAGAGTGGGCATGCAGGGTCCCTCAGTTAGCCCAGGGCACCTTTGCAATTTGGCGCAATGGGACTTGCCCCCTTGGTTTTGCATTCGCCACAGGAACACCCGGCACAGGATGGGGCAGGGAGCTTCGGCCAGGCTGCTCACTCCTCAGCTCCTTGAGGCAACTTCCTGTCCTCACCCCCTTATCTCCCCGGCCAGACCAAGGAGAGGAAGTTGCTCTCTCCCTCCCAGTGATGGACACAGACACCCCCTGGACCTCAGGAAGGGGCAGTGCGTCACATAAGCCTGGACCTGCTCCTTCCAGGCCTGCCTCCTCTTTCTGCTGCTACCATAGTCCTCATCCTAAAGCAGTCATGCAGCACTCACCCACTCAAGTGCCTTCCTTGACTCCCTATGGTCTTCCCAAGTAAGATCAACTCCACAGTTTGTCCTTAAGTCGGACTTGCCAGCCTCACCTTGTACCCCCTACCCTTCCATCACCTCAGACTCTGGTCTCACTGACCTCTCTTTTCTGGACTTCCTCCTCCAAGACTTCCTCCTTCTTTGTCTTTGTCCATGTTATTACTTATACTGGGAAACTCATTCTTCTCATGTTTATGAATCAAAACACTTCTTGTTCTTCAAAGCCTTCTCCAAGAAGTTACCTTGGCCTCTCAGGAATCTCCTCAGCAATCCAGCATTTGTGTGCCTTTCCACATTTGCAGGAATCTGCAGTTTCCAAACCAAGCATCTCTCCCACTTTACCTGAATCATCAGGAGGCCTCTGCAACCTGGGGCACAAGATCCTGAAGTAGAGCTGGGTCTGAAGCACTGAGGGGCCGCCTCTCAGTGTTCACTTAGCACCTGAGCTTCCCCTAAGACCCTCAAGATATTGCTTAAGTGGACATAGTTCTAGCCAATGCAATAAAACAAGAAAAGCAAATGAAGTACAAATACTGGAAAGTGAAAGAATGAATGAGTATCTGTATCTCTAAACTCATGCCCTTCTTACCATGGAATGCTTCAGACTTAGGCTTCCCATCATAAGCTCAGGGAGGGGCTGGAATCTGCCCACTGTCACACAATGCCTTGGGCTCCCTCCTAGCTCTGTGTCACTCTACCTGCAGCAACATCAGTTACAATTACACAATCTCTTGGCTAATTTTGTGCCATGATTATCAGCACATTGGCCATGAGAGTCAAGGCTCTTCCTATCAGTGAGGGGGCTCAAGCTGTTCCAGGCTGAGCCTGACCAGTCTATCTGCAGGGCCTCAGCAGTAGTGGGTTCTAAGTAGATAAAACACAAAATCCCTATTTGCCTTGTAAATTGTTATACACAACCAAGCTTGTAAGCCTTAAGGCACCATTTGAAAAGGAATTTGAGATCTGGAATAGGGAAGAGGCTCCTTTCGGGCACCTGAGGGTAAGGTTCATCTTGATTATGCCCTGGGCATGGAGGACCATCCCTGTCCCCCCTGTGTAGGGGCAGGCTTGGGGGCTGTTGATTCAGTCTTACACAGAGGGTACTTCTAGGCCCGTGACTGGTCTAGAATGGCTGGCATATCCTCAAGTCAGGCTGGGTCCTCCTGGGCACCACACTGGCCATGGAAGTCTGAGAAAGTCCCCTCCCCTCTGCCCCAAGGGTCACTAGGCAGCAGAGGGGAGACAGACCAATATCTGGAATTTATGATTCCTGGTAGGAATGTGTTCATATGACCCACCAGGACAAAATGGCATAAGACCCAAGCCCTCCCTTTGGCTCTCAGACTGGGGATGGTGGAAAAACTCAGGGCTTTATTTGTTGGCACCCAATTTCCTCTGTCCCCTGTTGCCTGTAGTCATGGTTTCCATGACAATACTGGCCTGTTGTCTACCCTCTTGGGGCCCAGCTGTTCTGACGTTCCCCACTTGGCACCCTTTGGGCCTTCTCGTTCAGCAGTGCCAGGTCCCCCCCCTGGTGTTCCCTGTGTGAGCAACTGGCCCAGCTCCCTGGGGATATCCTGCCATTGTGGCCCAGCGCCTAGACCTGAGTCTTCCAGGCCAACCCCATTGCTCTGGGTTCTCTCCAGGTCCCCAGGTGGGGCTTGGGAGCCCAGAGAGGTGGGGAAAGTTGGCAAAGGCACCAGATCCCCAGCATGGCAGAGCCTGGCACAGTGTCCAAGACACCTGACGCCTGGGCCATGGCCAGCCTGGGCAGACGGGTGGGTTGGCTTTCCAACCCAGAGTTGGCCCTGTGGGTGACCTTGGCATGTCCTCTACCTTTCTGGGTTCCCTCCCCAGGCGATGACTCATGGCAAACCCAGCCCAGGCCCAGGAGACCAAGGGAATCTGTGTTAGCAGTGAGCATGGTCACTCCCTGGTGATTGGGTGTTCTGGGTGTCACTGGGCCTCTGGGTGGAAAGGGTCCTTCAGTCACCTGGCTTCTAACAACTGCACTCCAGGAAAATGCCCAAATTTGCAAGTTGAGTTCTATTTGCCTTGAATTCCCTGGAGCCACACCCCCTAATTTGCATACCCAAATCAGACCTCTGTCACAAAGGTGGGGTGGAGGAAAGGATGTTACTAGAGGCCTGGGAGGAGAAATGACAATAGCTAACAAGAAGACTCTCCTCAGCCTCCTGGGCCTCCTCACTGACGCAGGCTCTGGGATAAGTACTTTGTTCTTCAGAAGAACTGGGTCTGTTATGCCCAAGGAGGCCAGAGTCCCGCACTGGGGCCTGGTAAGGCGGGGAATTGGACCCCAGCCTTGTGGCCCCTGAGCCCAGGCTCTTAACAACTGGCCATCAACAGCACAGGTGCCTAACTGCTAACCCCAGGTCACCTTGCTGTGCAGGGCAGGGCTTGTACCCTGGCTCTGACTCAAAGGCCCTGCTCTGGGTCACTGAGTTACACAGCCTGGGAGGAGCTCTGAGGAGGTGACTGGGCCTCCTTCGCTCCCAACATGGCCTCTATACCCTCTTCAAGGACCCAAGTTTCCTACTAATCACCTGCAGCTAGGGAAGAAACTCCACCTGAGCCGCCCATGGGTTCTAGCTCCACTGTGTGACCTTTGACAGGTGACTTCACCTCTCTGAGCCTCAATCTTCTCACTGTAAAATGGGCAGTACAGTAGTCCCAGTCCCATGGAGTCATCCTGAAAGCTAACT
This sequence comes from Sciurus carolinensis, assembly GCF_902686445.1. Lineage (NCBI taxonomy): Eukaryota > Metazoa > Chordata > Mammalia > Rodentia > Sciuridae > Sciurus > Sciurus carolinensis. The sequence goes on along the minus strand of NC_062215.1, from coordinate 57,091,147 downwards.
GAGAAAGAGTCAGCAAAGGGTCCTGGCCACCTGCTGGGGTGCAGCACCCATCTTGTTCTTGGGCTTATTCCTGAGGACTCAGTCTGGCTCTGGCCTCCACTCCCCAGGACACTCTGCCTCTGATCAGACTGTCTGTGACCTGACCAGGAAGCCGGCCAAGGGCAATATCCACCCAGATCCTGGAGGCAAGCAGCCAACAAGCAGCAACAAAGAACTTTCCATACCTCCGCAGTCCATGAGGAACTGACACTCTTGAGGGCCTCAATCAGTCTTTCACCCTCCTCTCCTTCCCCCAAATTTCCATCATTGGTGATATTTACTTTGGAATCCTGCCCAGGACTTGGAGAACCCAGCATGGGTACGTGGAAAACAATACAGAAAGAAAGATAGGTGTATTTTTTAGGTAGCATTGGCAAGTTTGTACTCTTGGCTTTAAAACATGTTACAAGGCAGCAAGTATTAAAACCAAAAGACTTTGTGCTTAAATCAGCTCAGCGGGCTCTGTCAACTGCAAGACCCTGGAAGATACTGTGATGAAGATGTGGTCTCTTCACCCTTAAGAGGCCAATGGTAGCCAGGCATGGTGGTATAGCTGGTGCTCCCAGCCACTCAGGAGCCTGAGGCAGGAGGATTGCAAGGCTAGCCTCAGCACCTTAGCGAGCCCCTGGGTGGTACATACCTAAGCAGCAGGTGCACAAGTCATGTGGTTGTATAGTTAAGAGCATGTGCTTTGGAGACAGTCCTGGGGTTAAATCCTGACTAGCTACTAGCTGCATGATCTTGAGAACATTGCTAAATGTCTCTGGGTTTCAGTTTGTCATTAAAATGGGGATAATAATAGGCCCCACCTTAGTAGATCATTGTAAATTTTTTTGTTTTTTCCCCCAGTACTGGGGATTAAACCCAGGGTATCACACATCCCAGGCAAGTGCACTATCACTGAGCTACATCTCCAACCCTTTATTGTTTGAGAAAACACATGGTATCATTAACTGGCCACCTAACAGATCACACACACACACACACACACACACACACACACCTTTGACTAACAGAGATCTGAATTTGTTCCAGGTAGCAAAATGCCCAGGCCCAGGGCATGAATCATGAATGGTTTAAATCAAATGCCCTTCTTCTTTGTCAGATACTGACTTTTCCAGTCTCTGACAGTTGGGAATGACCATGTCACACAGCTCTGACCAATGAAGTATAAGGGGAAGTTTGTCGGTGGGGAGGGACAGTCCTGAGTAAAATAGGATGAAGCCTTTACTTTCCCTCTTTCCTGCCTGTGAAAGTTTATGATGCTTGGGGGCTGCAGCAGCAGTTTTGTGGTCATGAGGCATCCAGCTTGAGGATATAAAACACACATAATAATGTGTGAGGCAGAGGATAAGGGTACATTGCTAAGTTGCAGAAAAACTGAAATTACCAACCTCCAAACTTCTTGTTCTAAGAGATGATTTTAAATGCCTTTATTTAAGGTGATTTGGATTTGTGTTGCCTGTTTCTTTTATTTGAATGCATCCTACAGGATATAGGCCCTTAGTACCATATGTGGCACCAGGTATATACTAATCAACATCAGCTGTGACCTCACAGAGAAGTTGCAGCATTTTCCACATTCATCTCTGAGCTCTTGGTGGACTGGGAGGAAGGATAGGTATCAATGCTGTGGGTGACTTCACACCCAATGAATGAGTGGGGCGAAGTCATGAATCTGCTGCCCTGAGCAGCACAAAAGCCCCAGGTGTAGAGATGACCTCAGATGTAGGAGGTGCCGGACTCCCACCTAGCAGGAAAGCCAGTGAGGCTGAACCCGCTGGCAGATAATGGCATCTTGTCCCCTCCCCTCCTGCACACCTACAAGGTCATGTTACCCACCTTTGACCTTGAAACAGTGGTGTAATGTTTGAATCAGGACTGCCAGAGGTGCCCATCACCTTCACTGTAGGTTGCAGCTGGAGGGGAGCCAGCAGACCGGTTACCCAGCAGAGGGCTCCTGGGGAGGACAAAGAAAGGAAAAGGGAGCAACACAGCTCATCTGCCCCCCCTGCCCCCCCAGTGATTAATGACTGGCTTCATTTATGAACAAATGCTGTTTGCTACAACAGACCCGCCTATGACTTCAGATGGTGGATGATCCAGCCCAGAGTTCATACAGGTCTGGAGAGAAACCATGTGACTCTGGAGCCAGCAACATTTTCTATGATACCTCAGTGGAGATGGGGTTGGGGGAGAGAGGCTGAGGATAAACCCTATTGAGATGAGTCATCTTGAGACCTTGGCCCCTAAGGCTTTCTGTTCAGCCTCCTGGGTTGCTTATATTTTTTTAAAAAATATTCTGTAGTGGTAATTTTAAAATATTATTTATTTAATTTTTATTATTTTTAAATTTGTTCTAACTAGTTATACATGATAGTAGAATGCATTTGTGCATTTTGATAAATCATACATAAATGGAGCATAATTTCTCATTTTTCTGATTGTTGTAGGATCACACTGGTCATGCAGTCATATATGTACATGAAGTAAAAATGTCTGTTTCAAATTTTTTAAACTTGTTTTTTTTTGGGGGGTGGGGGGGAGATGCTGGGAATGGACCCTCAGGCCTCACACATGCTAGGGATGTACCTACATCCCCAGCCCAGAGGAAGCCAGTGTTTGCTGCCCAGGGTGGTGTTGGGACAATTTCCCTAACCCTGCTCCAGGTCATATGTACCTATCTGGTCTCCTGGGCTGAATCTACTCTGGTTCTTTTCCTCTGATCCCAGGTCTGGCCCTGATGATCTCAGTTAATCCACATTTCAATGTCCCGAACATCAGCTCCCAGGGTTTAACAGTAAGGTACCCAACCAAAAGACAAGCTGGAACAGCATGAACCCTGCTGGCCAGCCCAGCCCATGGGCACTGCACGAGGAACTGCTTGTTCAGTCCACCTCAGCCAGTCTGGACCTGGGGACATAGGCATCAAGAAGAAAGCTACATGGGGCTGGGTTTGTGGCTCAGTGGTAGAGGCTTGCCTACCATGTGTGAGGCATTGGGTTCAATTCTCAGCACCACATATAAATAAATGAATAAAATAAAGGTCCATTAACATCTAAATTTTTTTTTTTAAAAGAAGAAGAAGAGGGCTGGGGAGATAGCTCAGTTGGTCGAGTGCTTGCCTTGCAAGCACAAGGCCCTGGGTTCGATCCCCAGCACCAAAAAAAAAAAAAAAAAGAAGAAGAAGAAGAAGAAGAGGAGGAGGAGGAGGAGGAAGAGGAGGAGGAGGAAAAGGAGGAGGAGGAAAAAGCTACAGTGTGCCTCTGTGCCTCTGTGCCTCTGTGCCTCTGCAGCTAAACTAGGCCAGGTCACCATAAAACCCAAAGAAGTCCCAGAGGCAAACATCCCTACCTGGGAACTTCCTGTTCTGCCCCAAAACTGTGGAGGGAGAGGTGGGGGTCTTTCCTCCTCCAGAGGGGGCTGTAGGCTGCAGGGCTGGAGTGGGGCCTCTCCAGAGAGGGCCTGTGTGAATGGCTGGAGGAGCACCTGCCTGCTGTGGGGAATGTACCTGGCTTCGCTGTGGCCCTAGGTGGGTGCAGGATGCCTTTGTGCCATGCTGACCATCACTCCTTCATCCCAGACTACTGGTGACTTCACCAATGGGGGCAGAGGTATGGCAAACTCACCCCTGGGGACCTGGAGGGACAGATGGAGAAGGGGGAGTTGTAGAAGGAAGGCAGCCCACGAACCATCACCTTGACCATGCTGCTGGGGACATGGGCCCAGATCCCCTGAAGGGGCCCATGAGCTCTGCTCTCAGTCCTGCCCCCACTGCTCTCTGTCCCTTGGTGGGGCCTGCCTCTCCCCAGCTGCCTTCTTTTTTGAGGCATATCCTGCTCCATGGGAATGAGAGCTCTGGTTACAGAATGTCCAGACCCCACCCTGTCCAGGTACAGACCCACCGACATGTATTCAGACAGAAACCTATGAGGTTCATGGTCCTCCCCACTTCCTCTGGGAAGCTTCTCCTCCTGTCCCCGCTGCCCGTGCTTAGGCAAAGCCTGCTCTGGGAGTCAGGAGGTTCCCATTCCAGTCCACAACCAGGACCACAACCTGCTGTGCAAATTCTGATAGGTACCAGCCCCTCCCTGGCCTCAGCTTCCCCTCTTGCACAGGGGCAGGTGGTGGGGATGTAAAGGTAGGACCAGGTGGGCTCTGAGGTGCTCTCCCTCTAGTTCCAGGTCCTTGGGGTTTTCACAGTGTTTTAGGCAGAAACTTGTGCCCCAAAGAAACCTTCTGCAGAGGATCGGGGGCTGCTGTGGTTGTGGGGGCAGGGGCAGGTGTGTGAGGCAGGGGTGGGAGCAGAGCCTCATCACTTGTTTCCCTGAGCAGACAGAATCCACTGGGTGGCTGGGCCCTGGGCAGTTCCTGTAGCCTCTGACATCATTGACTCTGCTAGTACAACAGGGGCTGGACAAGGCAGTGTCACCAGCTCTTTGAATTTCATTCAGTTCAGGGCCTCAGGAAATCTCCCCGTTGTGCTTGGGCCTCCTCCAGGATCCCTGAGCCTATGACCCAGCGGCCCCAGCTCCCCAGCCTGTGCCGATTGTGATCATCCCCTTGGTGCCCTAGGCCCCTTAGTGTTTGCAGAAGGTTTAAGCGAGGAGGGAGTGACAGAGGCCAGCAGGAAGCCAGCACACTCCTGAGATCTTCCAGAGAAAAGGGAACTTCCCTCCCCAGGTCCAGCAGAGTCAGAGCTCAATACAGTCAGTCAGTCCTCTTTTCACTGCAAGGGATGGAAGTCCAGTTCAAATGGACTGAAGCACAGATGGGAAATTACAGGCTCGCCTCACTGAAAACTCCAGGGGGGTGGGTGGTTTCAGAAATGGCTGAAAAGAGTTCTCAAATTATGTCTAAGACGCTAGGTGTGGTGGTGCCTGCCTGCAATCACAGCTACTCAGGAGACTGAGGCAGGGGGATCACAAATTTGAGGCCAATCTGGGAAACTTACAGACACTCTGTCTCAAAATAAAATTAAAAGGACTGGAAATGTAACTCAGTGGTAGGGTACCCTTGGGTTAAATCCCCAGTACCTCAAAAAACAAAACTGACCTAAAAACAAATTGTGTCTGAGAATTTGTCTCTGAGTTTGGACTCTGTTTTCCGGGTAAAATGGCTGCAGCAACTCCACTTAACATCACACTTGTGTGGTCATTCCAGAGGAAGGAGGTTCTCTTTGCCAATCAATTTATCAAAACCTCTGACTTGAGTCTCATTTTGGGCTCTCAAGGGGTCAGGTCCTTTCCCACTCCAGTCTCTGTACTGTTCCAGCTGGCCACGAAGGTCTGTGTTCTGAAGTTAGAGGTGGGGGCTCCCCACCAGAGTCCAGGTGCTGAGCAGCAGGAACATGGTGGCCATGGATTCAGACTGGGAACATTCAGGTCAGGGGTCACCTTTCATGGGTTCTAAGTGTGGCCCCAGAAAGGAGGAACAGAGGCCACTAAGTGACCAATCCCAGTCTCTGAGGAGGAGTAGCAAGTGCAGAGCATCTCAGGGAGGAGGCTCACTACACAGGATGCATAGGGGACACAGAGCAGCCCATACTCAGCTCAGCTGCCTAGGATAATGAGGGAGTGGGGGAGTGGTCGAGTCCATCCTGGTGGCCCGGAGATTCTTGAGGGAAATGCTATTTGATCCTCATTCTTAGAAACAGGAAGTGGTAGCTTCCCGGAGAGAAGCTGACCTCATGCCCAAGCCTTGATGTGGCTCAGGGGCCCGGCTGCTCCTATCTCACATGAGGGAGCATGTTAGTTCACAGCTTGCCTTTCTGCACTTCCATGCTCAATGTGAGGTATCATCCATTTAAATAAAGCTGTCCTTGGTACTAGTAGAGTGTCAGAAGCTTTATCTACTAAATCTTTTTTTTTTTTTCTTTCAAAGCTGGGGAACAAATCCAGGGCCACATGTGTGAGGGCTTTACCACTGAGCTACATTTAAAAATTTTTTTTTAATTTTTAGGACAGGACTCACTAAGTTACCCTGGTTGACTTCAGACATGTGACTCTCCTATCTCAGCCTCCCAAGTAGCTGGGATTACAGGTGTGTGACAACAAACTGGGCTTCCACTGAGTCTTCTGATTCTAATACCTCCCAAGCGCTAATACCTCCTGTGTGCTAATACCCTTGTGTGCTCACCAGTTGGGTGCCAGGTCTCCCAGATGCTAACATCTTTCTGGAGACTGAAGAGTTTTAACTAGATAGCACTGAGCAGAACTTGGAAAGCATCTCCCATTGCACCTGGATATGGAGGGTTCCATGCTTTGGGCATCAGTCAAGGTCACCCTCTGGAAGACAAAAGACGAGGGTTGTCTCTGAAACCTCTTCAAAATTATGGTTCAAAAATAAATGCCTGCTGTTTCTCTGCTGGCCTATCTAGCAGAGAAGCTAGAGGACCAAGAACCGAGAGACCTGGGTGTTGCCCTGGATACTAACCCTGATGTACTGGATGACAGTAGGGGATTCTTGAGCTTCAGGCCTTCTTGAGCCACCCCTCAGGACCCCTGGTTCAGTGTTGGCAGATTCTTGCTCCTAGGTGAGCCTGGGCCAAGCTGCAGCCTCCCTCTACCAGCCTCCACTGCCACCTCCACCCAGTTGTTTCCATGGTGGCAGCCCCTGGGTCTCTGTTTACTCAACTCTCTGTGTGTGATTTTTCCATAACTGGTCATTGAGAACACAATGCCAGCTTCTCCCCAAGGAGGTGCTACAGCCCACACCCAGCGGCCAAACAGCGGATGTGACTCTCCAGCTGGGGTCAGAGGCTCATACCAGGCATCTCAGACTCCCAAGCTCCTGGACCTAAACCTTGGCCTTCTGTGCTGAGGAGACAGCCAGGGTCAGGCTGGGGCTGCCTCCCCAGAAACATGTATGAAATGCTGAGCAAGTCCTTCCTTCTGAGAAACCCTGGAGCTGTAAAATGGGTCACATTGCAGTAGTCACTTGGAGAACCAGATTTGGCTCTTCACAGAGACCCAGTACAGTAGCCCCTGTCCCAGCAACCCCGGACACAAAGTGTCTAGGACTCCCAGCAGCAAATGTTTCCTGCCTGAGCTGGCTCCATGTCAAGCCCAGCCTGGCCATGCTCAGGTCAAACCAATAGTGTGGCCTTTGCCCTCAGCTTCCCATCCTGGGCCAGGAGAAAGTCTGGGTTACACAGCAAGGCTCAAATCCAGGGCCTCTTAGGGTTTCTGCTTACAAATGCACACACCCTCATTGTAATAAATCAAGATATGCAAAGAATTAGGAAATGTGTCATTAGATACTGTGTCATTAGGTACTGGCTCCTAGATCCCCCCAGACATACAAAATATGATATTGGCATACAGAACGGGCTAGTTACATCCTGAGGTGTTCCTCCTTTGTTGATTTTTCTGGGATCTTGGAGACTCAGAAAGGTGAAGTAACTTGTCCACCACACACTTGTTCTTAGTAGGACCATACAGTGGTTAAACATGTCCACCAAAGTTCATGTGCAAGAAACTCAGTCCCCAGATGCGATAGTGTTGAGAGTTGAGAGGTGGAACCTCTAAGAAATAATTAGGCCACAAGGGCTGTGCTCTCATGAATGGATTAACATTGTTATCCTGGAAGTAGTGTGTCACCTTGGGAGTGGGACCTCGCAAAGGATGACTTGGCCCTCCTTCCCTCTGACTCTCTTTATTGCTCTTCCTCTCTCTCTCATCCCTGTGGCACTATCACCATATTATGACACAGCAGGAAGGCCCTCACCAGATGCCACTCCTCCAGTTTGGACATATACAAGCCTCCAGAACTGAGAGCCGAAGAAATCTCTGCTCATTATAAATTACCATATGTGGTATTCTATTAAATCATCACAGAACAGACTAAACTGATCTAAGATTTGAACCCTGACAGTCGGGTTCCTGAATTCACTGCAAACTTTTACCTGGAAACACTAATGTCTGTTGTTTTGAAGTGAGGAATGGGACCAATGATTTTTCCAGGAGTTGAGAATGGTCATTCAGATGCTCTGTCCTTTCACCCTCTGAGGATCAGTATCCTCCAGGGGTGTCACAGCAAGATGGGTGAGGGGCTCCAGACTCTAGGCTTCCTCCTGACTCCTGTCTCCTAGCCCCAGCCTGTAGTCAGTGGTGGGCTCTGTCCTCCCCTCCCAGACTGCCTGCCTGTCCTTGTCCCCTCATTTTCAGTTCTCTCCTGTCTCCCATTTATTTCCCCTCCTGCTTTGTCCTCTTCTCCTGTCTTTACTCGCCATCTCTCTCCTACTCTGTCCTTTTCCATTCTCCCAGAGCAGTAGGAGCAGGTTTTCATGACCTTGGATTTGACAATGGTTTCTTAGGACACTGAAAGCACATGCAAGAAGAGCTAGGTAAACTGGATTTCTTCAATGTTTAAAACTTTTGGGCAACAAGTGATACTATTAATAGAGTGAAGAGACAACCCCAAGGAATGGGAGAAATCTTTGGCAAGTCTTGCCAAAGGGTCTAGTTTCCAGAAGTTATGGGAGAAAACATTCTTAAAATGTTAGAACATACCGGTAGAGAATGCAAAGTTTACACAAAATTTAAGCTACATGAGAGACATTAAGGAGTTTGAAAGCTGAAGCCAAGTATTTGGAGAGAACATGAGCTCAATGTCTTGCTGTTCTGCCAGGGAGGGGCTTGTGTGGGAGAGTTTACAAAACCTCCAGGGACCTGCAGATGGAAACATCCAGAGGGTTGGCTGGCTGGGCAGGTTGGTGGGAAGACCACAGGCAAGGTCAACCAGCAGGAGGAAGCCTGGAGCTTACTGGGCAGCAGGCTCTGCAAGACAGAGATGCCATCCAGTCACTGCCACAGCTCTGGGCCTTGCATGGCACTGGGGTCCTAGCTCCCTAATTAGTTAGGCATCTTTTGGTTGTGACCAAATGAGGGGACAAAACATGAGTGCGCTGCTCCAGGTAGATGTTCCTCTCTCCAACAACCCCAACAGAGAGAGCCAACGTCTTTCTTTCTCCAGAGTTGGAGCAAAAGTCCTGGGACTGAGTTTTATTGAGTGACTGGGGTCACGTGTCCAACACTGGACCAATCCCTGTAGTGAGGAAATGGCAGGTTCTGATTGGCTAGACCTGTGTCACATGGCTACTCTTAAAGAGCCACAGGGAGCCGAAAAGGATGGATTTGGGGAAATGGCAAGAACAGAGGCTCCCATTGCAGTGCTCCTAAATACAGTGCATTAAGCACATAGGACTGGACACTGCTTCGTGCAGCAGGGCTGGCGTATGGGGCTCAGCATCCGAGCTGTGTGTGACCCAGACCCGGGGTCCAGGTTCCTGAGAAGCAGCCTGCTCCTCTTTGTTCTAAATTCCCAGTGCCTCTCAGGCAACCTGAAAAACACACAATTCCCCAAGCAGGAAACCCGCCACATATTCCAGCCTGGAGCCTAGAAAGCCAAACCCTGTGACGAATTTAAAAACAAAACTTAAAAAAACCAACTCTCACAATAGAACATTAAAAAAAAAAAACTTTTTATTTTCCTTTTTTTATTATGCAAGTACTACACATTTATTGTAGAAAAATTCAAAATACAGATAAGCAGAAAGTGATAACAGTTTCCATAATCTCACCACCAGTGATAACCAATGTTAACATTTTATTATAAAATTTGTCAGACATTTCTCTAATTAGGTAAAAGAAATATATAGTTTTCTATGTAAGTGATTGGTTGTGGTATTATTTATAACTTGTTTTTTCACTGAACAATGTGGTGAACAATTTTCTATGCATCAATAAATGCACTTGTTGTCTTGGTGTTTTCTGCTGCTATCACAGAATACTGAGACTGGTAATTTACAAAGAAAAGACATTTGGGGCTCACAGTTCTGGAGTCTGGGAAGTCCAAGACTGTGCTGCTATATTTTGTGAGAGAGCCTCATGTTGTTTCAACTCATTGCAGAAAACAGAAGAGCATTGGGTACATGAGGCAGAGAACTCTCTCCCACAAGACATCATTAATCCCTTTATAAGAGTGGATCCATCATGACCCAAATGCCTCTTCAAAGTCCTACCACTTCTCAACATCATTACATTGGGGACTAAGACTCAACATGAGTTGGGATAAAAAATACAAACCAGGGTTGAGGATGTAGCTCAGTTGGTAGAGTTCTTGCCTAGCATGCACAAAGTCCTGGGTTTGATCCCCAGCAACAAAACAAACTAACAAAAAACCATAGCACCTGTACTTTTATCTTAATCACTTGCATAGTATATAGTCACATTTAGTAAATTCTTTAACCTGGATGTTTTCAGAGTTTCTGGTGCTATAACATCTCAGCATGGAGGTCAATTATTAGATAAATTCCTAGAAGGGGAAAAGTGGGTACAAAGGCTTGCTACTTCAAGGCTCTGACCATACCAACAATGTGGCTCTAGAAGGTGGACAAGCAGACCCAGGTTCCTTCCTACCCACACCCACCCATGTTTGGCTCTATTGAATCTTTTCATCTTTGCCAATAAAATTCAGTATTTGTAGGGCCCAGTGGTGCACGCCTGTAATCCCAGCAGCTTGGGAGGCGGAGGCAGGAGGATTTCAAGTTCAAAGCCAGCCTCAGCAACTTAGTGAGATCCTATGTCTAAATAAAATATAAAAAAGTGCTGTGACTCAGTGGTTAAGTGCCTCTGGGTTCAGATCCCAGTACCAAAACAAACAAATGAATAAAACACCTCAGCATTTCTATCTTGGATTTGTTTTGTTTTGTTTTTTGGGCTATTGCTTTTCTTTGATTACAGGTGAACATTTACCTTTGCTTATTGGTCATTTGTATTTTTTGTTTTGAGAATTGTCAGTTTCTGGCTCTTGTTCATTTTTTGGTGTTGGTGGTGGGTTGATCTTTATTTTATGATTTGTAAGGGCTCCTAATAGATTATGGAAAACAACCTTTTGTATATTTTGTAAATTTTTTCCCATTTTTCAGTTGTCTTTTATTTATTATCTTAGGGTCCAGTTGTTTTAATAATTTTTGATTGTAAGCTGGGTTTGGTGGCACATGCCTGCAATCTCAGTGACTTGGGAGACTGAGGCAGGAGGATCACATATTCAAGGCCAACCTTGGCAACTTGAGACCCTATCTCAAGATTAAAAAGAAAAAAAAAAAAAAGGAAGTAAAAGAAAGAAGAAAAAGAACAAAAGGCTAGGGATGCAGCTCAGTGGTAGAGCACCCCTGAGTTAAATCCCCAGTACCATTAAAAAAAAAGTTTTGATTGCAAAAATAATATTTGGTCATGGTTATGGATTCAAATGGCACACAGGGATAAGGGGGGAATAGAAAAGTTTTTCTCCTGTCTACTCCCACACCCATTTCTCAGAAATAACCACTCCAGGCAGGGAATGTAACTCAGTGGTAGAGTGCTTGCTTAGCATGCACAAGGTTCTGGGTTCAGTCCTCAGTACTGCAAAATAAATAATTGCTCTACACTTTCTTACCCAAGCTACCAGACATTTTCTAAGTGTGTTCAAAGTAGATATTTATAAATCCATTGATTTGACTACTATTTGGTGAGTGCTTATCATGCCAGACCCTATGCTCTAATTTGGGCACACTGTGATAAACAAAATAGATAAAATGTAAGCTACCACCATGAAGCTTACAGTTTAATAGAGAGATGCTAATACAACAAATAAATCTATGGTCCATATATGTGCACACTGTGATCAGCACTGTGAGGAAAGAGAGTAACAGGTACTGTGGAGGGTAGCCTCCAAGATGGCCTCCATCATCCCTACTTCCTTTATGTCATTCCCAACCCTTGAATGTGGTGGGCAGGACTTATTGGCCGCTTATAACCAATAAGAAAAAAGAAGTGATGGGGTGTCCCTTCTGAAATTTGGTTATGAAAGACTATAGTTTCTGGTCAGGGTGCTCTTGCTCTTGGCTCCTTCATGCTGGGGGAAGTAAGCTGCCTTGTTGTGAGCCAATTCATGGAGAAGCCCTGGCAAGAATCTGAGGCCATTAGTTGGACAGTCTGTGAGGAACTGAACCCTGCCATGAGAGTGAGTGCCTCTTTTAGCTCCAGACAAGTCTTGACAAGTTATGAGAGACCATGAACCATAGGAACCCAGCTTATCTGTGCCTGGATTCCTGAGTCACACAAACTGTGCAAACATTTGTTGTTGTAAGCCACTAAATTTGTGGGCTAGTACATGTCCATCTATAGATCAATTCGGAGAGGATTGCTGTCTTAACAAAATAATTTTTTATAACTATGAATATAGGATGTGTTTCCATCTATTTATATCTTTAGTTTCTTAACAGTGTTTTTTTTTTTGTTTTCACACTATAGTTTACTTCTTTTGATAAATTTACTTCTAAATTTTTAATGCTATTGTTTTAATTTTAACTTTTGATGCTATTGTCAATGGAATTATTCCTTAATTTTATTTGCAGATTCTTCAATGAAAATGAGCAGAAAAACAACTGTTTTTTTGGGGGGGTACTAGGGATTGAACTCAGATGCCCTCCACCACTGAGCTACATCCCCAGCCCTATTTTGTATTTAGAGACAGGGTCTCACTGGGTTGCTTAGCACCTCAATTTCTGCTGAGGCTGGCTTTGAACTCGAGATCCCCTTGCCTCAACCTCCCAAGCTGCTGGAATTACAGGTATGTGCTACTGTGCCTGCAAAACAATTGATTTTTATATATTAACTTTGTATCCTGAAACCTTGATGAGCTCATTTGTGAGTTTTGTCACTTTTTTTTTATACTGGATTCATTAGATTTTACATATAAAAGTTCATGTTATCTGCAAATATAGTTTTGCTTTTTTTTTTTTTTTTGGTACTGGAGATTGAACTCAGGTGCACTAACCACTGAGCAACATCCCAAGCCTTTATTTTTTCTGAGATGGGGTCTTGCCTAAGTTGCTTAGGGTCTCTTTGAGGCTGGCCTCAAACTTGCAATCCTCATATCCCAGCCTCCTGAGTTGATGGGATTACAGGTGAGTGCCCTGTACCCTGCTGGTTTATTAATTTGTATCATGAAAGTGTTTTGTATCTTGTCAAGTGCTTTGTTTGCATCTTTTGAGTTATTGTGTGATTTCTTGTTTTTTTATTCTATAAATATGGTGTATTGCATTAATTGATTTTTAGATATTAAACCAACCTTATATTCTTCTGGTAAATCCTTGTTGGTCATGGTGTAGAATTCTTTTAATATGATGTGAATTGGGTTGGATAGTGTTTTATTGAGGATTTTTGCATCCATATTGACAGATACCAATCTGCAGTTTCCTATACTTGTGATGTCTTCACCTCGTTTTGGTGTCAGCGTGTTACTTGTGTCATATGAATGAGTTGGTAAGAGTTCCCTGTCTTCTATTTTGAGAGAGTTTGTGAAGAATTGGTATGAATGATTCTTGAAATATTTAATTGTCCACTGGTCCAGGGCTTTTGTGGGTTTTGTTTCAATTACTATTTCAATCTCTTTATTTGCTGTATGTCTATTCAGGTTTCCTATTTCTTTTTGAGTCAGTTTTGATAGTTTCTATCTTTCCCAGAATTTGTCCATTTCATCTAAATTATCTTTTTTTGTTGACATACAATTAGTAACTATAGTATTGCTTTGTAATTTTTAAAATTTAAGATTGATAGGCATTCCCCCACATTTGTTTTCCTTTTGTGATGGGGTCTCTGTGTTACCTAGGCTAGCCTCAAACTTAACCCATCTTTTTGCTCCAGCCTTCCCAGTAGCTGGGACTACAGGCACACACCACTGCACCCAGCAGGAATATATTTAACATACATATATTTGTGAGTTTCCTTCCTAAATTTCTTTCAATAGAATAACAACTGATTTCCAATTTCATTCCATTCTGGTTAGAGAATATACTTTTTAAAAAATATATTTTTTAGTTTTTGATGGACCTTTATTTATTTACTTATATGTGGAGCTGAGAATTGGACCCAGGACCTCACACATGCTAGGCAAGCATTCTACCACTGGTCCATAACCCCAGTCCTGAGAATGTACTTTATTGTATAATCTCCTTCCTTTAAATTTTAATGAGGTTTGCTTATCACCAGCACACACAATCTGTTCCATGTGCATTTGAGAAAAGGCACATTTTTGCCACTGTTGATTGGAGTATAGGTGTCTGTTAGGTAAAGTTGGTTTATACAGTTGTTTAAGTCTTCAGTTTTCTTGATGCTTTCCTGTCTAGTTTTATCCATTACTGAAAGTAAGACCTTGAATTCTCCAATTATGATTTTTAAATTGTCTGCTTTTCTCTTCTGTCAGTTTTTACTTCACGCATTTTGGTGCTCTGTTAAATCATCCTGCTGTATTGACCCTTTTGCATTATAAAATCCCACTCTACCTTTACAATCATTTTTTTGTTGTTGTTCTAAAGTCTATTTTGTCTGATTGAATATAGCTATTTCTGCTTTCTTGTGATGGCCAATTCCAAGATATATCTTTTCTCTTCTTTTTCCTTTTTTCCCTTCCTTCCTTCCTTTTCAGGACGAGTGCTCTACCACTGAGCTACATCTGCATCCCTTTATATTTTTAGTCTTGAGACAAGGTCTCACTGAGTTGCCCAGGTTGGCCTCAAAGTTGCCATCCTTCTATTTCAGCCTCCTGAGTAGCTAGGATTACAGACATGTGTCACTGTGTCCACTGAGTATTATATTTTTAATTGCAAATGATATGCTTTATCTGCAAAGAATGCTGATATCTGAAATGACTTTTTCCTGATACTTATTGCCTGATAGTAAATGGTTGATCTTGTTTGCTTCAACTAGGTATACTTGCACTTATTCTTTTCCATTAAACCTTTTTTTTAAAAAAAATCTCATAAATGGAAGCTAAAATGTTGATCTCACAGAAAATAGAATAGTGGTTAACAAAGTCTGGGAAAGTGGGGAGTGGAGAGAGGATATTAACGGGTATGGGTTGCAGTTGGATAAGAGGAATACCTACTAATGTTCTATAGTACAGAATATTAGTGGTTGATAATTAGTTGAATATTTCAAAATAGCTAGTTGAAAGAATTTTTGTTTGTTTTGGTGCTGAGAATTGAACCCAGGGCCTTGGACATGGTAAGCATGTGTTCTACTATGGAGCTCTATATCCTAGAGAGGTTTTTGAATGTTCCCAATACAAAGATATGATAAACGTTTAAGGTGATGATATGCCAATTGCCCTGATGTGATCATTAAAAATTTTATATATGGAAATATCAGTACCCAATAAATACAAATAATTGTCAATTAAAAAAATTTCAAATAAGGAAAAAAAATCTGATTTTAGATGTCTCTCTTCACTTCTGCTGTGAATTTCTATACTAATGGATCTGCTCTCCATCACATATTGGGGCACCTTGCCTGCCAGAGTAGCTGAGTGGCTAAGGAAGATGTGTTGACAATGACTCATGGTGGCTGTGTGGGGATTTTCCAGGCGCAGTGTTCGCCCAGTTGTCATGGATGCTTTGTTGCTCAGCAGTTGAGGTGACAACCTGCAAATTCATGGGTCTCCCAAGTAGCTTTTAAACATGAACATAAATCAAGGCTTAGAAGCCACTAGCTAATAGCTGGGGGAGTCTCACTAAGTGGCTTTGGAAAGCTTTCTTCCCTGCAGTCGGCAGCAGGTGGGGACAGGTGCAGAGAACCAGGTAACACACTCATGTTCGCCTTGACCTTAGTGAAAACCCAGAAAGAAAACAGGGTAGGGGGTTCGGAGGGGAGGACAGGACGGAGGGAGAGACAGATTGAACTGAACTCATTGAGCCCTTACAATTTAGCTTTATCAGGAGCCAAATGAAACCCTTGGAACTTTCATTTAGTAAGTCAATAAAGTCTCCTTTAAATTGTTAGTTTGGAGTTTAACTTGAAATTGAATGAATTTTAGTCTGGACCCTTCCTGAACTTCAACAAAGCTGCATATGCAAGAGTTCCCAGAAAGAATAATTTGGTAATGGTTGCAACTTGATGCTATCCATCTTGACTAGATACTGTCAGGGGCCTTTATATTTCCAGAAATTTTTACATGTTTCCTGTCCATATACTGTCAATATTAATGTGATAAGAGAGCTGTGACCTTATTTCAACCTACTGGAGCCAAACTGTTGCATAAATTTGGATCAGAAATGCTTTCATCTGCAAGACAGCCAACTACAAACATTCTCTCTCTCTCTCTCTCAACACACACACACACACACACACACACACACACCTGATCTAGGGCTTGTTCACATGCTTAAACAATGCAGGTAAGGAGCCAGACTCCTATCTTCCTGCTTCCACAGTATCAGGGTATTGACTTTTCTACCTCCTTCTTTTACCTGATGACTTTGAGACTGGCTGGGGAGCACCAAGCATCACACTCTCACCTGAGTCAATAGGAGTAGGTAGGAGCAGATTCTCTCAGCAGGCGTTAGCTTCTTTTCAGTGGGAACTGAGTCAGAGAGTCACTGCCAGGGTATTTGGGAAAGACAGTATTCTGCAAAGAGAAGTGAGATTACCAGGAAGACTTAACCTAATGATGACTTTCTTCTTGAGCTGGTTCTACCTTTCCCGAGATTCAAGAATCTTCAGTCACCACCTGCCAAAAAATGGATCCTGCGAGCAGGAAAGGAGGGGAGTAGGTAGCAAATGGTAGTTAGATGAGTGACAGGATCTGCCATAGGTACACAGCGTCATGCTGAGAGTTGGTCTCTGAGAGGCTGGGTTTTCAGCTGAATGATTCCCAGGAAGCCTCCACCCCTGGCACACTGCTGATTCTGTGTGGACTTTGTGGGTGGATGAGCACATGGCTATGGTTGCAGCTTTGGGCTAGGAGTCAGGGCTGAGTTTGCTCAGTTCTGTGCTTTCCTGCTCCTATTCTACACTATCACAGTATCTTGTTCTTCACCAAATGAGGCGGCTCTACTGGCTGAATCCTGTTTCTCTTCCATGCTAAAAGGCTTGGGTTTAAATTACCTTGTGCCTCTGTGAGTCTCTGTTAGATTGTGGGCTGGTCTTAGCAGTGAACTTCCCAACTTTTCTATGCTTTCCACCTCAGCAAAGGCATCTGTCACACCAGTGGCCAGAGCTCAGACACTGAGATTCGCTTTTCTGAGTAAAGCCCCAGTGTGCCCTGGTGATGAGATGAGGTAGGGAGGGCACAAATGTCGGCCTTAGAGGGAGAGGGACTTGGGAACACCCAGGTCTCCCGAATGTCACACCAAACCTGTCCTCTGTCCTGCCTCAGTAATGGCGGGGACTTCCCAGAAGAGTCTGGGGCTTTAGGGGTATGTCAAGTCAGTTAGGCTAGAACGAACAGTTAGCTCAGTTTATCTCCCACTAAGAAGTCATTCTTCTCTAACTTGCAAGACAGCCCTTGGCCCTGGAAAAGTGTCTGAGTAGGGGGTAGCGTGGCATGTGGCAAACCAGAGATATGAGGAAGCGCAAGACCCAAGGGCTGGCAAACAATCAGCAGTCAGTTGTCAGAAGATGGGTCCAGAGGCCAGCAAGAGGGAAATGACTCCCAGGATAGTCCAGCAGGTCCTGCGAGTTACAGGAGGTGTGGAGGACAGTGGGATGGGATTGAGGATCTGGTTGGACAGTACACTCAGGACACCATTTGTGTGCAGAAACCTCAGAAGCTCTGTAAAGCGGGGTTAGTCTGAAGTGAATCCAAGCCCTCGGATGGTGTGAGGAGGGAGGGAGAGGGTGATCCTGACTGCACCCACCCTAGTCAAGGCTATATGGCAGAGGGGGCTGATGTATTCCAGAGATACTCAGACAATGAGGTCAAAGAGCTTTCTTGATTCCTTTCAAACCCAAGGCCATGAGAGTTTATATATCTCATCAGTTTGGGTTTGGCAGAAATTCCAAATATAACCTTCACAGAGAAACAGAAATGAGGAGGAAAAAAAAAATCACACACAGTTGTACTTTTTTATATAGAATGTACAATATATTTCTCTTCATTTGCATATTTTATCCACAACTTAACATCCTTTTTACAGGCTGAACTCACTCAGCTAATATAATCAAAGTTCTTTCTTTCAACCAAATAAGAAAAATTCAAAATCGTAAACCCGTAAGAAAACAAATTAAAAACGATGATGAAAATAAGTCACTCCTCTCATTAGGAACAGTGTCTGTACAATATATATGATTTAGAACAGAATTTCTTTATAGATTAGGCACATGTTTCCACGACACCGTATTCCTGCCAGTTTTATCTCATTCTAGGCAGTCTTGCCTCTTAAAAGGGTCACAGGGATGTTGGCCTTGATGGAAGTCCTTTGGGATTCTGCTGCTCTGGGTTGGGGACAAGGACAGTGGGGTATGGCTCGGTAGTGCCACCGAGTGGTCGGAAGCAGAGGCAGCGATGGGCTGTAGGGAGGCCACGCCAGGCCAGGAGGGGCCTTGCCAGATGGCAGATGTGTATGAAGAGAAAACTTAGGCTTATTCTATGCAAACGGAAGCACAGAGAGACCAAAACAGCAAGGGTGGTGAACAGAGAGAAGCTCTGAGGAGTCCAGCGTTTATTTACAGTTGCTCTTCCTGGTGGGAGGGTAGAGTAAAGCTGATGGGCACTGTTAAGGGAGTGACCCTGCCCTTCCCTTCCCATGTATCCGGCTTTACTCAGGTCAGTCCAAGGTGTGGAGGGGTATGGGTGGCACCATCTCCTTGTCTATTTTCCAGGCTTCCTCATTGCGTTTGAGCCCACAGTGGGGCCTCTCCCCCAGGCACTGAGATTTGATCTCTGATCGCCCTCTCTGGAACCTTCTCCCTGTTGAGACCTATTTGGGTGAGAGTGGCATGGACCATGGGTCTTCTCTGGGGTTCAGGAAGCTCGCAGAGCAAGGTTGGTTTGGCAAAGAGCAAAATATAAAAAAGGGTTTCCACTGGACCTATAGGATTGAACTCCTTACATTACATCCCAGCAGTGAGGGAATCAGGCCAAACTGCCCCCCGCCCCCCCACATCAGAGCACTGGGCCTTAGGTCACGACCACATTTCTTCTTGTCTCTTTTGAATCCCACCCTCCCCCACTCTGTGATCATTTTCCTTGCACCCTGGGGCTTAGCTGAGAACCTAATTCTAGGATATGAAGGTCAATGCACCTTGGTCTTCTCAGCCAGAAGCAAAAGTGCCCTTGCAGGCAGGGATCTGTAGAGGTATTGAGGCCAAGAGGCATAGTGTGCCATGGCGATTAAGACTGGTCAAGTTTGGCCCTTCCTTAGGTTCAGCTTTGCGTGGTGGATGTGCCTTGGACCTAGACAACTGTCCTCAAATGACAGCCACCTCAGGCATTCCTCACTACTGCAAGTCCCACTGAGGCTGGTCCATGGCCCACATGCCAATCCAGCTTCACACTCTAAAGTGTGGCTCTGGAAAGAGAATAATTAGCACTTCAGGGCAAAGCTAAAATCATAAAAAGAAAATTGTAAAAGAGCATTCATTAGAACTAATGTAGTTATTGCTAGACAAATGACAGCCAAATAACCATGCAGAGTCCCACTAGTGGCAAACGTGACGGATTACCATGACCATCGAGCAGAAATAAAATCATGTGGTATTTTTTCTTCCTCCTACAATAAGATCTCCTCTGATAGCACTGCAAGTCTGTAGGTAGAGGCTAAAGGATTCCTCCAGCTCTGCTACTTCCACACACACCAGTTTGTCCCTGGAACCACTGAGTCCCAGGTCATTCCCTAGGGGCCTTCTCAGTGCGTTAGTATGGTTCTGATCTGAAAACATGAGGTGGAAACTGAAACATGTCAAAACAACCAACTGAAAAAACTTAGAGGTGCTGAGAGTCAGCGCAGGGCAGACGTGCAAGGTGGCCTCCCGGCTGTTCCCAAGGTCACTTTTGTCTCACCAGGGAGTTCTCCAGGACAGCTGTGAGTGCAGGAGCTAGTGGACAGTGGATCCTGTATGGAATGCTTGGAGATCAGTGGTGGTGAGGCTTGTGCCAGTTGTGGTTTGGTTTCGATTGCCGAGTCTCAAGAAGCAAAAGTGAGGGGGAGCTCCCTGTCAGGTCGCCACTGCTGCAGGTCTCACTTTGAGAGTGGCTCTGAGTACAGGCAGCTCCAGCTCAGCGGAGACAGAACCTTTCCAGAGAGGCTGCTTCCAAGCCTTCCCATGCCAGTGGCTTCTGTATGGACAGCCCCTGGAAGAGGCTGTTCTCTCAACAACCTTCTCAAGGGCTTCCTGCCTGCCCTTCCTCGAGTCACTCTGCCCTGCTTTGATTATTCTCATGTGTAATGGCCTGTGCACACATCTAGCCTGCACTCAGGGAGTTCTTGGAGATGTGGCTGGCCTCTTGGCATCTGAAGTGAGCTTGAGGACAGCTGGGCACTGAGGCCATGTGAGTTTTCCTGAATGAGGCTGATGTCTGTTCAAAATACCTGTGGACAGATTACTAAGACCCATATCACGCCGAGGCTAACACTCGATGTTCCACAGGTGGGTGGCCTTGTTTGGGTAGTTGATGGCCAGGCTGATAGCAGCAATATTCTGCAGAGCCTGTGGAGGGAGAGAGGTGTCACCAGGGTCCAGGGCCATTCACTTGTTCACTGAGTGCTGATGAATAAGACCCTCAGCCAAGCACTGAGGAAGCAGGGGCAGGGTTCCTGAGGTGATCCACATGTGGTTTCTCTTACCTGGAGGACCACAGACTAGAGCAAGAGATGTACTTTGGGGAAAAACAACACAAAAATGCTGCAGAGGAAGGACATGACACACATGAGAAGCAAATAGCCAGGGTCAGGGAGCCCCACAGGGGTCCAGACAACAATGTTGGGGAAGGCAGATGCACTGGAAGGCAGGCTAAGTCTATCCTTCAAACTGAGGGCAGCAGGAAAGTGGAGGTGGAGATGGAGGAGGCAGGCAGGCTGAAGATCACTGGTGACAAACTAGATGGGCTATGGGAGGGGCAGGGAGGGCAAGGAGGCAATGGAGACTGGAAACAGGGGCAGGCCTCAGAGATAGGCCCACAGGAAAGTTGCTATGTTGAGTTTCTGGTACCCAAACTGCCAACTATTAAAATTTCCTTATACTGTGTCATGAAACCAAGCATGGTGGCAGCAATGCTGGCAGGTGGCTGTTAGGAGGAGAGGAGTTTTTACTCAGCTTACAAACTACAAGTAATTCCCAGACTCTTCTGTCTTTGCTGAGGGGATTCCTGCTTCAGAGCTGCCATTCCTAAACTGCACTGATAAGGGATACCCTGTCTTTTGGGAAGATCATGTGTTCAGAAAGGACTTTCAAGGTACAGAGCTCTTACTGGCTCTGGCTAGGAGAGAGGAGTCCTAGCTGGATGCCCACCCAAGTGTGACCTGTGATCTTTTGTGTCCCCACCTGTCTGCTATGGGAGTGGGTCACAGTCTATGGTATTTAGTCTGTGAGTTCAACATTCTCATGAGCAGTCAGTCTGGGGCTGGGGAATTCCCAGAGCCTTCTCAGGGTCATATTTCACTGTCTTGTGAGCACATAGTGCAGTTTTCTAATAGATAAAGTGTGAAAATATGGCAGACTGAGAGCAGTTACAGATGAGAATCCAGCTGCCAGACATTAAAGAGATCTGCAAAAATGGAACACACAGCCATCCTTCTCACTAATTATTTTGTAAGATGGGCACAATGGTTAGCCTAACATATAGTAACAGCTACTTGGAAGGCTGAGGTGGGAAGATCTTTTGAGCCCAGGAATTTGAGACCAACCTTGTCAACAAAGCAAGAATCTGTCTCAAAAAAAAAAAGTCTTGAAACCCGAGTTGTTTTTTATAAAACATGTCACTCATATTTACATGAAATGTGTTTTCCATTATTTAAAAATATTGATACATGTTTAAATTTTGGTTTTAATTTCTAATTTAATTTCTACATTTAAAATCTAATTTCTAAGAGCATGTAGTAATGTATATGATACATAAAACCAAAAGCTTTCTTGGATCCTCAAAAATTTAAAAGTGTGAGGGGTCTTAAACAGTTGTCAGAAGAGGCGTTTTCCTATGAGGGAAGCAAACTATATCCAAAAATATCTGAAATCTGACTGTGTGGAAACTTCAGGGATCAGCCAAACTAAATTTAAGGCATTGGTTGTTTTGGTTTTAAAGACAAATTCTTGCTAGTGTCTTCTGACCCTATAGTTTAATACAAGTGACACTGATAAATGGGGCTTGCTTGCTCTCTCTGAGCACCAGAAGGAAGGGACTGAATTGGAACCAAGCTCTGTAAACTCTGGGAGGTTGGTAGTTGTCACCTAGGGCACACACACACTGCTGTGGCAATGGTGAGATCGTGGTGTTCACCACAGGGAGAGGCCCCAGAGGGTAGCTCTGCTAAGGGAGAGAAGGTACCTGTGCTGCACAACGAAGAAGGTGATCGTCAGTGGTTAAGGCCAGCAGGTACTCCTGCAGCAAGCCAAGCTCCTGTGGAGAAAGCATGGTCAGTGAGAGGGCAACAGGATCACATGGAGGGGAATCCCACCCAAGAAACAGGAGTACCACTCAAGCTCTGGAGCCATGGAAGGAACCTGACTGGAGGGGCAAGGGTCTGGTTCCACAGCTGGCCCTGCCCTGAGGTAGGGATCCCCATCCTTAGGGTCAGTCTCTTCATGTATGACTGAGGGAGAGAAATAAAGATGGCTGAAGCTGAAAGGCCCTTTCATCTTGCACATTCAATGAGTCTATTGTGCCAAGTGGAAGAAAAAAAGAGGAGGAAGAGGAATTCATTCATTCCTTTGATTTTCCAAAACTCCCTTGTTGTCAAGGGCTCCTTTGGCTTTAGGCCAGACAAAATAAGCAATCCAGTACTGACCTGAGGGCTTTCCAGGGCTAGAGAGAGATGAGGGCCTAGACTGTGGGTCAAGCCAGCCTCCCTGTGCAGGCCTGCCCAGACACCCCCAGGGTCCACAATGGGGCTATGACCTGAGTCCTGCCCTGAGCAGTAGAGGGAGAAAAACACATGGAGCACTGTCCTCCCTGCCCAGGCCTTGGGGCTAGAGGCAGGCAGAGCCCTCACCTGGGCGCGGTTCTCAGTGACAAAGAAGAGCTCAGTGAGGGCACGATGCAGGGGGAGGAGGATGCCAGGCTGGGTCACGTCCTCAAACAGGCTGTATTCCATGTGGGTAAAGAGCTGCCACAGTGGCTTCAGCAGTGCAAGGTCACAGAGGTCACTGCAGGGGTGAGTCCAGAAAAGGGTTGGTTTACTGATAACCAGACTAACCACAGTGGACAGTTTATGGCAACTGCGGATCAGACCCTCTCTCCCACTGCTGGTATGCCTGTCATAAAACAGTCCCACCCACACTCCCCCAAAACAACTGCCACCAACAGAAAAGAGAGAAAAGGAAAGAACTTATAACAGGCTTCAAGGCAACAAGAGAACCTGAAGTACATTCACTGGAATTATATTGTGCATCTTTAAAAATGACTGTTGGGAAGACCATTCAATGACAGTGGGAAAATCTGAAGACAAATGTTAAGTGGAAGAAAGCAAGATATAACACTGTACACACAAAAGATAATTTAAAAGTGAAAAACAACTACTTAAAATACCATGACATCAACCATTATTTTGATATTAGACTTATAAAACAGAAGATATGCTTGCAAGGTTGCTCAGCCAGACAATCCCTAAGAAAAAGCAGAGGCCTTTTCAGACCCCTGTGGAGAACAGAGTCCAGGGCTTGCGTTCAGTGGTGTGTGTGTGTGTGTGTGTGTGTGTGTGTGTGTGTGTGTATGTGTGTGTTTGTGGTGAGTCTAGCTCAGCATTCTTCAGAGAGGAAAAGTAGAAAATCAATAATATTCTAGGGTTTACTGATGACCCCTGCCCCCAAACATACGTAATGATTTTGCCTTTTCTCTTATGACTTGAAAAAGAATTCTGTCCACTTAAGTGGTATCTTGAAGCCAATATTTTCCCCTCAGAGGAATAAACAAACAGGAAAATGCAATTTAATTTGATTTATAGAAACTCCCTCCCTCCCTCCCTTCCTTCCTTCCTTCCTTCCTCCCTCCCTCCCTCCCTCCCTCTCTCCTTTCCTTCCTTCCTGTTGTTGCAGTACTGAGGACTGAACCCAAAGTGCTCTTCCACTGAGTCACATTCCAGACTTTATAGAGACACTGTCCAGCTAGTTTTTAGGAAAGCACTGGAAGTGTGAGATAAAGGCACCCAACTAGCCTGGTCTCCCTCTCCTGGGAGTACCCCTATGGTCTGGCCTCTAGGCCAAGCTCTTAGGCCAGCATATTTTCAACTTTCCAAGGAGCATGTGCAAATAGCCAAGGGTGGCAAGGTGTCCTGGGAGCTCCCTCGAGGAGTGCAGGAGTGTCCCTACTGGAAGGGAGGTTGGCAAAGACCTGAAAACCAGACTGCAGACTTCAGAGATATTTTTACATTTTATATATGTTATTCACCCAAGTAGCTCTCATGGGATGCCCACACGGGACTAAGTGAACCCTTGTCTGCATATGAGGACATGGTGGTAACAGCAACCATGTCCAGCTTTCCCTCTCTGCCACCACCCTATGGAATGACTTTGTGAGCCATTACCTGAATTGGAGAGTCCTTTATATATTTATTGATGGTACTGTGCTCTGCTACTGTAAAAGTTTTATTTTGAGACATGGTCTCACTAAATTGCTTAGGGCCTCACTAAATTGCTGACGCTGGTCTCAAACTTGTGATTCTCCTGCCTCAGCCTCCTGAGTAGCTGGGGTAACAGGTATGTGTCACCCTGCCCAGTGAATAAAGTTTTTTTTTTTTAAAAAAACAACAACTCTATATTACATGAAAAGACAATCTTTTACTCCAAATATCATCAGCCCATTTTGGCTAGCATTCTGTGTCAATATGCCTTAAAAATGACAGAAAGATGCAGGAGAGTAGAATTCCTAACAGGTAGGGGTCCAACACCTTTCTTCTGAGATGAGGAACAGGGCAAATATGCCTGCAATTCCTACTTCTATTCAACATTATATTGGAGGTACCAGCTAGTGTAAAAGGCAAAAAACAGTTTCTAAGAATAAAATACATTATGTACACATGACATGACTGAGCACTGAATAATCTACATGTATACTCACTCTTAAAATAAACAAATTTAAACTGGGTATGGTGGCACACACCTGTAATCCCAGCTACTTGGGAGGCTGAGGCAAGAGGTTGCAAGTTCCAGGACAGTCTGGAGAACTTAGCAAGACCCTGGGTATGTAGTTCAGTGGCAGAGTGCCCCTCAGTTCAATTCCCAGTACAATAAAAAAAAAAAAAAAAACAAAAAATTTAGGTTACTAGCTATCAAGGCAATATATGAATATATACAGATTTATTTGTTTATTCTTTTGCTGAGATGTGTATTTTAGCAAAAACAAAAATAGGTTTAAAATATTTTAATAGCATCAAAAACAATAAACCCTAGAAATAAATCTAAGAAACTGCTGTACAAGTCTTCTACATAGAAAATTATGATATATTATGAAAAACTCAATAGTGGAGGAAGATATAATGTGGATTGGAGGATTTGATTCCCCTCAAATTGTCCTACGGAGTCGATCAAAATTCCATTGAGGGGGCTGGTGTTGTACAGTGGTAGAGCACTTGCCTCACACATATGAGGCACTGGGTTCAATCCTTAGCACCACATAAAAATAAATAAATAAAAAATAAAATCTACAATTAAAAAAAAAAAATCCCACTTAGGGTACCTTGAGGTAGCTCAGTGATAGAGTCCTTGCCTAGCATGTGTGAGAGCTCTGAGTTCAATTCCAGTATTGCAAAAAAAAAAAAAATTCCCTTAGGTGAGACAGGTGTGCAAGTGTGAAAACGTGTGTATGTGTGTGTGTGCAGGTATGGGTGCACATGGAGAAATCAGCAAACTTATTTTTAAATGATCTGCACCTACAGGGTTAAAAATACCTAAGACAGCTGGGCATGGTGGGGCATGCCTGTAATCCCAGTGGCTCAGGAACCTGACGTAGGAAGATCACAAGTTCAAAGCCAGCCTCAACAATTTAGCAAGGCCCTGTCTCAAAATAAAAAACATAAAAAAGGTGGGGGATGTGGCTCAGTGGTTAACTCCCCCTGGGTTCAATCCCTGCTACCAAAAAACCCAAGACAAATCGTGAAGATGAACAAAGTGAAAGGTTTCACTACTAGATATGTAAATCTATTATAAAGCTATAATCTAAACAGTGTGATACTGCAGACAGCCAAAAGACTAAAGAAACAAGAGGGAACAGAAACAGACCTACGCATGTATGGACAAGGGTGGTGCTGCAGAGGGGTGAGGGAAAATGTGGTCTCTGAAGAACAAGTGGAGACCTCTATGGTGGACTACAGAGCAAAGTGTGCAAGGAAAAACAATTAAGCTTCTAGAAGGTAACATAGGAGATATCTTCATGACCTTTAAGTATGGCAAAAACTTTTTAAACGGGATACCCAAAACACTAACATAAAGGAAATGATGGATGAAATGGAAGACATTAAAATTACATAAGTCTTTTTATCAAGACACTTCCAACAGAGTGAAAAGGCAAGCCACGGGGTGGGAGGAGATATCTGCAATCCATATTCACTAAAAATGACTCAGAGCCTACCTGTGGGTGCAGCAGTGCACAATCCTCAGAAGTAAGTGGATGGCTTTTAGTCGCTGGTGACCAGTCTGGCGACAGGCCACGCCCACCAGCCATTCCCAAATTTTGCCCAGCGGGAGGTGAGGCACAACCCTTTCTTCTGACAGCATCTGCTTCAAAATCTCGAACCCTGACCAATCCCCCCAAAAAAACAAAAAATTTTAAAACCAAGTATATGTACATTGAAAAGTCTACATTTTATAAATGGCACAGTTTATAAAAATAGGATTTTATAAACTGCACAGGTTTTAATAACTAGGATAAAAGAATTGTGATCATTAAAATTTTGGCGGAAAATAAGCCTTTTGTAAAAATAACAGGAAAAACATTCTCAGTTTATCATTTTTTACAAAATGCTCTGGCTAATTCTAAGATAACAAGAGTCTTTTTTTTTTTTTGGTCCCCACAGATGGCTCTTTTATCTGACATTCAAGTTTACAACTAGCCAACCATATCCTATCAAAGAGAGGCATGAAGTTTGTAAGATACCTTTGGGAAGCTTTAGAGAAAAATATTTGCTTTGAATTTAATGAAGATCAGTGACATAATGCCACCAAAAGCCACAGAAAGTCCCTGGCCAGCAGGTCATACAAACAGAAAGAGCAGAGCACACACCTGTCTGGAATCGCCCGAGGTGTCCAGCTGTAACAGTGAATTTGTAGCCCCACTCAGTGTTGCTCATGTCAGAGGTAAATCGGTAGTACAGAGTATCTCCTGGGTCACAAAGAATCAGAGACACATCAGGAAACAGGAGCAACAGGGAATGGCAACTGAGATGTTGCCAATGAAATATATTAAGTTCAATTTAAAATCCTCCAATAATTTCCCTTCTCAGTATTATATTTAAACCCTTCATGTGAAGAGTCTACATGACTGAATATTTTTTATCACCTGGAAGCTCAAAATCTTTCCATTTCTGTTGAGACCCGCTGAAGTTGTGTCGATCCTGCTGGAAGTCACTGCTGCTGGACATGGCTAATTCATCACAGCCTTCCTCTGTGTTACACTGAGAGTCAAATTTGATTGAGAGGTAGATTGCACCAGGAATGTGAACTTTATCCTAGGGAGAGGTGACAAGAATGCTCCTGTCACTACTGACCACTGGGTAGCATTGTAACTGTCTGTGCAACTGGGAGTATAAGAATGAGTAAGTCAGAGTTCCTGCCCTCTAGGGGCTCTCAGTTAAGCTGGGACATGGAGAACACAGACTGCAGTATGGTGCAGGGCAGAGCATAGCAGGGCAGGCAGAAAAAAGTCCAGTGCAGGGGTGCTGAGGTTGTTGTGAAGAACAAAGAGAACAGGAGAAACTTATCAGGGGAAAGGGGCACATGAACACAATGGGGTGTCCTTCAGGAAAGGAGAGCACTGGAAAGGTCTGGCATGTTCGGGGAATAGCAGGAAGCTTCGACGTGTCTCCAGTAAATCATGTGCTACACACACTCGGTTTGGGAGACAGGAGTGAGATGTGACCCTGGAGAGGTTGGCAAGGACAGACAGCCAAGGTGGTACCCTAAAGTGAGGTGTTCAGGTTCTGCCGGGAGAGCAGGGGGTGTATTGGAAAGGAGAAAGTCTTGGTCTTGACTGAAGAAGGGGTCACTCAATAGCTGCTGTGCAGCCAGGTTGGGCTGGGGCCAGACCAGAGGTGGGGAGTCAGGAAGCAGCAGCAGCAGGAACCCCATAGAAGTAGAGGAAAGTTCAGGGGTGACAGAGAAAATAGTATGATACTCTGGGGCACAATTTTATGGCTGATCAGAGATTCTGTGAGGCCCAGGGAATGGGGAAGGAGCCCAGGAACCGGGGTAAAGAAAAGGCTGGAAAGGAGAGCATAAGGTGGTCTACACTTCTGCTAAACAACATCTCAGCTGAGCAGCATCTGAGTTCTAAACCACCTTTTGACACCCACCACTGTTGCTGTAGGGTGCTTTCCACTCAGAAGCTTAGGTCTTGCCAACTCCAGCATTTCTAAAGGGCTGAAAAAAGGCACGTCATTGTCAGGAGTAACTGAGGTTGCTCCACCCATGGTTCATCCAAATTCCTACCTCTCTTTGTTTAGATACAAATTAAGGATGGAAAAGATGAGGCTTTTTTGGTTCTGGGTAATTAAAAAAGGGGCTGGAGTCTCTAAGGCGTGGCCAGGTCTCCAGGAGACAGTAAGGAGCAATGCTGAACTTAGAGACACACAGACTCACTGCTATGAGAAGCCAAGGATTCACTCTTAGGAGTTTGTGTGGGAAAAAGTAAACTACCCTCTGGGGCCAGGGGACCACCTTCCCCCTATTAAGACAAGGAAGGTGAGGAGAAGGGAGACTCAGCTTCAGAGAAGGGACAGCAAGTTGGTAGGAACAAGCACTTTTTTGGTCAGGGCTGTCAAGGGAAGAGCTACTGAGAGAGGATGTGAGGGCTTTGCTGCTCAGGCCATACCTCAAAGCTGGTGTTGTTGTTATAGGGATGTTTCGATTCCCTCACTTGCACCTCCATTCCTGGTTCCTCCATGAACTGGCACGCAGCCAGGGCCATGGTCCCCAGCATGTTCTCTCGACAGCCCTGGAGCACCTTCTGTAGGATCTGGTGGGACACAAAGCAGCTAAGGGCAGGACCTTCCAAAGGCCTCAGGGAGAAGAATGGAGAGTCGACCTTAGCCCAAGGCCCACCCCAAGGTTCTGGCATCATTGTGGATCCAAAACAAGTCTCTGCTACCCTGTTCCCCCAAACCAAACCACTGGTCACTTCTAACTCAGCCAGGTCCCTGTTGTAAATCAAAACACTAGTTTTTTCAGAATAATCCTACTTCTAAGGAATCTGAAAGAACTAACAGAACCAATCAGAGATGACTCTGGCTCCCAAAGGGTTCTAGGCTGAAAGGTGGAGGAACCTCTGGGTAAATAATTTTAGCACACAGTGATAAATGGCCAGGATGAAGTTCAGTGAAGAGCTCCATGGGGTATTAGTGAAGGAAGGACATGTCCAAGAGAAGGACTAGTAGGAGCACAATGGTTCTCTTGTATCTAGAAGATAAATATAACTAGAGAAAACTGCAAGCACCTCCCAGGCTATGACACTGGCAAAAGACCTAGAAGAGACTTAGAAACTGGTGGTATTCTCCAATTGATGAACCAAGGGTTAGAGGATAAATTAAGTTCCCCATGGGCAGTACATTCATGTAAGTCAGAAGGATAGAATGGAAAAGTACTAAATGCAACTTGAGATTTCTGTACTTAGATGGTGACAAATTTTCTGATTCAGCTGAAAGAAGTAGCCAGGGCTGCTGAGTTCTAGGCCAGGATATCTTCTGCTATGTTGGGTCCTCTGCTTCTAAGCAGTGAGAAATAGAAGTGAGGTTTTTACCCAGCATTGTTTTAAAAAACAAGTTGGAGACTTTATTTAGAAACAAAACAGAAAATGGCCTTCAACTTAAAAGTTAAGATTAGAGAACTAGACTTCAGAGAATGGCAGAGACCCTGGTGAGATTTGAGCTCTATCACCCAGAGGCCAGGAGTCTTGGCAAAGCCTCCCTGGCTTGATTGCCAACTATGATACCTGGGGTCCTAATGCAACATGGGTGTAGACACTCCACAAACGATACTTTAAAACAGAAGACAAAAACCTGTCTTTCTGTATCATGGAGACAGGCTACCTACCAGCGAGTCCTCATTAACCCTGTCCCCTGGACTTTGTATTATGTGAGACTCTGGGACATGAAAAAAAAAAAAAAACTACCTAGGTGAGGTGTATGACTTGTAGATGTAAACAACAGGCAGAATGCCAAGGCAAGTTTCATGGGACCACTATTGCCAACATTCTCTGAGTACCAAGTCTGTGCTAGTTTGTGAACTCTGCTACAAGTCAATCTGTGGGAAAGTCAACGGTGACTCTACCTTTGTTGCATTCATATCTGTCAGGAACTGCACAGCCATACAGGTAAGCTCACTCTAGAAGCCTGTTCAAACACCCTGGGGGCCACTGAGATAGGGAGGAAGGGGCAGAGGAGGACCCTGGGGGATGAGTTCTGAGCTTGGTCTGTTTAACTACCTTCTCCCACTGGTGTTTTTCTTCCAGCTGCATGAACATATCCAAAATATAGGTCATGTGTGCAGGGCCACTTAGCTCTAGGATGTCCTCGCTCACTGGCACGTGCCCAGGCCACTCGGCTAGCAGAGAGGCAAGCACATGGCGGGCATACAGGACAGCTGTGGCCTCATTCACTCGGAAGAGGTAATCCCGGACAGCCCTCTTGCTCTTGCAGTTCAGCTCCTTGTGCAGGAGGGCGGCACTCTTGCTACGGCGCTGCTTGGCATAGCTCTGCTGTAGCTCGCTCTCTGTGCTGGAGATCAGCTTCTGGGTCACAGGGTTTGATTCAGCAATGGCTTGGTAGCAGCGTGCAGGCCGGGACTGCAAAGCCAAAACCACTGTTACAAAGGTCTGGTCTTCTCACAATGGGGGAAGGGGTTGCAGACACTTTGTTCCCAAGGTGAGTGACATACCAAGCATGGCAAGATAATCATGTCTGTATCCACAGCCTTGGCGCTCTGCTCTTCCAGTCTCAAACTTCTACTGGGCTGCCACCTCTGAGCCAGGGACCGTATCCTTTCATCTGTGGTAAGTTCATCTCCATCAAACCTGAAGGAAAAGTGCACAAAGTTTGGTACATTAAGTGAAGAAAGACAAGAGTTTCACCTGCAGTCAATTTTGTCAGACATGTTATCAGGGCAATTTTTCTGTAATTATGCAATTACAGTATTTCTCTCTCTATTCTATATATTATATATTTGATTCACAGCATTCATTCATTCATGAGTACAGATATGTAGGTATACTCTAGTGGCAGAGGATAAAAATTGTCCTTCAGAATCCATTCAATTTCTCTTTTAGAAACAAGGTTCCCTGGAGTTCTAGCAGGAGACCCAGTTACCAAGCTAGAGACATAGTGCCCAGCCCCAGCAGCTTAATGTAGGTGCAACTAGATTCTTGCCAACTGGAGGTGAGTGAGATAGTGTGCCACTTCCACAGACCACCCTCAAACAACTGGAATAAAGAAGTGCTCCTTTCTCTACCTCTCATCTTTCCTCTCGACCGTACCCCCAGAGATGGTGAGGATAAGCTAGCTTTGATTACACACATTAGAATAACATCCTTGGGACCACTAGATTACTTTATGGGGCAGAACAGTCACCCACCCTGGACTGCTGTTTATCCCTGAACTGTTAAATGAAATAAAAATTCTATTTGTCTTGATCTTTAATATTCCTACTTTTAAAATTGTAACAGCTTAGATTATCCTTGACAGTCATCATCTCACAGCATGTTTCATCTCACAAAGGACTTGTGGCAATATATAAGAAATGAATATGATAAAGTAGAAACATGAATAAAAAATTAAATTAGAATTTATGATAAATTAGAATAAGAAGTCAAAGGGGTGAGGGCGTAGCTCAGTGGTAGAGTGCTTGTCTAGCATGAATAAAGCACTGGGATTCATTTTTAGGATCACATATGTACATGCACACATGCACAAGGATAAAAAGTTAAAATTAGGATATAGGGGTAGAGAAGGAGATCAGACTGCAGATACATAAAGTTCTACACAAATTGATGAGCTGAATCCATGAATTAGCTCTGAACTTCCTGGCCAAGAGAAGGAAATATTATTAATTACATGATAATTCTTGAGAAAAAGCCATGAAAATAATTTATAATGGTGGAAAACCAAAACCAAAACCAAAAGAACCCTTTTGAACGAAAGTACCTCCTCTGTACTGTTTGCTCACTGGGGTCACATGTGAGAGACAGCCCAGTGTCTGCATCCATAAAATGGGTTTGCTCTAAGAGACAGACTGCATAGGTAACATTTTCCAAGGAAGCATTACCACACACTTCCATGGTGATCCATGCGGGCAGCACAGTCACCTTTCATATTACTTCATAAAGAACTACAACCCAGCCTGGCCTGGCAGGGTTTCTTTCTAGATCCCACTATCAGTCAGCATCATCCTCCTACCTTCACTTGCTGTCTCACTTGGCACACTGTAGTGCAATTAAATATCCCTTACCTCTTCTGAACTTCCAGGAAGAAAGAATCGGTCTTTTTCATCTGCAGTTCATATATGGCCCGGAGAATGTGCAGAGGGGCATTGAGGGCATCATGAGCCATCTGAAGGTATGGGAGGAAACAAAAGAGAAATGATGAGCAGGGTTTCAACATATTACTGATAATCTGAACTTAAAAGGGATAAAACTGTATCTCAAAAGTTAATACAGGTAACTGAAGAATATTACATAGGTACTTTTAAAAAGCATATAAAGGGGCTGGGGAGATAGCTCAGTTGATAGAGTGCTTGCCTTGCAAGCACAAGGCCCTGGGTTCAATTTCCCAGCACTGCAAAAAAAAAAAAAAAAAAAAAAAAAAAAAAAAAAAAAGCATATAAAATTATAAAGCATTAAAACATGAACTGTAAAATATGCATTACTATTGAAACTTCAAAGGAAAGTAAAACATTGAAGCACCAAAGGAAATACTATGACAACAAAACACACAATTCTAATAGTCAATACTTGTCACACTGCATTCCCTGCCAACTTCTCTGTGGCTGTCTCACACACAGTTGTGACAACCAGCACAGAATCCTAAGCACTATACTTTCTTTTGAGATTTTTTTTTTAAACACTGTTTTTCTGGCATATATTCTGCACTCTCTGCTTACTTTTCAGATAGTTAGACCTTCTGAAGCCCAAGTTCCACTCATTTCACATCATTCCAAACAAAAGTAGATAATTTGGGAAAGTAAGAGTATTTCTGAGAAACTAGGGGAAAGAGACTATCATTTGGGATTTCATAAATGGGAGTTAGGGCTTTAGTAAATTCCAGAAATTACAGGCAAAATTTTATATGCATATTTGAATATATATTTTATGGGAGAGCGGTTGAAAGCTTTTGGGTCCACAAATAAAAACATTTAAAACTATTTCTTTGGCATGTTTCCATTTTTCTGGATCAATTCTGCACAATACATAGACTCAGTCTTCAGGAAGTAAATTCTCAGGACATCAGACTGAAGCATTTCATGTTTAGGCTGAAGCTCGGCTTGAGCCAAAGAGAACCTGCACCTCCAAAGCCATGCTCCATCTACATAATAACCCAAGAACATACCAAGAAACATATTCTGGTGGGCTCATCCAGGCCTTCCAGAGGGTCTAGCTTTTTCTGATCTGGATCTCCAGGGCTGCTGATTGGCCGTTCTACTTCTTCCTCTTGGTCCCCTTGTTCATCCAGTTCATGTTCTCCATGTTCAGCCAGAGTGTTGATCTCCTTTTTTGAGGAGTACAGCATGATGGACAGAATCTACATGGAGAGGAAATCAGATAGGGCAGGGAGGTAACATTCAGTGAGTGAGAAGACGACACAGTAATTTAACATGTAAGGGTAACTCTTCTTTAAAAATTATTTTTTAGTTGTCAATGAATTTTTATTTTATTTATTTATTTATAGTGGTGCTGAGAATCAAACCCAGTTCCTCACATACATGAAGCAAGTGCTCTACCACTGAGCCACAAACCTAGCCCTTGATCTAGCTTTTTAAGACATAATTCATATAAAAATGTAAAATTAGCAAACAAACATGAAAAAGTGTTCAATTGCACTCGAAATTTAAGAAGTGCTAATAACAACCATGGAGGTCCTTGAGTTTATTAACTTTTCCATGACAGTGTAAACTGATATTATCCTTACGGAACTTGTTTTGATAAACTCCAAAGAGCTATAAAAATGTTCAGATTCTCTGACCCAGCAATTCATCTTAAGGAAGAGTGTAAAATATGTAAAATGTTCTATTCAAAATATGGTCAATGAAGCATTAATAATGGCAAAAACCAAACCAAACCAAACCAAACTGCAAAGGATCTTCCTACATCATATGTAGCCATCAAAAATAGTGGTTATGGAGCTGGTAATGTAGCTCAGAGGTAAAGCACTTGTCTAGTATGTATGAGGCCCTGGGTTCAATTCCCAGCATGCCAAAGAAAACCCCAAAATTGTAGTTATGAAAACTGTATAGAAACTGAAAAAAATACCTGCCATATGACCTTGATTTATTTGAAAGTATATGCATTGTGCAATACAAATTTACATTTGTACAGATCTATAGGAAAGAAATTAGAAGAAGGAAATACACAAAATTCTAATGGCAGCTGTGTTTGGGAGTGAACTCTGAAGTTTTTCTTTTTTTTTATATTTTCTTTTTTTATATTTTTGAATTTTTTTGCAATATGGTTCTATTGTTTAAAAAATAATACTCTAAAATATTCTCTAAGATTCAGAGTTCAAATTCCCCCCCATATTTTAGCTTACTTCCTTAATCCTAAACCAACCTCCTATGGTACTCAGAATAACTTCTTCAAGTTCAGGCCTCTGTGCCACCAAGGGTGGCAGGTGTACCATCTCCCCTGCAGCAGCAGCTGTGCCTCCACCTGGAGTGCACACTTAGCACAGAAAGCCCTTGGGGAACTACAGTAACTTCACTAAGAAAAATCTAAAGCCTTAGGGAAACAGCAATAAAACTAAATTATCAACTGAAATCCCACATAAAATAAACATCAGTGAGGATAAATTTGGAAACTGATTAGCTCAAGGAACTTTAAAGGAAAATAATTCAAGGGTACACTTTATTACCATGATATAATGGTCAATTATGTGCTTCCATAATATACTTTTCCTCCAATGTTCTTTGAACAAACATCAAATTCATTTTTCCTGACAGGGGAAGTCAGGTGTCATAATCCCTAATTCCATAAAGGAAGACAGAAGCAAGGCACTGTTTTAAAAACTGTACAGAACTACAGTGCACAGGGCAGAACCAGTTGGAACAAACTTTTTGCTTCTAGCTTCTAGGCCTGCAGACTTGCACCAGGCAGCAGTAGCAGGAGCCATCTTTGTCCCTTACTTCCAGGTCCCGGAGGAGCCATGTTTTACTGAAGCCAGTCCCTTTGCTGCACTTTTTCACCAGCAACTTCAGCAGATCAGTCTGAAGCAAGGTTGCATGGGTTTCTTCAAAACCATGAGCCTGCCAAGGAGAAAAAGAATGATTTGTAGCCACCTTAGAGTAAAGAAGGTAAAGATCACTTGGAGAGAAACAAATTTTTCTCAGAGTCCAGTCTCAACTGGTAGCCTAGCCTCACCTTTTAGGGAAAATTCTAGAGTCAGTAGAAGATCCTTGATCATAACCCCTCTGTCTGCTCATTCACTTTTTAATTCATTGATTCAACAAACATTTTTGAAATCTACTTTATGTAATTTCCCTCAACTCTACCATCCAAAAGCTTCTCGATGCTGTTAAGGCCAAAACCCAAGCCTCTCATCATGGTTGACAAGGTTCGACAAGGCTTCCTGTCTGCTTCTATGGCCTCATCCTCCAAAGCCCCAGAAGTTTTATTTCCGCTCTGTGACAATCATGCCTCTTCCACTTTTAAGGTCTGGAGTGTGCCACTCTGTTCAGTTTTCTAAGGCTGACTCCTTATCTATTACCTCAAATTTTACCTCTTCAGAAGGTTTTTTCTGACCCATAGCAGTCTTCCTTATAGGCTCCTTATAACCTCTGACTAGTTAAAGTGGAAGATCATGAGTGTAGGAACCTTCTTTCTTTCTCATTCACTACTACATACTTAGTTCTATTTGGTAAATGAACTCAACAAATATTTACTGAGTGAAGAATTCAAAGATTTCTACCTTCAGGGAGTTTATTTTTCCAATCCTACTACAATGTAAACAAAGAAACTGAATCAGACATTGTGATAAATGCCATGAATAAAAAAGCAAAAAACAGGGGCTGGGGCTGTATCTCAGTGGTACAGTGCTTCCCTAGAATGTGTGAGGCACTGGGTTTGATCCTCAGCACCACATAAAAATAAATAAATAAAATAAAAAACTGTCTACAACTAAAAATGTTAAAAAAAAAAAAAAACCCAAAAAACAAAAACTCCAAGTGGGCTAAAATGCATCTTCTTGAAAGATCCTCCTAACCACCAATGCCCTTCAGGGTCAGAAGTCCTCACAGTCAGTGCTTCTCACCTCCACCAAATATCACCCAGTTCTTTAACTTGTCTACTTCCTTCTACCCCAATTATCAAACCTGTTGCTTAAAGATCACATGGGACACTAGCACCCTTTATTCTTCCTTCCAGCTCCTACAATGAACCAGAGGAGCTGCCATTCAGAAGTCTGTCTTTTTTTCTCACCTGCCAAGGTTAGGTCCTCATGAAGTCATAATACCCTAGTCCATGAAACAGTATGAAAAACACAGAAAACCAATCTATTGGGAAAATTCTATTTCTTCCTTACAATTATCTTTGTAAAAGGCCCCAATCATTTCTAAAAATAATCAAGATCCTAGGATTAACCATTCATTGAAATCAGATGGAATTTCCCCCTTGTTAATCCCCTGCAGATGTCAAATCACAACCAGAATTACTACAAAATGGAAGAGGCTCACAATTACCTTTAGTGTT
This sequence comes from Sciurus carolinensis, assembly GCF_902686445.1. Taxonomy (NCBI): domain Eukaryota; kingdom Metazoa; phylum Chordata; class Mammalia; order Rodentia; family Sciuridae; genus Sciurus; species Sciurus carolinensis. The sequence continues at coordinate 57,054,037 of NC_062215.1, read as the reverse complement.
TTGTATAAACCTTTGAGGGCCAGGGACAGGATCCAAGTTGCTTCTACAGCCTCGGAACAATGGCTGTCCATGCTGGTTTGCAGAAGGTGACTGGCAATAAAGGCAAAGTGCTGGGAATATTGGCTCAGCTGGGCCTGAGAGTCACCACATTCTTGCCCTCCACCTTTCTGGACCAGTTGGTAGTCCTTCACTGAAGGGTGACAGCAGACAGGAAGAGAAAGGCAGAACAAGTACAGTTAATGCTTCCTGTAGTCAAATCTCTTCCACAGTAATATGCCTTATTAATGTAAGAACTGCAGAAACACAAATATCCTGGGCTCAACTGTAGTCATTATATTTAAGGTCAGTTTGAAGGTGAGCACAAAAAAGTACTGGGTCATCCATCTACTGAGCAAATGAGAGGGACGATTTACAACACACAAGTGGGTCATCTCCAAAGGTGTTAATGGAAGTTTTCGAAAACAGTACACGAGACTTTCACTTTCAAACAAGATGGAGTAAGAGAATTGATTGACTCTTCCATTTAAGTAACTAGAACAAAGAGAAAAACATATGAAACAATGTATTTCAAACACTGGTCAATAGGTAGCACAGGATTAAGATCCCTGAGAGAAGGGATGTAAACTAGATTAGCTCCCCAGTGGCACCAGAAATCTGAAGATAACTTCAAGGCTGAAGGGAAGGAAGCAGAAGTCCAAGCAGAAGTCCAGAAGTCTTAAGGAACTGAGGAGATGGAGATTGGAGTTTAGGGAAATCAAGGCAGCTAGAATGTATGGGGTAGAATATCAACAGAAGAAAGATGCATAGAGAGAGAGGAGGGTAGGAGAGAGCTCTAGAGATTCAAGAGGGTTCCTCATGAGTGTTAGGCTGAATATTGATTGACCTGTACATATGTGGAAGGAAGCTATCTAGGGCAAGAGAAAGAACTACCAAAAAGCAGTAAGCAGAACAATTCTTGGAGCTCAAACAAAGCTGCAAATATTCTGTCCTTTCACAAATTAGAGTGAAGATGTCCTGGTGGAGGACAGAAAAAAGTATATGAAGACATAATGGTTGAAATATCCCTAAATTCAATAAAAACTGTAAGTCCAAAGAGTTCAATAAATCCCTAAGCAGAAGAAACAAAAAAATCATGTTGAAGCATATCATAATAAAACTGCTAAAAAGTGATAAAAAAAATCTTAACAGCAACCAGAGGAAAGACAGAGTAAGAGCAACGAAGATAAGAATGACAGCAGACTCAGGGAGTGGGGTGGGAGGATATGCTGGTGAGCGATATGGACCAAATACATTGTTATATTGTATGGATGTATGAATATGTATTATTACTATTCACATCCCATCATTATGAGCAATTATATGCACCAAGAAAAAAAGGTGGAGAGGAAAAAAAAGAATGACAGAAGACTTCATGCCAGAATTTATGTGAGCTAGAAGACAATGGACAAACCCTCTTTAAAGTATTCAAAGAAAACTCTCAGCCAAGAATTTTTACGCAGAAAAAATATCTTTCAAAGATGAGGTTAAAAAAAAATCATCTAGACAAACTGAGAGATTCTGTAGCAGCAGACCTATAAGAAATGCTAAGTGAAGTTTTTCAGGCCAAATAAAAATAATACCAGATGGAAACTTGAATGAACAAAGGAACAAAGAACATCATAAATAGTAAATATGAAACTAAATATAATTTTTTTTTGTACCAGGGATTGAACCCCAGGGGCACTTAACCACTAAGCCACATCCCCAGTCCCTTTTTAAAATTTTTAATTTTGAGATAGGGTCTCACCAAGTTACTTAGGGTCTCACTAAAGTGCTGAGGTTGGCTTTGAACTTGAGATCCTCCTATCTCAGCCTCCTGAAATATGATGATTACAGGCATGCACCACTGCATCTACATAGTTATTTTTTTAAATTTAAAAATCTCTTTTAAAATCTCTAATGTTTTAAAGAAAAAATAATGTGAGATTTATATCATGTAGAATAAAATATGTGACAACAATAACACAAAGAATGAGGGCAAGAAATGGAAATAAATGCTATAATATTTCTACATTATTGGGAAATGGTATAATATTTGAAGGTAGACTATGATGAGTTAAAAGCATATAGCATAAACCTTGGAACAATCACTAAAAAACTCTCACCACTGTAAACCCTATAGCAACCACACACACAAAGAGAGAGCGCAAAAGAAAGAAATAGGGCTAGAGTGATGATTTCCAGAAAAAGCAAAAAGAGAAATTGAGCCCCAAACAAGCATAAGCAGAGACATGAATAATGATCAGGGCAGAAATTAATAAAACAGAAAACAAGAGGGCCATGTGCAGTGATGCATGCCTGTAACCCAGTGACTTGGGAGGCAGAGGCAGGAGGATCACTCATTCAAAGTCTGCTTCAGCAACTTAGCCAGGTCCTAAGCAACTCAGTGAGACCCTGTCTCAAAATAAAAAATAAAAAGGGCTGGGGATGTGTCCTGGGTTCAATCCCTGGTACCAAAAAAACAAACAAACAAACAAAAAAGAAAAAAAAAAAAAAGAGAAAAAATAATAAAAAAGAAAGAAGATAAAAAACAAAAGGAAAAAAAAAAATCAATGAATGACCAAAGCTGATCCTTTGAAAAATATCAAATAATAAATCTCTGTCTAAGAAACAAAAGAGAAAAGATACAAATTACCAATTCAGGGATCAGAGAAGGCAGTTTAATATCCTATGCCAGGCTGACAGAAATCAAAGACCTAAATTTTCTGAACTTAAATTTATTCCCTTAATAAATGGGAGAAATAATATCATGCTTATGGATCAAAACATTCAGAGTTTAAAGAGGTCAACTTTCCCAAAATAAAGCTATAGATTCCATGTACTGCTGGTCAAATCCCAGCAATTTCTTTAATATAAAATGACAAGCTGTTTTTAAAATTTATGTTGACAGGCAAAGGAACTACAAGAGCCAAAGCAATTCTCCAAAAGAAGAACAAAGGTGGAGGATCAGATTTCAAGTCTTAGTAGAAACCTAAAATAATCAAGAGAGTGTTGTACTGGTGTAAAAAACAGACACAGAGAAAAATGATATATAATAGATTCCATGAATAGATATATGCATATGAACCAATTAATTTCTAACAAAGATGCCAAGATAACTCAATGGAGAAAGGACAGTTTGCTCAACAAATGGTCCTGGAACAACTGAACATTCATATGCAAAAAAAAAAAAAATCCAAAAAACTCAGAAATAATACAGGCACTGCTTAATGCTAAAGCTGAGGAGAAAGCTGATTACTTCAGGAACAGAACCAAAAATATAATGGTTAGATACTCCATACTGTTTGGGGTTTGCAAATTAAGTCAAAAGGACACTTAAGAAGTAGTATTTTAAGTGAAACAAACAAAATGGAGAGTTACACTGATACCAATGTAATTCTTCAATGTGTAGCCACCTGACTCCATAGTTTTAACTACCCATTAAGAAAACAAATGAGACCTGCAAATGGAAAAATTAAAGGTTCAGAATATTTGGCCAACTGAAAAAACAAAGAGCTATATACCAAAGTTATAGCATGGCAAGGGACCTTCAAAAAAAAAATTTTTTTTTTTTTTTGTGGTGCTGGGGATTGAACCCAGGGCCTTGTGCATGCGAGGCAGGCACTCTACCAACTGAGCCATATCCCCAGCCCAAGGGACCTTCAAAATTATCCCAGTTCTATCACATTATTTCAGAGATGGTGAAAAAGTAGCTCAGGAACATGCTTTCTATATGCAGGGGCAAGAACCATGGTTATCTTCACTGATTTTAGGGCATGCAGGGATTAGACAATTTTTTTCTTAGAAAAAGTAAGTATGTTGAGGACCTGTTTTTCTTTTCCGAGTTTTGACATCCACAATCACAGCCCTGTTCTTCTCAGTAAAGTGCTTCAAGATGATCACATTATGGGGCTCATTGGCATTATCCATATAAATACAGCGGGTTCCCACACAAAGAACCTAGAACATTACAGAGAGAAAGAGAAAAGGCAACTCTAGCACACTGAGGCAGAAAAGAGTATTTAGGGACAAACTCAGGCCCTTCTGTTTGTGCCTTAGACTTCAACAAGCTCTTAAGGATAGGGTTTTTCTCATCTCTAAGTTCACGTTGGGCACAGAATTGATTTCTCCTTGCTGACATGCCATGTTTTACATCCCCCTTTGTCTCAATCAATTGAGAGACATGAAGATTAGAAATGAGATCAAGATGAATGCCAGAGGGAGACAAACTTTGATGGTCTTTTATAATTTAATATATTACAGTTATCTATTACTCAAAGCCAATTACCAGTTAGTAAAATGAATCAAATGGTTAAACTTAAAAAATGCAACCTCAAAGTGCGAGGTCCAGGATTCAATCCCCAGCACCACTAGAAAATAAATAAATAAATAAATAAATAAAAGCAAGTTGAACAAACCACCCCACTCCACGATCTTGAAAATACCCCAGTATGCATGTATGTCACATAGTCTTTGATATGCATGAGGAGGACTGAAGGGGGTGGGCAGGACTTCCAACGCTGTACCTGAGGGAAGCCGACCAGCACCAGCAGGGTGAAGATGTTGGTGTGCTTCAGCTGGAAAGGCAGCTGCTTGATGCAGTGGTCTGTGAAGGTGGCAATGACGTCTCGCCACAGTGGGGCACTGTTGAGTGACCGCAGGATCTCTGCCATGGAGCATGCCCAGTCCAAGCCCACCCGGCTGGAAGGCAAGAGCTCCATTAGGTGGCAGAGCACAGGGCTCCAAACTCAACTGATCAGAGCTCACTACACTGCAAGGCAGACCCAGAGGCAAAGGGCTGGTCATTACTTAGTTTTAAAACTACTTGAATGATGCTGGTTGGTAGCCTACAACCATGGTTTCAGAAATCTCTATAAGAAGTCACCTGAGCATGTGCACACACACACAATCACATTGATGCAGCATACATACACACAGACACCAAAAAAATGGCTCAGGAAGAAATAGACTAAAATAGCAGATGTATTAATATTGTACAAATCAGGCTGAATTTTTTTCTTCATTTCTCTTTTCCAAATTTGGTATTGTGGTTATGTTCCTTATTAATAATGAAAATAGATTTTCAACCCCAAGACCTACATTTAATGCTTTCAGTAAAAAATACACCAGAATATATATCATTGGAGTGTTGACTTGGCAGGCAGTGCTGAAGTTGCTCAGTTGTTTAGTGTGGAATAACAGCATCACCATTAAACCAAGTCTATGGCTGAAGGAGATTCTCAGACAATAGCACTGTAGTACCTGAAATGTATTACCAGTTAGTTCTCTGACCTAAGTAGACACTATAGTGGGTAGAGTGCAAGTGGCAGGTGAGTGAGAACTAAGGCTACCTGTCCAGACACACAGCTCCCAGGCTAAAGAGTAGGTGGGTGGTCTTCCAGCCATCTGGCACAATGGCACTGTCCCCTGCAGCAAACAGGTTGTGTTTGGCTGAGAGGACCTTGATCACTGCAGCATCTACCTCTGCTGGTAAAAGACGGATGATTAACTGGCCAAGAAGACCCAGGGTTAGGTGGTAGGTTTCATTCAGATGGCCTGCATTGGAGATGACAACCTGAAACATGAGTGGGAGGACGTGCTCCAGGTCTATCAGGGGAACTGTGGGACCCTGCCAAGAGAAGGGAAAGCTCTTCAGTAGAGGATCCAAGCAACCACACCAGCTAAACTCTTCATCCCCTTTGAGTATTATCTTCAACTGGCCTAGTTCCAAAAGAATTATGCAGTGACTTTCATAAATGGCAAATGTATAATCAATTGTAAAATAAATATTCTTGGGTATCATCTTATGATCCTACTTTCAAATTCCTTTACCCTAAAAAGTAAACTTAAATGTTTGGGTGTTTTCCCCCTCCTGATATGTCCACTGTAAAATAATTAAAATAACTCTGAAATACACAAAAGTTAATACTTTCCATAATCTGCCCCCTCACCAATGTCCAGGAGATAGCCATTAATGGATTAGTGAACGGCCTTTCAACTTTTTCAAGTACATTTACATGTAACACATGTAAAACAAATTAACAATTTAAAAGTTATTTTTCTTTCTTTAAATACTGCCCATTAACTTACTTGTTTCCAATTCTTCATTATAAATACCATTTAGAGAAGTAGACCGTGTTTACAATGATAATTAGGGATTGGAATGAATTTATGATTCATTCTTTCTCTTTTCAGATTTATATAACAAGAGGGAATACATTGTGAGTTGTTATCCTCAGTGTGATTCAAGAGGGCACTATATCCATAATATGAAAACAAAGCACTGAAGAATAAAAAATTGTTCTCAGAAGTAAAAATTGATTATCAAGAAGGCATCCCCTTGGGCTGGGGAGATAGCTCAGTTGGTAGAGTGCTTGCCTTGCAAGCACAAGGCCCTGGGTTCGATCCCCAGCACCGCAAAAAAAAAAAAAAAAAAAAAAAGAAGGCATCCCCTTGAAGGGGCAGCCTGTGAAGGTGCTGGGGTCCAAGAAGAACGAGGAAGGCATCCAGGTAGGGGTTGGGCTGGTGTGGGCTGCAGGCTGTCAGACCCCAAGCATGGGGAGAAGAGTTTCCATGGCAGGAACAGCAGTGCACAAGTGGGGTGAGAAAGGTGTTCCCAGGAGTCATGCTCAAGAGTCAGATTTGAGCTCTGTGTTGGGGTATCATTGTGGAAATGTAGCCTGAAGTGAGTGTCTGAGCCTATGTGGAGATGTGAGGGCATCCATGTGGGGAGTTCAGCCTGGCATGAATTTTCATGCAGCATAAGGAGAGTGTTGTGCTGAGTAACAGTCTGCTGTGGGTGAGAGTGACCTCAATGCAAGGGGTCACCCTGGCATTAGGACAGACCCAGGTGTGGAAAGGAGGTATTTACGAGGGGAGGCACAAGGTAGGATGTCAAGAGACCAGAGGGAGAGAAGGACACCTTTCAAAGAAGAATGGCAGCTGGGAGATTGATCAAATAAATAGTTATATAAAGGATAATGGGATCCCGGATCTCACTGTTAAAGACAGGGGTTATAAAGACAAAAAGGAAAAAAAAATAGAATGAACCTGTGGTTTATGATGATAATTACAAGGACTGGTATGCATTTATGATTCATTTTCTATCTCTCTAGATTTACGTATCAAGAGGAACACAATGATTTTCCTGTAAGACACATGCCCCTGTGAACTGTAACTGATTTGCAAATCAATTTCAATTCACATGCAAAAATTATTGCTGAGTCTGAGCATCTCCCAGCACACACTAAAAAAAAGTCTTTGGATCAAAAGACCCCAGGATCAAACCTTCGGTCCTAGGGAGACCTCCCTTCCCCCAAACTCTGCACACTTAGGAAATCCTGTTTCATCAATGTGCTATCTATCTAATTCCTCTCTGTTCAATTCTGCTCCCACCAAAAAAAGGAGACTATGATAAAGATGTCAGTTATTCCTACATTAATATGTAAATTCAATGAAAATGCTAGCTGAATCTTTTCTTTTACTTGATAAAAATGATTCTGAAGTTCAAAAAAAATACACAGAGTCCAGAAAATTATAAAAAATAATAAAAACGTATCTAAACTGTCTAGACTCTTTGAAGATATCAAGTTATCAAAAACAAACAACAACAACAACAACAAAAAAAAAACAACAACAACAAATAAAAAGGAGGGGGAAATAGATTAAAGGAGACAAAATAAGCATGTCATGTAAATGCAATACAATTCTTCAGTGGATTCTGATTTAAAAAAAAGGTTTAAGGAACATTTTGGAAAAATCTGTATATAGGCTGTATATAAGAAAATTACTCTGTCAATGTTAAAAATTTTAAGTATGACAATGACATTGTGGTTGTATAGGAGAGTATCCTTTTAGGAGACATATGCTGAAGTACTAAGAATGAAGTGTCAGTGATCATTTCAAAATTTTAGGAAAAAATAAAAGATATGTAAATATACAGAGGTAAATTCACAACCAGTGAATCCATATAGATTTTCATTCACTGTTCTTTCAAATTTTCTATGAGCTTAAAAATTTTCAAAATAAAATAATGGAAAAATGTTTATAATAGAAATAGTAAATCATAATATACGTATACACACATACATATATACAAAATGTAGTGGGGGGGTCAATGATGAAAACAATTTTAATTTATAATCCCTTCCTCAGGGACATAGAGATAACTGTTATTAATAGTCTGCTACAGCATCTAGCATAACAACATTTTTTCCTATGCATGACACCACCCCCTTTTATAAAGAAATGCTGCCTGTCTCTTACCGACTTTAGGGGAGGTAACATGGCTGCTAGTAATCCCAAAATCCTCTTCTGGGAACATTCAGCAAACACCTGCTCAGGGTTTGGAGTAACTGCCTTTTCTACTATTGGCTTCTGAGGTGATACTTCCGAATTTTCAGTATCTGTGTTGTAAAATGCCAAACTTTCAGATTTTGTCAAATTCTATATGTGCAAGTAAATCACTGTGCTGTCCTGTGCCACTACACAGTAATGCTGGAACTTAAAAAAAACTATTGCTAAGCACGTCTTTAAGCAGATGTTCCCTTCTCAAGGAGGCTTGTCTGCTCCCTATGGAATGGGCAGTCACCTTCCCACACCTCCCCATTCTTCTGACCCTGCTCTTAAATTAGATGCTAACATTTTATCATTTAACATTCTATATTTATTATTTATTGTCTGCCCTTCTGATTTTTGTCTCTTTCAGTATTGTACCAAGCATGGAGCAATGTCTCTGGAGCACAGTGGGTACCTAACAGATACTTGCTGCCTGTGAACCAGCATGCTGGTCATCAGGGGTATCCGACTCCAGAGGACTTTGATGACCTGGACCAATGTGGAGTGTCAGCTCCTTCTGAGAGCTGGTTCCATAGACGGGGCAGAATGCCAGGTGCTCAGTCCCACCTCCACACAAGAGGGTTGATAGAACAGATCTGCCTCCAGTGACTGCAGTAAGAAGGAGGCTAAGGTTTGCTTCCAAACTCTTCATTCACAGCACCATGCAATGCATTCTCCAACAACCTGGTTCTGGCCTTATTGCTTTCCTCAGGCAGGCAGCTGAAGCCTTTGCAGAGGAGCCCTACTGCAGAGCTCATTTTATCTTCCAGCCCATATCTACACACCTGTCATGAGGGACTTCTCCCCGTATTGTTCTGGGGCTTTTCTACTTGAGGGTCTTTGTTCATGTTGTTCTTTCTGCCCTGAATGTTGACCCCACCACAGATCCTTCTATATCAAGGTCCCTTATGACAGTTGCCTGTACCTCTGTCTTAAACTCTCTTAGGCTGTGAGCTTCAGTGGGTAGTTGGGGAGGGAAGCTCTGTGTCTCTCTGAGTCAGTACCCGTTTCCTCACCATGGTCTAGCATGGTACTTGGCACGTGAGAGACACTTATTAAATACAGGGAATAAAAAAGATGGGAAAGCAGTTGAAGAGAAAGAAAGGTGACTTTCAAAATGTTACCAGCCCCACCTGAACTAAATGGAGAAACACTGGTGGCTGAACAACATAAAACTGTGTACAACCAACAAGCCCAGGCTAAAGTACATTCAAAGATGAAAGAGACAAAGGTACTGGCCAGATATTCTTTACCTGGAAGTCCTGGAGGTATGTGAGTATCTGCAGGTACATTTGGAATGTTGGTCTGGCATGAAGGATCCTTCAAGAAAGAGACACCTGCATCTGCCTTACTTCTCTCTTTGTAATCCAAAGGTCTGATTTCCTTGTCTATGGCTCTCTTTCCCTAAAAACATCATGGTGCATGTGAAAGAACTAAGGAATTTATAATATAATTTTATCATTAGCCAGGTTTAACAGACTAAAAAAACTTCTAGATTCATTATAAAAATGCCACTCATTTCTTAAATAAATCTATACTCTAATTCATTAAGATAGTAGTCATTGTGTTACATTCCTCCAAACATCTTCCAAATGCCCCTGTCAAAACCTGTAGTTACATAAACAATGGCTCCGTTCCAGATCTTTAATACATTCTGTTTAGCCAAGTATGGAAAGTTCTTCCTTTGGGAAAAAGACAAAATGATCAATTTCCTTCTAGTACACTATGGTGACTATGTTTGTCACACATTCTTTTTTCAATAGAAAAGCAAATCTTTACATTTAATATTATTATGAAATTTATATTTAATATTATTATGAAGATATGACTATATAAAATCTAAATCCCAGAAACATGATATTGTTTCCATTGCCACTGATGTAGCCATTTTATTGATATAGAAATTGGCATTTGGAGTGGAGGATGTAGCTTAGTGGCAGAGCATTTGCCTAGCGTGTGTGAAGCCCTGGGGTCAATTTCCAGTATCATGGTGGGGTAGGGGCGTGGTGGGGGGGGGCAGGTAGTCACTTCCAGGCATGTTGGTGCACCCGTGTGCAACTTTGTGCACCTTTTTCGGAGAGGTTCAGGTACAAGGATAGCAAGTTTTGAGGCCAGCCTCAGTAACTTAGCAAGACCCTAAGCAACTTAGTGAGACCCTGTCTCAAAAAAATTTTTAAAAAGGGTCAAGGATGCATCTTAGTGGTAAAGTGCCTCTGGGTTCAATACCCCGTACAAAACAAAACAAAAATTTAGAAACTGGCATTCTTAGACTGTGGGCCAGAGTTGAGGGCTATGTATCTTTCAGTTCTTAGTTTTCTATAGAATCTACCTTTGTTAATACAGTAGGTGTTGCTAAATCAATCACAGATATCACTTGATCAAACAAACCAGATGCCATTTCTAAATCATATACTTTCACCCTCTTTAACATGTTCTGGCATTTGTTGTTCTCTATTTTAACAAACTGAACACACATACCTTTGTTGCCCTTTTGAGAATCTCATCTGGCAATGAGACTTGTTAAGAGGGCTTTTGCTAGAGTTGGAAGACTTCTGGGATTAGGAATCTGGGGGTGAGCTGCCCAGGCAGGCAAGGTGACAGATCTTGGTCTGCATTTCCTGAGCCACTGAGGGTTCCCAAATGATTCCATGTGCACCAGGACCTTAGAGTCTTTTCCCATTATATGAGGTATTTAGGTAATATAGGAAGACTTCAGTGTATGGTAGAGGCAGTCTAGCTCTTAGTCTGGGAAGTCTACCAAACTTGACTGCCTCTCTGCAGCCAAAGGTGGAGTGTTACATAACACCAATCATAAAGGGGAAGGTATCCTTTCCCCTTGTCTGGATACTATTAGCTGACATCAGCCCTACCCTCCTGAGAATGGTTACAGACTGTTCTAAGAGAGACTGGGAGAGCTACCTGCCTTATTAAAAGTGTACCCTCTGAAAGATCTCATACAATATGCTCCCTGTACCACATGCCACTGTGTGAAGACACTGTAATAATGTAATTCCAAAGTTCTGGTGAAGAACTTTCTATCTTCAAGATAATCTTTGTGTTAAAGATCCTTATCTTAAAGATTAAAATTTTTTTATTTTATATTCATCAGTTTTGTTTTGTTTTGGTGGTGCTGGGGATTGAACCCAGGGCCTTGTGCATGGAAGACAAGCACTCTACCAACTGAGCTATAACCCCAGCCCATATTCATCAGTTTTTAAGTGTCAGAATCAAAGGTAATAACTGGACCCAGAAAAGCATTTCTGTTTATGTAACTACATGTAAACTAATGGTGTCTACATAGTAAGCTTTTGGTATCAACTATTTGTTGACTGAACATAAAAATAGCTACACATATACAATGCTCACCAAGAACTAGGAACTAACTTCTTTAGTTGCATATCTTGTTCAGTCATTAACAAAACCACCAGGAGGCAGATAATAAGAACAGTTAACAATGACATGGAACTTACCATACACATGTTCTAAGCAGTATACATAAGTTATTTCAAAGTGTGTAAGGTAACTCCTCACAACAACCCTATGTCATACATATTGCTATTATCATCCTCATTTTACAGATGAGAAAATAGAGACAGAGACTATAGTAACATGCCCAAGGTCTAACAGAGCAGGGATCTGAACCCAGCAGCCTGTTCAAGGGTCTGTACTCTTAACCTTTTAGCTGTGTTTCATCATGTAATGGCTCTCAGAGTCAAACTGTTTTTCTGCATAGTGAAGAAGTGCTATTTACATTGTAGTGCACAAAAGGGACTGCCTCTGCCAGCTCCTCAGCAGGCTGGACCACTTTCTTCTCTAGCTGTTCCTCTGATGTGTGGGTGGGTACTCTAACTGGGAGGGATTGGTTTCCTGGGGTAGAGTCACCATCTGGCAATATACCAAGGAGAGCGAGAGCTTTAAGACCTATAAGGGAAGAAAAGAGAATGGTTAAAGGATTATTTCATGCAAAAGACACAAATCACTTTATCACTGCATAGAAACAGATGGCTGAGGTCTAAACGAATCAAATTCAGGAGTACTTAATAAAAACATTCCTAGCTATCTATATATCTATTAGCTCCTGACTTCAGAAGGTGAAAGTCTGGACATTTTATTAACAAGAAAACAGAAGACAAAACAGGATTGTCTGTTTCAGAAATTAAATACATACTTTCACGGAAGTGCCACACAACTAGATTTCTAAATTCCCACTGGCAGATATAAAACTTGCTCTGATGCACTGATATTACCCACTTGATATCTAATGTAGGTCCAATTCCATAATTTAACCAAAATGGGGACTACATTATCTGAGAGAAATGTAAACATTTCAGAAGTTAAACATTTATTTTTTCCCTCACACCCTTCAAGTCAGAATCACCTAGCTATTATGTTATACTATTTTACTTATAAATAGCTCTCATCTAGAATAGTTATGTGGAGGTTGATTTACACTTCATGTTAAAAAAAATCTGAACTTCCTCAATAAAATATTAGTAGATCAAAATACTAAATACTCTAATCACAGACTTTAATAAGTTTTAGTTATTAATGATTTTTTACATCTTCATGGAAATATTTTAGAGAAACTAAATGCCACTTGAATGCCATCATTTCTCTCAAATGAATCTGTTGACTTGAGTGCCACACCAGGTGAGCCCCTTGTGTGGAATACTGGACTCCTCTGCCTCTGAGTGGAGCAGTCTGAGGGTGGTCCTGGTTTCTGGGCATGATGAACAGTCACCTTTCCCCTGGTGAGCCTTCATCAGACAGTCCCCAACAAGCTGCATGCATTGGCTCCGCAGGATGATGGCATTGCTGTGGGCCTGGGGGTCCAGTCTCTCTCCATCTACATCCTCTGTGCTGGCCAGGTGTGCACTATAGAGAGCCAGGGCGGCAAAGAGCAGCCAGGAGTAGTTGTGGATGTAAGGCTGGATAAGCCTCTGTCGGTCACTGATCCGAATGGTTACCATGGGGTGGGCTGTGATGCTGTGGGTAGGCAAATGGCTGCAAAGGTAAGACATATATAAGGTCCACAGAATTTGTGAGGCTCCAAAGAGGGGCCCAAGACATGTGTTTAATTGCTACTGGTATTAGTCACCTCTAGGCTGTAGTTTTTGAAAATTTAAAGACAGGAAAATGAAAAACACAAAAACAGGACATAGCATTACAGGATTTAGCAATTTTTTTTTTTTTTTTTTTTTTTGGTACCAGGGATTAAACCCAGGGGCACTTAACCACTGAGTCACATCCCCAACCTTTTTTATTCATTTATTTTTTGAGACAGGATTTCAGTAAGTTGTTGAGGGCCTTTTTAAGTTGCTGAGACTGGCTTAGAACCTGCAATCCTCCTGTCTCAGCCTCCTGAACTGCTGGGATTATAGGCATGTGCCACCACACCCAGCTCAGGATTTTGTAATTTTTAGAAGACTGCTTATGGAAAATAGGCTAAGAAGTTCTTAGTGTGAATTTTTCAAGGTGTGGTAATAATGTTTTGGTAATGTGAGAAAATACTTATAATCTTTAGACAAAGTACATGGGAAAGAAATGATTTAAGGTCTGGAATTTGCTTTAAGATGATTTTATAAAGAAAAAAAGGAGTAAACTAAACACATGTAACAAAATCTTTCTAATTGTTAAATCTAGGTAATGGGTATAGGAAGGCTAGCTGCACTAGTCTCTCTACTTTGGGGTATGTTTGAAATTTTCTTTAATAAAAACCTTTTTTAGCCTGGTGTGGGGGTACACTCCTGCTATCCCAGTGATTTGGGAGGCTGAGGCAGAGGATCATAAAGTTCAAGGCCAGCCTCAGTAACTTAGCAGGGCCCTAAGCAACTTAGTGAGACCTTGTCTCAAACTAAAAAACAGAAAGGGTTGAAGATGTAGCTCAGTGGTTGAGTGCCTCCAGATTCAATCTCTAGTACCACAAAATTTTAATTAAGGAGGGCTGGGGGGTATAGTTTGGTGGTAGAGCATTTGCCTAGCATATGTGAGGCCCTGGGTTTGGACTCCAGTACCAATGAAAAAAAGAAAAAAATAAGATGCCCCCTCTTTAAATGAAGAAATAAATAAAGAAAAGGTTACATGGCTCTAGGTCATCTGAGACATACCCATAGGAATATTTCTTTGCTGCATAGCATCCATAGCAAAGATCAAAGTCATCACACACATTGCAATTCATTCTCCGGCCTATGATCAAACCCTGGCAGTGGTCACAGGTAAACTCCATGTTGACCATTTCATGGTCATCTCCATGGCCCTCAGGCTTCACTCCACCTGGAGAAAAACATCAGTGTGAGGTGGATGGGGCACGGGGCTCCTAGAAGTTCTAACAAAACAATCTCAGTACAAAAATCATTCCCAATTTACTGTTCAGGAAGACAGGGGCTGCAGGCATCCTCTGGAGACCGGGCACTCTGCCCCAGTAGCTCTGAACATGTGAATGACAATCCCAGCACAGAATTCCTCAGCAATGTTGACCCTGTTTCTCCAGAGCCACAGTCTGATTAAATAAATTACCAAATCCCATCATGAATGCTGTTTGGCAGAATCAAATCTATGCCAATTTGTGAGCTGTCTCCCATGACTCCTCCTCTGACAAATACGAAGAATCTACTGGTGTGTTCCCTTGGCAAACACTAAAGAATGATGGAGTTTTTGCTCTTATTTTTTCATTCGAGAACCACAGATATAAGCAGACTTCATAACCTCAGACCTAGAGAGTAGAGATCTAGATGACAGACATGAAAAATACTGTGGTGTGGTGGTGACGCCTGCAATCTCAGTTACCTGGGAGGCTAAGGCAGGAGGATCACAAGTTCCAGGCCAGCCTAGGCAACATAGCAAGACCTTGTGCCAAAAACCAAAAATATTTTAAAAGGGCTGGGGATGTAGCTCAGTGGTAGAGCACCCTTGGATTCAATTCCCAAAACTTCAAAAAAAGGAAGAGACTGGTTGCTTTGCTCTCCTCCCACTCCAAGTCCAGCAGGACTCTAAGGCCTGACACAGACTCTGCTTAATACTCCTCATATTTGACAACTTCTGTTTCCACTGCCATCAACCTGGTTCAGGCTCTAATGTTCTTGTAACCACTGTGACTCACTTCCTAAAGGATATACTTACAAAGACAGAACTGTTTTCTCTATATAACTCTGATCGTGTTAATATTCTGCTTAGAAAACCTTCCCTATTGTCTGCAAATTATTCAATTTCTTTAGCCTGGTATCTTGGGGTCCCACAAGCTGGGTCTCACCTGTCTTAATCCATCACTTGGTTGGACAGACACTCAAGTGTGTCTATCTAAACTCACTTCAGGCATTCACTCCTCTGTGCCTGGGCTTATTCTACCCTTGATGGTGACACCATCTTTAGAATTTCTAGTTCTTTCTTCAAAGACCAATTCTCATTCTACTTATTCCACAAGCTTTTCCTACAGCAACACTACAGCTACTTCTTAACTTTCCAGAAGTAATCTGTATCACTCATTGACAACTCAGCACATACACTCTTGTATTGGAATAGACATTCTGTGGAGATGTTCCATCTTCCTGCTAGATTATAAGTGTTTCCAGGGCAGGAGTTGTGTCTTTTACTGCTGAACCATGTATAGTAGCATTCCAATGTTCACTTCTGTGGATGTGCTTTGCTTCAGCACCTATGAGTCAAGCGTATTATCAAAGATTTTTTGAAGTTTTTCTTTGTGTGTGTGTGTGATTTGCTATTTGTAAATACTGCATGATTCAGAAGTAAAAACTATTTCCTAAGGTCTGGGGATGTAGCTCAGTGGTAGAACACTTACCTAGCATGGTTGGGTCCTGAATTCAATCCCTAGTACCACAAACAATTTCCTGGAAACCCAACTAAATATATATCCATTGGTCCTGAGTGTTTATCAAGTGCCCACCCAGCACAATGGGAGATGAAAGAGCAATGGACCTTATCACTGAATGGGTGAGATAAAGCCAGAGTCAGAGGCCATCGATGGGCAGTATTTCTATTTAGTACAAGGAGAGTTTTAAAAGATGGCAAGATCACAGAACACAGAAACAATTACGACTTTTGAACGTGACATGATTAGTCTTTGAAATTTACCTAGGAAACAAGTTTTGCAGAGATCCATGTCACTGCACTGCAGACACCGGTAACGATGCCAGGGGGCAATCTCATCACACCCATCACAAGAGATGTCCACATTTAACAGGTCACAGTAGCGAGCAATAAACATGTGCATCTATAAGGTGAAACGCACACAATTAACCATGAGACTTTCTAATGTGGTCACTTCATTAACCACTCATTCAACAGGTACTCAAGATGACCTAGGCACTGTAGTAGGTGCTAGGATTTGAAGCTGAATGAACTAAGTGTTTAGTTGGGAAATCCTTTAAGCAAGTAGATGATGACCTCTGGGTGTGATAAGTGCTTTGACATACAAATTTGGGAGGCTTAGAGAACACAGAGGATGGCTACCCATGGGTATTGGGAGGGTCAAGGAAGGTTTTCCAAAGGAGATTAATTCCTCAGTTGAGACCTGAGGGACAAAGAGGTACTAGTTGGGAGGGGATAAATGTGGTTAGGCATATCAGATAAAAGTAAAAGGTATAGCAAGTTCTATAGGAAACAAAAAGGAGGTAAGACAAGGGTTTATGAAATCGGCAATAACCCTCTATATAGAATGCAGTGAAGAGGGAGAATAACCAGATGAAGTTGAAAAGGTTAAACCACAAGGGACTTGAATGCTAGCCTTAGGAGCTATCAACTGTTTTTAAGTAGGAGAGTAATGGAATTAGATTTGAACGTTCTGAAAGTTCCTCTGACTACTAGGCAAAATAGGGGATTGAAGGGGGCAAGACAAGAGCCAGGGAAAATGACCATGACAGAAGTTGTTCAAGTGACCCCATAATAGGTAATATGGCCTAGAACCCCAGAAAGTGGGGTGGGGAAAGGTGGGCAGACTTGAGAGGTATTTAAGAGGCAGAAGTGAGGAACCTTGGTGACTGACTTGATATGGGGTTCAATAAAAGGGAACAGCCAAGAACAGCATCCAAATTTTTAGATTGGGTTATTGGCTGGACTTTGGTAGTGTTTGTAGACATAAGAAACACTGCAAAAGGAGCACTGTTTCTTAATATTAAAACAAAAAACAAAAAACAGTTTTTGAACAAATTATATTGTTATATTGTGTGCATGTACCAATGTTACAACAAATTCCATCAATGTGTAAAACTGTAATGCACCAAAAAAAAAATAAGGAAATTAAAAAAATTTACTAGGAAGATAGTAAAGGCACTGTTTAATAAGCAAGCAGACTGTTTTACTGGAAATCTTGGAGGCTGTCAAAGTATGGTTTATCTTTAGGGCTTAGAAATGAAGGAACTAAATCTGTAAGTCACATATAGTAGCTGATAATATATAGTAGCAGAGGAAATATACTGGTCACTTGAGACATATAGAATGTCTCCCAATAAGGTATTAATGTACAGGAGAGAAAAAGTCACAAGGCCCAGTTGCTGAGCTACATCCAAGCACCACAGAAGCGCTATATGAGCAAAGTGGTCAGCGCAAGTAGGCACTGAATCATAGAATACGAATGACTCTGAGGCAGCAGATGCCTGGCACCTGTGGTAGTAACAAATTTAGCACCTAATGTGGAGACAGATGGGGCAGGCTACCTGATCTGGGGGATGCCTTAGTCATGCAGCTCTGACTCCAGTATACAGAAGGTTGCTTCCTAGCTCACCAGGCAACCCACCCTGGTGCTTGCCTGTAAAAATAAAATGTGCTGCCCAAGGACATAAGAATCCAAGTCCTGCAGCAATTCTATTTCTCACTGTAAATTAACAAATTGATACCTAATAGTGTACATCAGTCTTGTTGGCCACTCTTTTTGGGTCTAGTTTTGTGGGAGGGAGCCACTGACAGATCACATCAGGATGCAGAGCACCTCAGATTAATACCAGACATGAAGGTCCAGAATGCCCTCTCAGGAGAAAGCCTGCCAGCAGGCCCAAAGCACACCCTCCTCTCCAAACTCCAGATCACTCTAATTGGAAGGTCTTACTTTCCTCTGCTTCTCTGGATCCTCCTGGGCTATTTTTTCATACCAGGCCTCAAACATGCCATCCTGACATTCATCCATCCACTCTGAGTTCTGCTTGGCATCAGCAAGCTCATCTTCTTCACTCCACTGGCTAAAAGAAGGACATAAAGAGAAAAAAAGCATTTAAAAAACTGAGAGGGGGGCCAAGAGGGAGGGAGGAAGCATGCAACTCCAGATACCCATGGAAAGTGATAGCAGACTCCATGACCTTAGGTCTAATAGACTGGGCATTTTTAAACTTTTGAAGAGAAAAGTCAATTACTTGTCTAGATATATGCTAATAAAAATGGAGAAGCCCCTTTTAGAGTAGATTACCCTAGGTGAGATGAACCTACCATACGCCAGGCACTTGGGCCAAAATGGTAATTAAAAAAAAAGTTCTGTGTGGACATGCTCAGAACATCCTAGTGGAATCAGCACAAAAAGGATTCAGGACATGTGACTTCGGTTTTACCACTAGCTGCAATAAGGTCTTGGACACATCAAAGTAGGCCCTCTGTATCAGTGAGTTCCATAGCCCAGGGTTCCACATCCTTGGATTCAACCATCATTGTATCAAAAATTAGGGGGGAAAAATTGTGTCTGCTCTGAATATGGTAAGGTTTTTTCCCTCTCTTGTCATTATTTCCTAAAAACTGTGTAACATTGTGTAACAATGTATAAATAGCTATAGTAACATAACAGCTATTTTAACTTAATAGCTATTTAAATATCGTTTATAGTATATCATGTATTATAAGGATTCTAGAGATGATTTGAAGTATATGGGAGGATGTGGGTAGGTTATATTTTACATAGGGATTTGGGCATCTGCAGATTTTGTTATTGGTGAGGGGTCCTGGAACCAATCTCCCAAGGATACTGAGGAAGACTGTATTTTGCCCTCATTCTGTTTCATTTCAAATAAAGGATTTCAAGTAGATAATTTCTTGGGCTCCTTTTAGATCCAAAATTATAAATTTACATCATTTCAGTTTATAGTTTATTTTAGCAACAAGAATTTTAAACATAAAATGATTTGCTTGAACGCAAATGCAAAATGCTGTCCAACTAACAAATAAATATACATTCATGTATCCCAACAAAATGATTTTAGGTCTACTCTTATTTAGCTTTGGGCTAGTGCCAGGAAGGACTGGTGTGAAAGGTGTGTCCTAACCCTTAAGACTGTATCATGCAAATGTAGACAAACCTTGAAATAATGGGTAGACTGACAGATGATGAAACAGCATGCTGATGCCCACCCAGTGTTGTCCCCTTTCTCTGCCTTCATTGCTCTCTGACAGTAGAGCAAGGCTGAAGTCAAACAAGAAGACAGTTTTAATTCTGTCTCCTTTTCCTAGAACATCTATTCTGAGAGTAAAAATTGCCTCATTGATTTATTTCCTCCTCATTCTCCCTTCTTGAAGTCTGCTCCTCCCACTTCCTTTTCTTCTTTCTTTCCACAAACACAAGTGGCTAATGGTAAGTGGACCTGGACTTTGAAGAGACATTGGTCAAAAATGGAATGGGGTAAAAAAAATTGTGTATACTATTTTTTGTTATAAGGTAAATCCTGATAGTATTTAACACCATACGTAAGTGTTAAAAAAAAATCTCCAATTCAACAAGCTACATTAGGATTCCAAAAATGCAAAGGATCCTCATCTTCCAATTTTACAACACCACTGCTGTCAATTTACAGAGCATCATTAAATGTCAGATATCATTTGAATTCAGAAATAAAACATATTTATTCCTCATGACAAGCCTCAGAGGTTGACAGTATTATCTCATCTCTAAAGATGAGGAAACTGAGGCACAGAGGGATTAAATAACTTGCCCTCAGTCACCCAGGTAGTATGTGACAAAGTCAGGATTTATATAACACAGACTCTCACTCCAAAGCCCATGCCCTTCACCCTCATGCTATGAGCCCTGTATTTTGTCATCTACTCTAGGAACTACAGAGTGCAGGACTGTGTTTTTACCTGATCACACTGTCATGGACACTTATATTTTCTTGTGACATTTTCATGAGGAGATCTGGTAATTGAATGTCGACAAAGAAGGCAAGGTCACTGGGTTCCCAGCCCATATCCAACAGATGAAGCAGGGCCGTCTGAACACAGGATAAGGCAGGCAGTAGGGACCTAAGGAGGCCACAGAAGTGACAGTTACCAAAGCTGCGCACAACTGACAGAGACAACAGGGACAATGCAAGTCAGTAACCTATTTATAATAGGAAAGCAGAAGTTCTCATATTCCATATAAATATCCTTCAAAGCTTAAGCAAAAGAAACCTGAAAGGTGTAAGGTAAGATCTCCATCTGGCAGGACTACTACAGGGTCTTCTTTACAGTAGAGGCTGAGCAGTAAAAGTGACCTCCCCAAACAAAGTAAGATTGGGCCAGCCCCAAACTAGCCAAGGTTATGCGATTTAGATTTACAGAAGAGAAATTTGACTTAAGGTTTATATCTAAACCACTTACTAAGGAGATTGAAAAATAGTTTTATACTCAGGTTTTAAAACTGCACATAATACATCAAAAACTAATAGGTGATAAAATTCCCAGATAAAACAAAATTCATCCCCAATGGACACATCGAACAGAAGACTAACAAAAAATATACTAATAAATTAACATTAACGAGTAGCTCTAAATGGTAAGATTAGAAGTCATTTTTATCTTACACTTTGTGGTTTTCTATATTTTCAACTTTGCAGAAAAAATACATTATTTTCTTTAAAAATTAAAAAGTCATCCAGTACCTGTCATTTATGCTATTAAATCCTTTAATTGCTTTGACCAAAAACAGAACAAGTTGATAATAAGTGTCTCGAATTTCTTTGTGTAGATCAGCACCACAGCCTTCCAAGTGTCCAAAGTAACTAGAAAGAAAGGAAACCATGGACTTAACTTTTAGGACAACTTTTACTTAATAATCCTATTCCTTACATGAAAGAGCCCAGAAGCAGCAGGCTGAACAAAGTGGTGCAGAAACTTAAGTGATTACAGATGCAATAATTTTAGAAAGTAATGGAGAAAACAGGAAGTGAGTTGAATTGACCAGGTAGAGAGAGCTGCCTGACAGAAGTTTGGAGATAATAACTATTCATTTTTGTTTATTAATATAAAAACCACACCTCCCCTGACTCCTTGAGTACCAGATACTGTGTTAAGTATTTTTCACAGATTACCTCATTTAGTCCTCTCCACACAATCATGCTCACCCTTCGGCCTCCCTTCACTGATGACTTTAGTACTAAGGTCACTGGCTTTTCTACCTTGATCCTTTCCACCTTAGTGATTTCAACATCCTTGGGAGTGATGCTACTATTCCTTTTTCTCTCAACTCTCTGTTGCCTTCATTGCCAAGGATCTTCTCTTCTTAGTCATCCCAGTTTGATGGTCATTTCCTTGACATTGTCACCAAGTGATGGCTGACTTTACAGCATGCAAATCTGCCCACAACCTCTCATCCTGCTGTACTACTGTGGACTCTCACACAATCTCTTCTTTAATTCCACATGAGCCCCAGCCATTGAGGACACATCACTTTCATCATTCTACTTCTACCATGCTTTTTCTGTGCTCCCTTTTCAGTTTGGATTTCATGGTCCATCATCATATACCATAGCAACACCAACTCCCTGGCTTCCTTCTACTTCCATCTGCTTGCCTGAGAAGTTTTATACTTGTATCAAAACTGCTGTATGTAGCTGGAGGAAATATCACATAACCAAGTGGACCAGTGTCACTTTAAATTTACAACCATAATTCTCAAATAAGCACCTAGAAATTATCAGGCAATTTCATAGACTGATTCACTCAATTTTCATACCATCTAGAACCTTCTTGCTTCTCCTTAAATAGCCACTACCTCATTCTCAACTTTCATTTTTTGATAATGACTATCCTCGTATTTTGTTTTAAAAAAACATAAATGATTATGAGAAATTCTTATCTTTGTACCACCCAATTTATCACCAACTTGCATCTGCACTGAACTGTCTGTACTGTTTCTTTCTGCTACCACAGACACAGTCTCCCTGATTCTATGCAAGGTCAACCTCTCAACTATGCAGCCACTACTGTAGACTATCCCCTCTTCCCCTACATCAGCTTCCCCTCTTACTGATTCATTCCCACCTATGTTCAAAAGCACTCTAACACCTCAGTAGCAGAGCTGGGGATGTAGCTCATGGTACAGCATGTGCCCAATCCCCAGCACCACAAAAAATCAAAACCAAACAAAACAAAATCCTAAGTGTTCCACATCCCCTTCCACTTACTACCCCTTTTCTCTGCTCTCTGTTAAGGTCAAATTTTTTGAACTATTTGTCTATAGTCTCTTTTTCTATCACCTCTATTCTCTTTCAATCCAGTCCAACTGGGCTTTTGGTCCCATGGTTCCACCAAGATTTTTGCCAAATACAGTATGTTTTTATCTCACTCAAACTCTTGCATCAATATTTGATACAGCTAACCATTCTTTTTTTTTTTTAGCTGTCAACGGACTTTTATTTTTTAAATTTATTTATTTATATGTGATGCTAAAAATCAAGCTCAGTGCTTCACACATACTAGGCAAGCACTCTACAACCACAGCCCCACAGCTGACTATTCTAATTTTTGGAGAGACATTCTTCTCTTGGCTTCTATGGCACCACCATCCCCAGAAACTGCTTTTCTTACTTCCATTCTTTTTACATGGTGGCTAGAGGTATCTTTTATAAATCAAAGTTTGCTCCTCCTGGGCTTCAAAATCTTTGGTGGTTTTCCATCTACAACTCAGTATAAAATGCACACGTCTTGGGATGACCAGGGTCCTGCCTAACTTTATGACCTTGTTTTTACCCCATTTCCCCCTTTCACTCAGCCATGCTGCTTTCTTTATGTTCCTTGGACTAATTCTACCTTGGAACCTTTGTACTGTTCCTTCCACCTCCTCTTCCTGACCTCAGCTGATCAATCATCTCTTGGTTTACATGTCATCTCCTCAGTCTGCTTTAACCTGACTACCCAAAGTGAGTCATTTTGCATTAAATTACCACATAGCAATATCACTATCTGATTCTCTCTCTCTCTCTCTCTTTTTTTTTCTTCTTCTTCTTCTGGTACTGGGGATTGAACTCAGGGCCTCACACATGCTAGGCAAGTGCTCTACCACTGAACTATATTCTCAGATTTTTCTTTCCTTTTTTAATTACTACTACTACTACTACTACTACTAGTACTTTGGCACCAGGAATTGAACCCACGGGCACTAAACCATGGAACCACATCCCCAGCCCTTTTTTATATTTTATTTAGAAAAAGGATCTTGCTGGGCTGGAGAGACAGCTCAGCTGGTAGAGTGCTCACCTCGCAAGCACAAGGCCCTGAGTTCGATCCTCAGTACCGCAAAAAAAAAAAAAAGAAAAAGGATCTTGCTGAGTTGCTTAGGACCTTGCTAAGTTGCTGAGACTAGCGATGAACTTGAGATCTTCCTGCCTCAGCCTCCTGAGCCACTGGGATTATAGGCATGCACCACCATGCCCAGCTCTTTTATTTTAAGACAGGATCTCTTGTGAAGTTGCTCAGGATGGCATCAAACTTGTAATCCTTCTGCCTCAGCTTCTTGAGTAGCTGGGATTACAAGTAAGTGCCACTGCACCTGGCATATTTTTTCATTTATTTATTTTAAATGCTCTCTCTTGCTCTTCAGTAGAATTTAAGCTCTTTTGGAACCTTGTATGCCTTATCCATTATTATATATACAAAACTTAGAATGGTAGACACTCAAAATATTTATCGGGGCCAGAGTTGTGGTGCAGTGGTAGAGCACTTGCCTGGCATGTGTGAAGCCCTGGGTTCAATACTCAGCAGAAGGATTACAAGTTTGATGCCATCCTGAGCAACTTCACAAGAGACCCTGTCTCATATAAATAAACAATAAAAGATTCATTGACAACCAAAAATATTGAAAAAATATTTAACAAGCAAAGATTAGAACCACCTTGAGAGATAGATGCAATTGAACATTACATTTAGCTCACAGTTGCCAGGAGCTGAATGACAGTATTGGTACAAAAGGAATACAGTTCTCACTCTGTTGCAAAATATAGCTGATAAAGTCATCAGGAAGAATAAACATGTTCCTGGTACTTACTGAAATGATATAACCCATTTTTCCCTAGGATGAGAGAATAAATTCAACAAAAACGTAACTTTGAATCCTACATGGAAATGACAGTTATTCATCAGAGAAGACAATTAGGATTTCCTTAAAATGACCTCTGCTTGATCTCCTTACAGACTCAGCATTTGTACTTACTTGGTAAAATCTTTCTGACAGGTCAGGAGTTCCAACAGGAAAAGTATATATGGTGGATGAAAGCAGTGAGGCTGCCCAAGTGACTCTGTACAGTACTGAATTATCCTCAGGACTTCCAGGATGCTCTGGGCTTGGGCTTTCCTCAAGGAAAGAACCTTTATAACACTAGAGACAGAACTCAAGTCAGGAATGCCCAAAAAACTCCTGAGCTGGGGTAGAAAGAAAAAGTACCCTCCACCCAAGTTATGAAATCATATGAATGAAAAGGAAAGACTGTTGTGAGGATTAGAAATAACATGCAGGAACAGTATCAATATCCGATTGCTGTGTTTAGTCATTACGCAGCATTACAAATTAGTGCACGCTAACTGCAGAAACCCAACAACTAATTTTTAAAAATTAAATAATGAAGAAGGAATTCTGATGTCTTTACTTCCCTGAAGAGAAAAGCTTTCATTCTTAGTATAAGAAATTCCTCACTAACTTCAAACCCATCATATTTCCAAAGATTGTAGGCCTATGGGCAAATAATTTTGTCAGAAAATATCGAATTCTAAATTTCTCCCAGGGTTAAAATAAGACAAAATTTTAAGTGGCAACTACCAAAAGAAATTCTTTTTAAAAATCCTAAAGATACATTGCTGAGATACATTTTATAAACAATATAATGTACAAGTTTTAAGTGAAAAAATACTCATTTAAAGAAAAAAAATTAAAAATTTTTCTTGAATATTCAAAACAAGCCTTGGTCTATCCTAAATATTATCTATTCTTTTTACCATGTACTTCAAGTCTTTGACTACACTGGGTACCTATGGCTTGAAAAGACAGAATACTGGTTAGGAATGATTGGCTCACCTCTCATGAGAGAGTGACTGATCTTTAATGAAGTCCATGACATCCTTCAACACTGGGTATTTCTCTTTTACTGTGGGCACTGGTCTGGCCTCCTCCATGGATCTGAAGGAGAGCAGCCGGAGTCGCCCTCGGGTGAAGGGAGGACGCCGGGTGGGTGTGGAAGGTGATGAGGGTTCTTCAGCTAAAGGTTCTGCAGTGGGAGGGCCACTGCTGGGTGGCAGCTTTGGTGGGACCTCCAAGCCAGGACTCTTGTCTCCTGCAGTTGAGACTGCTGCTTCATTGGGTGATGCTGAGGCTTGGAAATGCTCTTCTACCACAGAGCTTGTCCTCTGGCGCCTGTCAAGTGGCTGGAGGTGATCAGTTTCATCAGCAATCACCATCTTGTCACAGCTTTCTTTTGAATTTTTAACCGTGGGCAAAAATTTTAGTAATAGAAGACTTTTCTGAATACACTCTTTTGCTAAATGCAAGGAAAAAAAAAGGAAAAAAAAAAAAAAACACAAAAACAACACCAAAAATGGTAATGAACAAAAAGTTAAAATTATTGCCTACTTTCAGAGAGAAGGTAATCTATTTAAACTTTCTGATTTAGGGCAAGAGTTACCTTCATTAATACTGTGATATACACATGTACTGATGGAATAGAAACAAATTTTACCTCCCTATATAAAACCAAGATCTTTCCAGGACTATCCTAGAATAGTTTTTTTTGCAAACATTTCAAACATATAGACAGAACAGTATAAGAACCTCTCAATGTACACATTACCCAGCTTCAGTAACGATCGTCACATGGCCAGTCTTGTTTCCTCCCCTGCAACCTGCTCCCACTCTCTGAATTATTTCCATGTACATCCTAGGGATCAGACTTTTACATCTGTAAAAACTGCAGCGTATTTGTTTTGTATGTGTGCAGTACTGGGGGTGGAAACTCAGGGACCCACTTGCTAGGTAATGTTTCATTTTAAGTCAGGGTCTCACGAAGTTGCTGAGGCTGAAAGATGCTCCACTTTAGAGCATGTCAATAAATAATTATTCCTATTTGGCATTTTCTCCATTAATGACAAGTATTTGGAAACAACATTTAATATCTTTATTACTTTCCTTTGGTCTACATGGTCTCGACTAGCATAACCCAGAAGGCAGGATGCTGGTTCTCAAAGTTCTGAAAAGAAAACTGAGGGTTGGATGACCACAGCTGGCAGTGGCACACTCACCCAGGCTCTCCGGGTTTGCCTCAGTTGCTTCCAAACTGTGTTTTTCTTCTGCCTCGCTCCCCAGGCTCATCAGGGACTTTTGCTTCATTTCTAACTGGGGGAAGGATTTGAGCCACATAATTAAGCTGTCCAGACAGGGTGTCAAGGGCAGTCACACTGAAGCACTTCAAAGGCACATAGCATTGCAGAGCACAGAGGACTTTATAGTTATTATTCAGCTGCTGAGGATACAGGGCTGAGCTATTTTTGTTATGTCCTGAAAGTCTTCCAGGCTTTGAAATTGTCTAAAGGTGTACTTGCAAAACTACCTTTCTTTCAATTATGTGTTATTTGGGAGGATTTTAAATACATGACTTTATTAGTTTAAAAAAATTCTAAAACATTAGTGCAGGAAAGACCTGTATTTAAGGCTTACTAGTATAGACAAAGATGCTGAGGTCTAAAAAAATGAAGGGTCAAGCTTGGACATAAAAAAAAAAAATTCATTTTTGAGATGGACTCTCACTGTGTTGCTTAGGCTGACCTCAAATGCCTGGACTCAACTGATGCTCCTGCCTCAGCCTCCAGAGTAGTTGGGACTACAAGTGTATGCCACCAAATCTGACTTGGACCAAAATTTGATCTTTATTCTTGAATGAGAAGATACCTCTAAGTGATGCTGAGAATTTTAGATAGAGAATGGTGATTTTAGTTCCAGTCCAGGCAATGGTCACTGCATGGGCTACAATGCTGAAAGCTCAGGTAGAAGGCCACCCATGATGTATGAGAGGCCAAGGTACTGAAGAGAAGGTTGATGTGTTATTCAACTATGCACAGGCTGTCCTAGGCTAACCCAGGATCATAACCCACAATGTACCTTGTCAACTGTCAAACCCTTTTAACATGAATTGTCCATGGTGGCTGACTTTCCCGAACACTTCTTTCTTTAAACTTTACTATTGCCTTGGTTTCTCTGTCAGCACACTCTTCTGATTATCTTCCTACCATTCTGATTTTAGTTTCTTATGACAGATTTTGTTCACTTTGGTTTCTATTCACCCAGGATATATTGGGCACTAACCAAAGTTCTAGTCACTGTGGATTCTGTCTAAGGCTGTTTGTTCCTAGATAAAACTCATATTTAAAAAAACAAAACAAAACAAAACAAAAAAAACTATTACAAATAATTTGAAGTTTTCCTTATATCTGCCTTAACATTTCTGTGAAACATCAGTCATTTAGATTCTTTACTGAACTGTCCAGGGAGATGTCTTGGATAACCTAGATGTTTTTACACTCAACAGGTTCCAAACTGAACTTACCTCCTCATTCTCAGATCTAAGACTAATGCTTGGTCAACACTTCTACTACCAAGTCATCACCAGAAACCTGGGACTAATCTAAATTCCTCCTTCCTGTTCACCACTCACATCAATCACAAAGCCCTTTTGATTTATCTCCTTAGTTATAAAAGCCATCCTCATCTAACTACTGCAATTAAGTCTTCTGCTTTCAATTTCATTATCCATCCTCTACTCAGTTAAACATTTTTTTTCTCAATTACAATATAATATTTAAGATGCATGTAAATATGTAAGGAATAATAACACTAATATATAGATACTTATCTCCATGCCTAAGAAATAAAAATAATTTAGTGCTCATCTCTTCCATGCATTTGTAAAAAGTTTTAACTACATATTTATAGGTGTAAGACATAGTTTTGGTGTGTATTAGGATTTTATATAAGGATTACCACACTTAATGCATTCTTTTGCAACTTGATTTTTTTTGTTCAAGTCTGTGAGAGTTATCCATGCTGATACATGTAGCTCTTTTCATTCACGTTCATTGTAATATAATATTACATTATTATATAACATTATAATAAAGCAAGTTGTAATAATATAATATTCACAATCTTGTCCCTTCTCCTACTGATGGATATCTGTTTCTTCCATGTTACTGTTGTCACATAATGCTAAAGAACCTTTTTTCTAAGATGCAGACCAGAGGCCTCTCCCTTGTCTAAAACTGTCAATGGCTGCTGAGTATCTAAAGCAATCCTTTTCCTTCTTGTCTAAGGAACTTTACAGAGTAGCCTCTGGGGTTACTGAAAGATGTAAAGAGGGTTCAAGAGAATGCTATTTACTCAGTATTTTCAACAATCACCAAATTATGATTTCTGTTTTTTCCTCCATATTTTTTATTGGTGCATTATAGTTGTACACAATGGTGGGATTTGTTGTTACATATTAGCACATGTATACAATATAACAATATAATTTGGCTAATAACCTGTCCCACAAATTATGATTTCAAGGGTTCTAAATTATTTTATTTCTATTCATACAGCTAAACTTTAGTTTTTTTTTTTTTTTTTTTTGTGGTGCTGGGCATATGAACCCAGGGCCTTGTGCTTGTGGGGTTAAGCATTCTACCAACTGAGCTATATCACCAGCCCTAAACTTTAGTTTTAAAAAAAATTCCTAACATTATATTCTTGAGAAGAGGGCTACTTACCTTAATGTCATGATATCATGATAGGAAAACCTAAAATATATCAAAATTATATGGGAAGGAAAATCTTACCATCCATATTCGAATCCCATCTGCCAAAGAATATACTTGTGCAAACTCTTCACTCAGGGCTATCTTGCCCCTGCTGTTCACTAGGGAAAGAAGGAGAGATGAAGCAATTATATTCAGTTAACTCAATTCACTACTGTAGCTTTAAGCACAAAATACCTTCTGAACCTCCTAAAAATATAGAAAAAGTCCTTTTGACTCACACATTAGGGGTGGTAAGAGAGAACTGAGGGGAAAAAAAAATCAATTAAGCCACAAATACTTGGATGGGTTCTCTGTTATTTCAAACTAACTTAGTTTAAACTAATAATTTTTAAAATAGAAATATTACTCAAAGTGAATAAAATATGAAAAGTAAAATATAAAAAAATGCTTAAAATAAAAATTTTAAAATATCAGGGTCAGGGGAGTAACTCAGTGGTAGAGTGCATGCTTATCATGTATAAAGCCCTGGGTTCAATCCCTTGCATCCTAAAACATAAAAATTTAAAATATTAAAACTGAGTAAAGTCAATCACAGTGGTACACACCCGTAGTCCCAGCTATTCATGAGGAAGATCACTTGAGCCAGTGAGTTCCAGACTAGGGTGGGCAACAGTGAGACACTGTCTCAAAAATAAAAACAAAACAAAGCAAAAACCAAGTAAAAAAATAATTACTGACATGGAAAACAGTTCATGGTATATTAAATGAAAAAAGAAAGGTTATAAAATAGAATAAATAAAATTATCTTATTTTTTAAAAAGTTTATATGTCATTTTATATAGAGGGATATCAATTAATCAATCGATATATAACATGGATGAACATATACACATGTGAATATACCTAGATAAAAGGCCAGGTGAATACATAGAAAAAAGTTAATAGAGGTATTCTCTAAATGGTAAGATTGTAATTCATATTTTTCAGCAGTAGAAATGGAACCTAGAGATTGAGCCGATGCGTGCTCTAACACAGAGATTCATCACTAGTCTTTTTATCATTTATTTTCAGATAGGATCTCACTAAGTTGCTGAGGCTGGCTTTGAACTTGTGATCCTCCTGCCTCACCCTCCAGAGTCGCTAGGATTATAGGTGTGTGGCACTATGCACAAGTTCATAATTATTTTAAACTCTCCTGTACTTTATACGTCTCTACATGGATGAGTATTCATTTTATAATTTGAAAAATAAAATGCAATATACTAGAATAGTGTGAAGCTCTCTTTTATATCCACGTTCAATACAATAAACATTTTATGAAGTCCTAGGATGTGTTGGGTTCTACACAGGTAAATACAATGCTGAGAAAAAGACATGATCACTGACCTCAAGCAGCGTATGCTCAAGTTGAAAAATTTCTAACCCAATTTTTAGACAAAGACCATTCTCAATGTAGCTCAGTTTTAAAGAACTCATGAATAGTCTTTAGGTATGATATCTGTATCATAAAGGCAGATGCAGAGAAAACTGAGACAAAATAGACCCCATTCAAAAGGGCAGACATTCTAGAAACAACCTGCATCCAGTCAGCTATTTCTCGTTTCCACATTTGATTGTGGGTTTCTTTCCTACAAACACATGTGGATTTGAACATGGCTTTAACTTTCCCCTAGTAGGAAACATTATGTTTTTCAGCCCTCGAGCTTTTATCCCTCTCTTGAAAAGTCTCTGAAGTAACAAAGACTGTCTAGCTTTCTTACTGTCATTTGATCACAAAAAAATATACTAATTTTTTTTCTTTCAAAACCATGCAGGTTTCCTGTCCCCTCTCCCTATTGCTTAGTGGAGATATACTCTCCCATATGACTTTTATTTCCATACTTTACTCATATTTCAATGTAGTTTTATTTATTTGGTGGCTTTTTGAAGGAGATCTTAAGATTTGAGGAGTAATTGAGATAGTTTCTCAATCAGGAAATAAAGTGCAATGTGAAAGCTAAAGAACTAAGCAATACAAGTTGCAGTGATAATATCAATTACAGTAACAAGAGCAATAGTCAATCACCTCTAAATGGAGGAACCAGATATTCTCACTTATTTCATTTGCATTAGAAAGAACACACCCTGTCAAAAGCACTTGGGAAAAACCTATGCCTTATCTTTACTTAAGATTTGAAATGCTTTTCCCTGAAAAAGTCTGAGTGTAGAGAGAGACCCTCCCTCCCTGTGTCCTATTAGGCTGCAAGCTACACACATGTACACCACACAGAGATGGTGCTCTGAGAGATATAAGGGAGAGATATGAGGAAGAGAAACGGTGAGGAGCAGCTGTCCACAGAGGCAGCCTGATGGGATCATGTCACAGAGAAGCTGCAAGTCTAAAAAAAGAGTTGATACCTATATTTGCCTCCTTCTACATGCTTGTTATTAGCACATTCAATAACTTAAATAGCTGTGATTTAATTGGAGTTCCTTAAAATGTTGGAGCTAAGGAATTCTAAATCAGTTTTACAGATGAGGAAACAGAGGTGCAAGAAGGTTGTCTAACATGAAGCAGCACAGCTTCTGAGTTTCAGAGCTGGGACTATGACCATTAAGGTTTCTTTCTATTAAATTTCTTGGAAATTTCCCATGAAAATTCTGGAAAAATACAAAGTGTGTGCTAATTCAGAAATTCAAGGCTATTTGCCACACATAACTATCTGCTAACTATAAATTACCCATTAATCTTTTGATTGACAAAGTAGAACTAACAAGATGAGGTTTACAGTTGTAGAAATGTGTTAACATTTTAGAATTTCTAAATTTTCACTTAAGATAGGTTTCTTAAAACTTAGCAATTAGCCTTCAGATCAAACATATTCCCTGTAATATAAGTTACCATATTTTTGCAGCTTCTCATATAAGTCTGGAGTGCGATACACCAGAGCAGCAAAGGTCGCGTTCACAGCTTGATCAATAGTGGAACCAGCAACTATATCTGTCTTTGGGGCCTGTTTTCTACATGCCTGTATGAATCCCTTGAAAAGTTCTGAATATGGCCCACAGAAGTTCTGAGCAGGCTCTGACTGGGCAAAATCAAGGAGAAAGTGGCGGCAGGGATCGTCAGGGATGCTCTTAACCTAGGAACAAAAGAAAAAAAAACCAAAAAACAAAAAACACACACATTTGAAACATTCATCAAAATAAAATTTATTGAGCACCTACTAGGATAAAGCAGAGGTATAAACAAATGGTGCATACTCTCAGGAAGTTTAAATCTATTTTAGGGAGACCAGACAGATGTATATGGGTTAAAAAAGGCAAATAAAAATAAAACTTAAATGCATTAAAACTAGCACTACTATAAAGCAAAAGATTATCCAGTGCCAAATGCCTAAAGGGGACACCCAGTGCTGAGAACTCAAAGGAAGGAGTTCCTGGCAGGTTAAAGTAATTAAGAAAGTCTTCTGGAGGATTTGGGATTAGGGCTGAACCCTGAAGGATGGGCAGGCTTGGCCCTGAGGGGTATAACCACTAGCAGAGGTTAAGAGTCAGTGGGGAGACTGACCTGGCCTGAAGTCTCAGCTGGGGAGTGGTGGGAACTAGAGTCAGATAGGTAAGGTGAAAGGAGACTGTAGAGAGCCTTGACTGTCACACTGAGGAGTTTAGACTTCACCCTGTGGGCAACGGGGAGCCATTAATGGTGCTTGGCAGTGGAATGACAAGATAATGCAGTGATTTAAAAACAAAAACCAAAAAAACTTGGCAGGTACCAACAAAATAATGCAGGTGTGATGAGGGCCTGGATAAAGATGGAGACAGAGGAAAGGACAGAGATGAACATCATAAGGAAGAATCTATAGGGCTTGCAACTGACTGGATAGGAAGGGCAAGAGCAGGGCAGAGATGAAGGGGATACTAGGGAGCAGTGGCTCCAGGCCTGGGCAAACAATGACTACAACAGAAGAGAGCAGTTAGTCAGGGAGACATTCTGGTTTTATACTTCAGTTAATGGGAGTCAGGACATTGAAATGAAAACACCTAACAGAAAGATGGAGATATGGAGAAGATACTGGAGTCTGGGAGAATGAAGGCTGGAAACTGATATTGAGAACTTATTCCCACCAATGGGGCAGTTAAAGAGAAAAGAAAGGATAAAGTCTTGGTGGACGGCAGGAAAGGGGAGAAAACCTGAATAAAGCCTAACTCATAGAGAAGAAGGAATGAGAAAGGCCAACACAGGAGGCACATGGAGCAGTTAGATATAGAGAAGACAGTGGACTATAAAGGAATCAAAAGAAGAGAGGGTCTGAAGGAATCAGATATAAAGAGAGATAAGGAGAGTAGAAATGGAGAAAGAGCCACTGACTTTGGCAATTGATCATGGAATAACTTGCAGAGGAAAAAAGAGGAGGGAAAGAAGAACAAAGGAGAAGTAATAGAACAGAAAAAGGGAAGAAGAGATGAAAAGTAGAGACAGAGGGCAAACTTGTTTAGTATTTAAAATATTATTAACAAATAAAGTGCTACAGTAGTACGGAGAACAAAAGGAACAGCAAAAAACATTTACTCTAGAGTGTGACTCAGTAGACACTAGAAGTAGACTCCACTTGTTTGTTTGATAATGCCATCAAGAAAGATTTACTGAACACCTACTATATTTTACTGGAGTCATTCCATATTTTTGAACACCCATTGCTGACTGGTCCCTATGGTACACAATGGAGTAACAAATACCAAGGGACAGTTTCTGCCTCAAGGCACTAACAGCTTAATGGGGGTGATAAGATATCAACACACATGTTTACAAATATTGATATTAGTTAATAGTTTTCACCCAGATCTAAAGATGACAGAAGAGTAAATACCTCCTTCATATCTTGGTGTAGGTGAGTGGGCCAGCTTGCTTCTAATTCCAACTCTGGACAAATCTGGTGCCTGAAGACAGGTTTCCACAAAGGGGAGTTCAGGACTGAAGCCATTTTTGCCTGTGGTATTGCCATGTTACTTCCTAACTCTGGAAAAAGAAGGTGACTTGTGAGAGTTCTACTTGTTCCTCAATACATTGAGATTCTTTGAACTAACAAAGAAAAGGTTAAAAGAGAGAGAAAACTTAGAGGAAATTCACCCACATTTTCTAGAAACACATCATAGTTTAACCTAAACCACAAATCCTGAAATGCTACTGCTCTGTGGCATAACTTCAGTTACAAGGTGCCTTCGAAGTGATTAACCTGTTTAGTAAACTGAAAGCCATGTAAACTACTTCTAGGGCACAACAGGAAGTCATTTAGGAATATTAATTATGGGAAAACATTCACAATTTGTAAACTTAATTTTACAAAGAAATAAATACCCATCATAGATATAAATAGACACAGAAATAAAGACTAGGTAGAATTTTAAAAATGTTAATAGTTATCTCTGGGTGTTAGAATTAAGGGTGATTCTACTTTGATTTTTCTCCAATATGTAATTTTTCTATGATATTTTACTTTTATAATTGGAAAAACTCAAGAGATCATATGGAAATAAAACACACTAGAAAGGTTTATTCAATAAGTTTTGTTACTTATAAGAATTTAAGCTGGTTGTGGTGGCTCACATCGGTAATCCTAGCAGCTCAGGAGGCTGAGGCAGGAGGATTATGAGTTCAAAACCAGCCTCAGCAACTTAGGGAGGCCCTAAGCAACTCAGTGAGATTCTATCTCTAAATAAAATACAAAATAGTGCTGGGGATGTGGCTCAGGGGTCAAGTACCCCTGAGTTCAATCCCAGGTATCCAAAAGAAAAAAAAAAAATTAATAACAAGTTGAACAAATTATTTTAAGACCAAATCTATATTCACTTATCTATATCTATAAATAATTAATAAATAAATTTTAATTGTATATTGTTTGAGTGAGTAAATATTCACTTACTTTGTTCTATTGTTCTGCCTTTTGGTTGGAGTACACCTAAATCTACTTACAAAAAGTACATGATTATAATGTTGCTTAAAAAAAAGCTCCCAGGCTGGGGAGATAGTTCAGCTGGTAGAGTGCTTGCCTTGCAAGCACAAGGCCCTGAGTTTGATCCCCAGTACCACAAAAAAACAAAACAAAAAATAACAAAAAAAAAAAAAAAACAGCTCCCTCTTCCTCTTGTTCTCTATTGACAGAGGTACTCCACAAAACCCTTTGCTAAAGCCTGAGTCAAGAAACTTCATGTCAGCTGGGCGTGGTGGTGCACACCTGTAATCCCAGGGGCTAGGGAGGCTGAGGCAGGAGGATTTTGAGTTCAAAGCCAACCTCAGCAACTGAGCAAGGTCCAAAACTACTTAGTGAGACCCTGTCTACAAATAATATATATCTATTAAAGGGCTGGGGATGTATGTGGCTCAGTGGTTAAGTGTCTCTGGATTTAATCCCCAGTACCAAAAAAAGAAAAAGAAAGAAACTTCACATCAATGGTGTCAAGTGGACAATTTCAATTTGTTCTGGCTTGGTTTGAAGGAAACTGAAGGGAATATTATCAATACCTTGCCCCAACCTTATGTGAAGATGCCACAAGAGAGAGTACCTGCCTTGCTCTTCAACTCAGTTGTAAGGAGAAGGAAGGGTCAGGACTGTGGACTTACGATACGTAGATTTGAGTGCCATGCACTGGGAAGCAAGGCGTCCCATCAGTCGGGAAACGAGGAGTTGTAAATCTAAACCCCAAGACACAGCAACATCGGGCAGGCCATAGGCAGTGACAGTGAACTTGTAACCCCACTCATTGTTGCTGCTGTCAGAGTGAAAGAGGAACTGTAGCCGAGGACCATCCTTAAAGGTCACTTTCTAGAGACAGAGAAATGTCATGGTGGTCAAAGAGAGGAGGAAGCATTTCAGTAGTAAACATGTTCTTTGTGACTCAAAACCTCTAAATTTAAAACTGCTATCTATTTCCACAAGTGCACAACTACTGAAGGAGAAACGTACAAAGGTATGATTGAAACACAAAATTTACTGTGATACTCATAAAAAAGCAAGATTAGCAGAAAACTACTGCTTAGCTTTCTAAACTCAGATGCCCATCCGCCTACTACCTACTGAGTTTGTGATCACACCCGCTCAGTCCTTTGCTGCCAGCCAAGACCCCTGAGAGCAGAGAGAAGGTCAACAGCCTGAGGCAGCGCTTAATCTCCAGCCCAGAGAGAGCAGATCCAACTGTGAGCTGGATTCCTACTTTTCACCATGGTCTGGGCCTTCATTCAGATCCACCAGTTCTTCCTTGACAAGAGTGACAGATCCTCATTTATTCTGGACAATGCTAAAAGGGTCTAGGGGTTGGTAAACTTTTCCTATAAAGAACCCAGGTAGCCAATATTTTAGGTTTTTCAGGCCACGCAATCTGTGTTGTGACTATTCAACCCTGCCAAAGCAGTACCAAAGTAGTTAAAAGAGATAAATGGGTATGGTTGTGTTTCAAACATTTTTTATTCACAAAACAGGCAACAGGATAAAGTTTGTCAACTCGGATACAAATCTTCCTTTTATAAAAGTGTAACATAATGCTTCCCTTCAAAGATAACACCTCTTCCTCTGAGGGTTGAC
Source organism: Sciurus carolinensis (assembly GCF_902686445.1). Classification (NCBI taxonomy): domain Eukaryota; kingdom Metazoa; phylum Chordata; class Mammalia; order Rodentia; family Sciuridae; genus Sciurus; species Sciurus carolinensis. The sequence continues at coordinate 57,017,159 of NC_062215.1, read as the reverse complement.
AGAATTGCTGCAAAAGTGTTTCATTTATTTCTAAGAATACCACTCACCTTAGGCCATTTATAAGTGCCAACTTTTGTGTCATAGCGTGTTTTCCCACCTCTCGCATCAGTAAATTCCAGGTAATCATACCTGTGAAGGCATAATCTTTATTACTTTTCTTCTTTTGTTTTTTGCCCATTATTTCTTGGGAGAAAAAAATAGGTAAGTCTTACCTTTTTTCAGTTTCACACCTCTCATCAAATTCCACCTCAAAATAGGTTGCCCCTGGGCTAACAAAGACAGACACCTCATGGCAGTTATTTTCATAGTTGTGGGCAGACTCCTTGGTCCATGTATGAAGAACCACAGGCTGTTCTTGCTGCCAGGTCTCCACATCCAGCTAGACAAACAAGTGAGTCAGGAAAAGACAGCATTCATCACTCCACATGCAACCATACCCAACAGGCTTTCTCTATCAATGTGCTAAAGGCACATGGGCTTTGACAGCCCCAAGTCACATAGGCTAAGACATATGACCTTCCCATCCAAACAGAGATCAACAGATGTTTATCATTCAGCAAAGCAGACATGTGCTTTTACTATACTATAGGACCTCTGGGGTCAGTCTTTATCTTCTAACTATAACACAACTATTTCTTTTCCTTTTTTTGGTACATGTCCTAGATCAAACTCAGGGCCTTATATATGTTTCCAAGTGCTCTACCACTGAGCTATATCCAGCCCAGAACTATTTCTATTTTTGGTACTGGTGATTGAACCCAGGGGGCCTTAATCACTGAGCCACATCTCCAGTCAGTTTTATTGTTTATTTTGAGACTGGGTCTGGTTGAGTTGCTTAGAGACTGCTGAGTTGCTGAGGCTGGCTTTGAACTTGTGATCCTCTTGCTTCAGCCTCCTGAGCTGCTAGGATTATAGGCGTGCACCACCACACCCAGTCAGAACTATTTCTTACAAATCACTGAAAATATGAATTTCAAGTGGGGTGGGGGAAGAACACTGAATTAGGAGTTAAAAGGCCTCACATTCCTACTTGGGACCATGGCAAATCTAAGACCACTTTTTCTCTTTGAATCTTTGCTTTTTTTTTTTAAACCTATTAAATGTACATGCCCTTTCTACTGCCAAGGGTTTTTATGACAAATAAGACTGAAAAAATTTGGTGTACTATAAAATTAAGTAAGGGAAAAAATTATTTTAAATGTCAGACTTTCTAATTTGCCTTTTTTTTTTTTAATACTGGGGATTGAACTCTAGGGTGCTTAATCAGAGTCACATCTCCAGTCCCCCTTTTTTTGGGGGGTACCAAGGATTAAACTCAGGGGCACTTGACCACTGAGCTACACCCCTAGCCCTATTTTGTATTTTATTTAGAGACAGGGTCTCACTGAGTTGCTTAGCACCTCACCATTGCTGAGGCTGGTTTTGAACTTGCAACCTCCAGCCTCAGCCTCCCAAGATGCTGGAATTATAGGCTTGAGCCACCGTGCCCTGCCCCCGTCCTTTTTATTTTGAGACAGGGTCTCACTAAGTTGCTTAGGGCCTCTCTAAGTCACCAAGGCCAGCTTTAAACTTGCATTCCTCCTGCTTCAGCCTTCTGAGTTGCTAGGATAACAGGTGTGTGCCACCAGGTCCAGCTCTAATTTGCCTTTCAGCATATATTTCTCTTCTAGACTTCAATGGTTATTCACATATATGGATTTTATGTAACCTCTTGTGTTATAATTTCAGTTTCCTCTTTGTATCTCCTTTCTAATGCTGACTATGACAAATCAACTTGGATCACCATTTATTCTCTGTTGAAAAAACCATCAATAAAATTACCTTCTAAAGGCAATTTATTTGTGAGGATCTATAGTCAGTGGTGTGTTCCATTCAGTATGGTCACATCTCTCCTAAGAGGAGCAACACAGGATCAAACACCAACTCAAGTTACCTTATTCGGCCCTCCTTCAGGGTCACTGCAGAGCTTCTTCAACAGTTCTGTTAGGGTACTGAACTCTCTCAAGAGTGTGCAGTGTGAAATGTCTAAGGAACAGAAGTCCAACAGGAAGATGACCTAAAGAAAGATGAACAAAGCACCCAGAGTTCATCTCAGGCCCTGCCTGGGGTACTGATCACCAACCCATAATAAGCACTCTGCTAGTTATAGAGTGCTGCCATATTTTCTTACCAGTTGACGCGCTGACATTGAAAACACTGAATTACATAATTTTTCTACTATGGTTTTCCCACTATACTGCGACAAAAGGGATTCCAAAATCACTCTCATGATTGCCAGAAACTGTGCCACATCTACCAAAATATAAAGAAAATAGTTAACATTTTATATGATAGGAACATCACTAGCTTAGTTGCTACCAAGAGCAAAGCTTGAGAGGGTCACAGAAACCATGTGTGTGTGTGTGGCTCAACAACACAAGACCATGAGACCATAAAGCATCACCCAAATGCTTTCCTCTGGAAGGAAGAGTGGTACAAATTTCAGTAAAAGGTTACTTTTAAAGTGGGAGATGTTTTCTGCCTTTGTTAGTTTTTGATGAAATGGAGATATCACTTCTATAAGTGAAGTTACATGGTCAGGGGGTCCAGCTATCAGTCTCCCTTTTTCCTTTACTATACAATAGGACCATGCATTAGGGGCACCAATCTGAAGGATCAGGTTCCAGTTAGCAAGACTTGATACTGTAAGCGTTTATGTCATAGTTGCTCAGGTCAAGTTTGATAGAACAAAACTTCTCCCACCCAATTTCTCAGAACTTTTTGATTTCATGTAATTTTCTGTGGGTTTGCAGGACATGAATCTGAGTACTCTCAAGACTGGCAAAGGTCACAGCAGTGCTCATACACTTTGGATGTTAGAAGTTCAGAACTTTCTCTTTTAGAAGACTTGATTAAGTCAGGGATGACAGACTCTCCTGACAAGTGAGACATCATCTAAATGCTGTGTGACTGAAGAGGTAATGTTAGGCTATGGAATGACCCAACTCTGCAATAAAAATATTATTTAAGGGCTGGGGAGATAGCTCAGTTGGTAAAGTGCTTACCTCGTAAGCACAAGGCCCTGGGTTCAATTCCCAGCACCACAAAAAAAAAAAAAAAAAAAAAAAAAAAAAAAAATATTATTTAAGACATATTACCACATTCACATAGGAAATTTTGGGCAATAAGATACATGCTATAGAATTCTACTTTAAGAAGACAACTTGAGTTACCTTATTCAGTTTTTTGGTTTAATTTTGGGTTTTTTGTTTTGTGGCACTGGGGATTGAATCTAGGGTGTTCTACCACTGAGCAACATCCCCAGCTCCTTTTATTTCTAATCTTGAGACAGGGTCTCACTAAGTTGTTGCTAAGGGTCTTGCTAAATTGCTGAGGCTGGTCTCAAACTTGCAATCCTCCTGCCTCAGCTTCCCTAGTAGCTGGGATTATAGATGTGTGTCACTGCACCCAGCACAGATCTAAACTCTAATAAAGAACCACATGCACGCCTATGTGTGAGTTACTAAAGAAGAAAGTTTTTATGCAGAGTCAAAATCCAGACACCTGCTCTCGTGGATCTAATACTGACACTCACATTTTTCGACAAGGTCCACGGCCAGGTCTTTGGCTGCTGTGTCAGTTGCCTTCAGCTGCAGATAGCACCAGGAGAGCAGGCTGCCTTGCACAGACCAGAAGAGGGAGAGGAGCACAGAGCCAGCCTCCCCTTGGGTCCCACTGAGCATCAACAGCTCACACTATAAGGAAGCAGACAAATACAAAGTGTCTGAAGCAGGCTGCTCAAAGGATACAGCCAAGGGCCCTCTACAGGAGCAGCTATTACTGCCCGCCCACAAAAACAAAACAAAACAAAACAAAACAAAACAAAAAACCTACCTGTATGGGAAACAGCTGCAGAAGAGTTTTCAACCCAAAAGTGAACCAAGAAAGATGGCATTATGAAAACTTCCCTCTTGCCCTACAACTTTTCAGAACCTTTACACCAATGTTTTCTGCTCCATAAGATATCTCCTTCCACACCTCAGGAACCCACTCCACTGCTTATTTCTTCCCTCTCTTCAAATTTCTTCTCTCTTTGGCTCCTTCTCCTGAGCTTTCAGTTAAACCTTTCTCACCTTAAAGTAAGTCTTCATTCTTCTATGGCTCTTTAACCATCATCTTTGTTCTTGGGAGTTTCTCTGAAGTGTCACCTGACCTCTAGAGATAAACTCTTGCATAGAAGGACCATTAGGTATGCTTGTATTGGCACTGTTATGAACTTAATTGCCTTAAGCTGGAACTAACCCAACAATTCCTCCAAAGTAAAAATGGATAAAAAATGTGTGATATGTTCATAAAGGGAATACTGTACACCAGGGAAAGCATGTAACAACACAATATCAACATGGATGAATTTCAAAACACGCCACAAAAAGATTGAATGCCATATGATTCTGTTAAAGGTCAAAATCAGGAAAAATAAACACACTGGGTAGGGATAAATACAAAGAAAAATAAGGAAATGACGAACACAAAATTCAGAATGGTGGCTATACCTGGTGAGGAAGGAGGAAGGTGAGCCATGAAAAGATATGTGGGTTGGGGACTGGACTTCAAAGATACTAGTTATGTTCTAATCCTTAAACAGAGAGTTGTTTCTATAAGCCATTCATCCACACACAACTTCATGAGTGTGTGTATGTGCACGTGCTGGTCCTAGAGAGTCAATTCAGGTGTGCTCTATCACTGACCTTCACCCCAGCCCTTCTTTATTTCTTATTGTAAGAAAGGGCCTTACTAAGCTGAGGCTGGCTTTGAACTTGTGATCCTCTTGCCTCAGATTCCAAGTAGCTGGGATTATAGGTGTGGACCATGGCACCTTGCCACACATACTCTTGTATGTGTGTCTCAATTTTAGAAGTTACTTCTATCTTCTGTGGTTTTGCTTTCCCCTTCCTCCCACTCTGCTTCTTCTGTGGACACCACTCCACTCAAATGCCAGTTACTACCTGGAGAGCATATCCTTCCTACTGAAACTCAGGGGCTCTTTGACCTCTATCCTCTCTGAGGCTCTATCTTCTCCCTCAGCTTGTTTCCCCTGAATTTCTTCCTGCAACTCTACCTTACTCTCCTGGCTGTCCCTTGATCACCTCAAGATGCATGGATGACACAATACTATCTCTAATCACGACTTCAACTATCACCTGTTTTTTTTTTTTTGGGTGCTGGGGATCGAACCCAGGGCCTTGTGCTTACAAGGCAAGCACTCTACTGACTGAGCTATCTCCCCAGCCCCCTATCACCTGTTTTTATTGATTACAAATCTCCAGCACTGACTGCTACTCTGAGTGCAATCAGTCTCAACATCTGAACAGTAGCAGAACCATGAACTAAGCATGTTCAGAATGCACCACCCATTATAAATCCCATTCTTCGAACACCTGCTCTTCCCCATCTTGTCAAAGGCTTCTGCATGTGCCACTCCCTCTACCTACAGAGCCACACCCTTCTTCTTTGCTTGCTTAAGCCTTATTCATGGTCTTGCATGGAGATCCAGCACCACCTTCTTCAAAAAGCCTTCTCCCAGCTCTACCAGACAGGGTGAGGTATGAATCTGACTCCTCCAAGGACCCCATACCCACAGTCCTTGCTGCATGATCAGAAATGTCTAATCACATATTTGCTCTCAGAACTAGTGTCCACCATTACTGTATTTGCTATGTCTAGCACAGGACTTCATACACAGCAGCATTCAGCGATACTGTTGAATTAGCAGACTTAGGAGAAAAATGTCATGCTAGGTATACTTTGGAACACCTTTACATTTTCCCCCTAGTCTAACTCTATGTCTTTAACATAACCAAAAATGCCTCCATGAATGATAATACGAGGAATTCTGTTAATGGCTACAGTGATCTCTAGCCTATGAGGTTCAATGACACCTGTAACTTTTCTCAGTATCACAGATGAATGAAGAAGAAAAAAGGACAAATATTTGTTCTCCAAATGGTAACAAATACCCTTGGACAAATGTCACCTTATTTCTCCACATATATCTTACATTAAGTGTGGCTTAGTGGAAAGAGGATAAGACTCAGAATTCAATGGCCCAAGTTTCAGTAGCATCTATAAAAACAAGATGAGAACCCTGAAGTTTTTTGCCCAATGGCATTGATGATGTGACTAATGGAAGGACTGGTGAGGGTAAGAGCTCAGATAAGGTTTCAAGGGTTTGAGGAACAAGTATAATTTAGGTTGAGTTTCCAAGAGAAAGAGAAGGTATGGGAAATTGTAAAAATAAAGGTAGAGGTTAGAATGGCTAAGTGGAGCAGAGAGCAAATAAGGATGAGCATATGCTGAAGTGAAAATTTTAAGGAAAACAAGAGGTAGGCAGAAGAGTCTAGAAATAAGACAGAAGCACAAGGAAAATAAGAGAAAATTAATGTGCCAGTGGAAAACAGAGAACCAATCAAGTATAAAGAATTAATGTTAGCTTAAAGAATATAGGTACCACAGCAAAATCCCAACCCTGGATTTAAAGCAATATTAGGCCTAAATAAGGGTCAGTTTCAGTGTGACTGTGGCAGTTGATAACCTATTCAGACTGTAAGCTATGTAAGGACACCATAAGTGAACTTGGGGGGATAACTGCTCACTAGCCTATTGCTCCAGATTGTGGGGAATGAATGAAATCATGACTCTGTTAACAGCAACTTGAGGATAGAAAAGCACTAAAAAAAATAAAAAAGATTTAAAGACACTAAGTTCAATCACAAGATACAGATAAATTACCTTGAAGTCCAGATCGTTAAACACCTCAAGGGTGTTGTGTGGATTGTCCTATCACAATACCTCTTCTCTCTAGTTCCCATATTTAGCCCAATGAGGTAGTTTGTGATCCCTTGTACTGCATTTCTCTCTCTTCCAAATTTCTTGGAATGCTTGGTAAAAATGCACATTCTTAAGCCTATCCCTAGACACTTCAAATCAGTAGCTTGAGGTAGGACCTGGAAATCCAAATTTCTTTCACTTTTCTGGGTGCTTCTGCACATTAGAAACATGAACTACATTTTGAGAAGCAAAACCTTTCATGTTAAAAAAAAGAAATACAAAGTTTAAAAATTATCATTAACACAGGAAAAAGAGATCATATTTTCAGATGTGATTCATCTGCAAATTCACTAAGTAATCAGTTTTTTTTTAAATGTCAAGACAGTTTTCCACAAATTCACATCACAAATATATAACTATGTGTTGGGCTCAATGACTGATATCACCAGGGCCCTTGATACAAATTCATTCCTCTTTTTCCACAGAGGTCTTAACAAGCATATCTGTGCTTTTACTCCTTGCTGACTACCAGGGGACAAGTAAGGAAGTGTCCCCTTATTTGTTCACAGGGGTTAGCTGGGAAACCCTTATTATTATTCATGAATAATCATCTAGTAACAAAATACAATCATATTGTAGATAAGGGATAAAGGACAGGCATAGTGAATACCATATCATGTGTCTCTAAAAGCAGGAGCCAAAGAAAAGAGGGAGGAAGCCATGAGATACCTCTCGAGCAGCAACAGAGAGGAGGGTATTCATGACTGCCAGGACTTCACTGATGTTCATGTCAGCCAGGTCACTTTTCTCAGGTAAAAGCAGAAGGCCGCCTGGATCCTTATCACTGAAAGGACACAAATTAGTCACCATACTTGGTTTCAAGAAGGGGATTTCATATTTTCTATCTTAAAAAGTTCTAAAAAAGAACCCAGCAAGATTTTAGTATCAGTTCTATGGGATGGGAGGAATTTGCATCAGGAAGATAAGCCATGATCCCAGCTGGGACTGTGTCACTATCTATCCACATATCCTTCTGTAAGCACAGACTCAGAAATTCTCCAGGCCTTAGAAGAGATCCTAAGGAATAAGTCTGATGAATAAATCACCTTGGCCACCAAAAGGAAATACACCTGATCTCATGACTGCTAAATGGACAATCCAGGCTAATGATTCCCTATCTTCAAATGTTGTTCAGAGATAGCCCCAGACTCTTCCATCATCCTTGCTACTTGATTCTGGAAACATTTTATATAGCAGCATTGTAAATCTGTCATCCATATCAGGCTCAGTTTTACTTGCAGGCAGGTGTTTGGGCTATTAGCTCCCTTCCTCCCTACTTGAAGCCTATACTTTCAAGTAACACAGTTCACAGGACCATTAGATTCTTTGGTAATCAAAACACTATGAATCTTCAAGTCTTCCCTCCTGGAACACTTTCTTCTTGAACTATAATTCTGTGCTTTTACAGTTGGTTTTAATGTAATTGGGTTTACACACTTGAGTACAGAACCCCAACCTCTTTGGCTTTTTAGTTTTTGTCTTTAAAACTCACTTAGAAAGTAAAGAACTCAAAGAGGACTTCAGTGGGTTCAACTCTAACTCATAATGACTGAACTTGGATTAAGCTCTTGACAAGACTCTTATTCAACCAGTATTTTAATTCTCCTTGTACTTAGTTAACAATTCACTTCAAAAATTGGGCTTTCTTTTCTTTTTTCTTTTTTATGGTGCTGGGGATTGAACCCAGGGCCTTGTGCATAGGAGGCAAGCACTCTACCAACTGAGCTATATTCCTAGCCCCAGAAACTGGGCTTTCTAGTGGAGCAGGAAAAGTATTATTCCAAAAGAGTACTATTCCAAAAGACATGGAAGGAGCAGGTAGCTAAAGAAAATGACTTTGCAAAGATCTGAAATATTTGACAATTGAAGAAAATTATGAACTTACCTAAAATATGTGCACAGTGAACGGAAAGTGAGCTGCAGGGACTGCTTGTGCTCTTGCTCAGTGACATTCTTCTACAAAACCAGAAAGTGTACATGAAAAAAATCTATTCCATGACATTCCAAAGACCTACAGAGGCATGAAATACCACATCCACTGGTCCACAGTATGAGAGCAGGGCCTGGACCACAATACAGCACCCACCTAAAACCTGGTCCAGTTCTAAGGAGCAGAACCAACCATTCACAGAGAAGATGACAGGTGACTTTGGTTCCCTGCCAAAGGTAACATTGTAAGCCTTCCTGCAGGATAGCCTGATACAAATGTTCAGATAATGGACCTCAATAGGATATAGTCTTTATTACTGGGCATGCCATCCCAAGAGCAAAAGGCAAAGACTGCATTTCTCATGAGCATTCTGTTTTTAAGCAGGATCAAACTTTTCCTTTCTTAAAGGTTTACAGTCAACGCTGTCAATTATAGGAAACAGACCTCTGATGGGGCTATTCTGGGGGCAAGGCATGATGGGGGATTTCCAGAGAATTTAAGACCCAGGGCCCTGCCTGACACAGGACAGTGGGGAGCTAAGATGAGGTCACAATAAACAAAATTACCAAAGAAAGAACTATTTAGCATCATGAAAGGTCAGCAGCTGTTCAATTCATCAGCTTGAGAAGGGAAAAAAATCCTCACTGCTGCTATCTGAGGGGATGGGCAAAGCAAAAGAGACAGGGTTGCTCTGCTAATAGACACCAATGTCATTTGAGAGGTCATATGTCCTCTTTCTATTTACCATGTGAGACATGTGCAAGCAAAAAGATCATTTGCTCAGCCATCTGATAAGTGCTTGTAGCACAGAAGTGAAACAGATTTTTGTATAGGATATTCCATTTTGTAACATAATGCTTATAAATATTCAAAGCATCTTTCATTCCTAGTATGGAATCTGAATAACAGGGAGAAGGGGTCTGGGGGTATGAAAAAAAACAGCTAAAGACTGAAATTTGGTCATATTTTCTTTACAGATCTATATGGAAATAGTTATGAATAACATATATCAGGGATTTATCTCAAAATGATACTGGGTGGTGGGAGAAATAGTAGGTGAGGCATATTAAAAATGAAAATAAGATTAGCCCAAGTTCATCATTGTTGAAGTTAGGTGATTAGTACATTTGGGGGCTGGAAGGAGTCATTATACTATTTAGTCAACTTTGGTATTCTTTTTAAACTTTCTCATAATTGGGAAATAAAAAAAAATTTCATTGTAGGCAAGTCATAAAGACAGAGACTACATTGTGACTTTGTGAGGTAACAGGTTATGAAACACAGATGAAACACAGAACCCTTTTCTTTGATATGTGTGTGTCCCACACAAAGCTTCACACATAGTATCAATAAACATTTGGGAAATTAAAACTGACAATATATTCAGAGAGAACAAAGACTAACAGATCTCATCCTAACAGACTTTAGGAATGGGATCTGTCCTTTCAGATAATAGTTACCATCATAGTGAAGAGATGGTTTCGCCGAGTTTGTCGATCAGGAAAGAAGATTGCAGCTCCATTGAGAAGGGTGTTCCTGATCTCTTGTTTTAATATCTCCATGGGCATGGAATCTCCATCCACCCTATCTATCACTAATAACAATGAACAATGAAATCAGTTTTAATATATTCTATCTATTCACTTACAATATATACCTGCTAAAAAAACTGGTGTGCAAACTCACTACTCTCCATTTTGTAGTTAATATCAGAGCAAAGAATTATTTTGTACAGGCTGTATTTTTGTACAGTATAACAAAATAATTTTTTGTTTGTTTACATTCAACTAAAACAAAGACTATATATGTCACTTTTTATTTTTTTCTCTATTGTTTTGAGACACAACATGGCAAAACCTTAAATATACTGTCAGATGTTCCTGTGTTTCATTTTCAATTTGTCACTATACTCTCTTCTGCTCAGTATATCAGCCTTGTCCCAGTGTCTTAACTGAGGTTAAGACTGAATAGTGGGTGTGGTGGTACACACCTGTAATCCCAGTGGTTCTGTAATCCATTAGGAGGCTGAGGCAGGAGGATCTCAAGTTCAAAGCCAGCCTTAGGAATTCAGTAAGACCTGAACAACTTAGTAAGACTCTCTCTCCAAATAAAAAATAAAATGGGCTGGGGATGTGGCTTAAATACCCCTGGGTTCAATCCCTGGTACCAAAAAAAAAAAAAAAAAAAAAACCAAAAACAGAGATCAAGACTGACTAGTGTGACAGTAATTACCCTCACTATAACACAGGAGAAAACAGGAGAAAGAAGTCAGTTGATAAAGAAATAAATCTGGATCTTGAAATAGTAATTCAAAAAAACATCAAAGGAAATGCTCATTTCCCAATACAGCAATCCCTTTTTGGTTTACATGATCACAGGATCCCTCTCTATGCCACCAAGAGGCCTGTGTGCCACCATTGCAGGGTTGTATTCAAGGAATCCCCCGAATCCCTACCATCACATAAGTGTGTGTAGAGCTCCTTGGCAGCCTCCACTCCCTCAGGGTGCTGGGTTGGAGGCCTTCCCTCCCCAGAGGCAGCCAGCGCATCTCCCTGCAGCACTGAGAAGCAACTTTGGAGGAGACGCAGTAGCAAGGTTTGGGCACAGATGCACTCTTCCCTTGGGCTGCAGAAGGACAAAGAACATCAGAGAGCAAAAGGGCAAGTTGCTTTCACCCTCCAAAGCCATACAAGTGGTCTATAAAGGACTCTCCTCTGTACAACAGGCTCAGAAAAAGAATGCCAAACAAGAGGAAGAGCAGGATGGTAAGAACACTGTACTAGGAGTCTGAAAACGCAGACCTCATCTGAGGCTGCCCTCCACTGAGAAGGAAATTCATTTCTGATCCTGCCATTTCATCTGTATGATGAGAACGAGTAACTTGGGACCACAGTGTTTCAGATTTTGAACTTTTTCTAATATTGGAATACATGCACGCATGAGATGTTTGTGGATGGGATGCAAGTCTAAATTTTTAATGTTTCATATATACCTTACACAAATGGTTTGAAGATATATTCATACAATATTTTCAGTGCATCTGTGTTTGTTTTTTCTCTTTTTTTTAGTGTACCTGTGTTTTGACCGCAGTTCATCACATGAGGTCAGGTATGTAATTTTCCACTTGTGGTACAGAAAAAGTTTTAGATTTTGGAGCATATTTCAGATTAGGGCTGCCCAACATGTACTACTATAATATTTGACCTGCTTATCCTAAATGTTGTGAAGTTAGTCAAGTCCGAAAACATTTGTGAAAGCATTTCTCAAAGTATTTCACAGAAATCTCAGGTATTATTTTCAATAAAAACCAAATCTACCAAATAAGAATAATATATACTAGTAGAAAGTAAAAAAACAAAAAAAAAAAACTGTCCATTTAGAATAGCAAAACTCAATGTTTTCACTTTTGTTCATCATCTTATAACAAATTATGACCTACTTTTGCTTTAGTTTACTGTAAAAATTCCAGAAGATCCTCAAATCAAGACCCGCAAAATCCAGAAAAGATTTATATTTTAGGCCACTTTCCTTCTGCTGCACCTAAAAAATCATAAAGACCAGAAAAAGCAAAATTGAAAAATGCATTTAGAGCAATATTGTAATGCCTCATTTATTTCTCATTGTTAAGGAATGAGATGGCTCCACACAAGTGAAATTCTCATACAATTGACACTCTTAAATACTAAAAGTTTGTCAGGAACTATTTCTGGCACAAAGTTTTCTAAAATATGTATGTGTATGTACAGTATGTATGTTTGTGTATACACACACACACACACACACACACACACATAACTCTCTTAACACACATACCACACACACATCTGCAAAGGCTTCCTGACTTCATAACACAGCACTTGGAACATAAATCAGTCTTTACCTGATGGTGATTAATGTCCAGGACCTGTTTGACCCTTTCCTGCAAATGGGCTGAACTTCTGTTGTAAATCCACCTGCTATTCCTAGGTCTCTCCCTTTAATTTGCTCTTTTCTGCTGTGATATGAGCTCTTGGATGACAGAAACCAAACAAGTCATATATACATTGAGTCACCAGCCTCTGACTGTGTCCTGAGGAAAATGAAAGCCAGGAGTAGACGCTGCTGTATAAACCCATTAGAGGGCTTCACTGGATTCCTGAGGTGAGCTGTGTACTCCATAGTGATGTTTATAGTAATCTTCTATTGAATGAATTGTCACTGGGTTTTATTAGTGGCTCTAAAATTTGGTACCAAAACCACAAATGATCTCAAATCCTGACATTTTAGTTCTTTTAGCAAATAAATAAAATTCACCTAAACTTCAATAATAATTCTCTTAAGACTTAAAAAGGCATAAAACCTCATTAACATGCTTTAACTTCCTCCCCTGGGCAACCATGGCTTGGGATCCTTTATTTTATTTTTTTTATTTGTTTTAAAGTACTGGAGGTGGAGCTAGGGCCTTGTGTTTGCTAAGCAGATACTGAGCTACACACCCAGTCCTACAGCTAGGGAACTGAAGAGATGTATGCAGGTCTATTTGAGGAGACCTCACAACAATGGCCACATGCCAGTGAAAGAGTAAGTGGCAATATTCCACTTTTCTTGGCCCTTCAATGTCATCACAGCAGCATGATGCTTGTTACACACATTCATACTGCCAAGGTTTAAGTAGGCCCAGTTGTACTGGTTGGTGTTCATTTCTTTAAACACTGTCATTTGTTTTTCCTAGAGAAATGTGGTCTAACAACTGAGGAAACCTTACCAGGTCATGAGTGAGTTGCTGGATGAACTGAAGGGTCCTGAGGAGCAGGGTGGCTCCACAAACATTCTCTGTGTCCTTTCTGCAGTGGGCACAGAAGATGTTTTGCTCTGCCTCTGCTCTTGCAGGTCGGAGGTACCCACTGATGCTTAAACCTTGCACTCCCAAGCGCTCTGCTGACTCCTGACGGGTGCAGAGGAACTTCACCATCAAATACTAGGAAGGATAAGAGAGATTTCAAGAAGACTCAGAACCACTGAATATGATAAAAGTGGGGAAAAGGGTTTTCTGGGGAGGTTCCAGATTTTAATAAGTTATTAGGTACCATTCATGCCCACTACTTTGGATACAAAAATCTAAGTCCAGTATCTACCACAAACAGGAAAAAAAATATAAAAATGCAAAATTAAGTCAGATTTTGGTAAAGATCATCATAAGAGAAATGGCCCTCTTTGAGGCAAAAACAGAAGAATAAGAGAAGTATATTTGTCATTTACTAAGGTCATTTAAATACACAAGTCAGTTATGTGATGAAAACACAGATGCCCTCAATGCCCTAAGGAACTGTCTTGAAGTCCCCAACTGATACATGCAACCCATGTGCTGCTGGGAGCCCAGGAAACAGTCTTATCTGCTCAAATGTAGGCTATTTTCAAAGTCCATCTTTTGTATATTCAGCCTGCTTCTTAAAGTTAGAATCTACTACTTAACCACATAAATATCTTCTGAGTACCTACTTTGTATAAGTCCTAAAAATAATTCTGAATTCTCTTAAGTATAAGGTTTATACTTGAAGTGAAAAAAAAAAAAATTAAATAGCCAGATGGTCACCACTTCTTTTGCAGCCATGGAAACCCATTTCTCCTGCATTTATATGTGTGGACTTAACTGCTCTCACAGCCTGAGATGCCCCTTCTCTACATATGTTAGCCTGGCTAAAGATGATGGTTAGTCAATTTCTAACACTTGGCAGCATACCACCATTACTGGGAAGCCTTCCCTAGTGAACTGCAGGCTGGGTAGAATATTCTTCCTCTGGGATGCAAAAGACCCCTGAATTTCCTTTTATCCTAGCCCATATCACATCTGTCTCTGCCACTAACTAGGAACTCCTTGAGGGTCAATCCTCCTCTGAGGTTCCAGTGTTGGCACAAGGCTGGTACACAAACAGTATGATGTTTACAGAATAAAAGCAGGGCAGCAGACAAACACATGAAACCACATTCCCTAAAGCTTACTTTGGCAACTCTGCACTGCTGCAACTTGACATCTGCTTCATCCCACTCTTCTTCCAGCTCAAACCAGCCAATAGGATCATCCTCTCCCAGGTCATCAGATGAGCAACCAATCCTGTGAACACAAGAGTAATCACAAAACGTTTTTCTATTTCTAAATTCTCCAGAGTTTGTCAAGTGAGACATCACCTAAGAGGCATTTAGCTTGTATAAAAAGTCTGTCAGTAAACAATTGGGAACTGGGTGTGGTACCTGGTACTGCTTGGAACATACAACATAGTTGGTGGTAATTGCCTCTCCATTTCTTGGACTTCTCAACTGTGAATTGGAAACTATGTAACACTCAAATATAATTTGGGTACTATGAAAGTGTGCTCTCTGAATAAATACTCATCTGAAGAATGAGACATGAGGTGAGGAATCTTTGCCGAGATTCTCAGGAGTAAGATACAAGCAAGTACAGTACTAGAAAGAACCAAGGAGAGGGGGAGGTTCAGTTTTCTTCCCTAGGTCTGGCTAATATGCATATGACCAGTCTAGATTTGGGTTACTTGCAACAACTGAAGGGGAAAAGCCTGAGCACTTTAGACCCTGGAGCTCCGAAAAACCAAAAACCCCAGCCTTGATAGGCCTCAGAATTCTTTCCTGTTCCATAAGAAATCCTTCCAGGAAAGCATTCCAGTCTTGAAGCCGAAGAAACATAATGTGAGCCACTTCTTTTTAAAAAGTGGAAATGGTGGCATGTGCCGGTAGTCTCAAATACTTGGGAGACTGAGATGGAAAGACTGCCTGAGCACACAAGTTTGAGATCAGCCTGAGTAATACAGTGAGACACTGTCTCAAAAATAAATAAATAAAAAAATTTTAAAATGCACACCTATTAAAAAACTGCAGTCTTTAATGATACTCCCTTTCCAGGAATTAAACAACTAAGGAGGAGAAGGTGGCTATCTTTTCAAGTAACAACCTAAAACATTACCCTATTCTGGCTATGATACAATTACCAAGCTAGGAACACATGATGGATATGTTCAGGGTAATTCGGGCTGCATGCATACCACCAACAAACACAGGGAACTATTATAAGAAGAACAAAAAAACAATCTAGAGTAGATTCTCTGGAAAAAAATGGACTTGTAACATAAGCTATTCTTGGTACAAATCTTTTGTGATACAATTAACTCTTAAGGAAACAGGTGGAATTCTCTAAGACCAAAACTACGTCAATGAATTTCATCCACACATACATATGAAGATTTTACAATTTACTCTTTGGGAACTATCAAGGAAAAGTCTATGAAGAGTATCAGAGAACAGAAAAGCAACCACAGTCACTAAACCTTACTGCATAGTAGGCAGGACGGGGAAACAAGAATTGAATGCTATTCTGCTTAAGTAAGCATAGCAGCCAAACAGCCAGCCCTGGAGCATGATGCCTTACCAATGCTTGAACAAAGAAAAGAAAATGTGGAAGAAGATAGATGTGTGCACATTAACATTTTGATTTCCACACTGGAGAGGAACTGTTAATATACAGGCTAACTAATCAGGATTTAAGAGTAGTTCAGGGGGCTAGGGTTGTGGTTCCAGTGGTAGAGTGCTTGACTAGCATGTGTGAGGCCCTGGGTTCAATCCTCAGCTCCACATAAAAATAAATTAAAAAAAGGTATCATATCCATCTACAACTAAAAAGTATATATTTATTTTTAAAAAAAAGAGTAGTTCAGGCTGGAACCAGGAGCTAAAATCATTAAGGGCATAGTGACTGAGCCTATATTTAGGTTAAAGAAAAATCCTGCATAAGATGTGAAAGACCTTGTTTGACAGCAGTTTCATTTAAGGGAAAAGACCTATTGTAATATGTCCCAAGAGTGGGATAGGGAAACTTCAAATTAGGAGTCATTTTTGGCTATTATTAAAAAAGAAAGCATCTTTTTAAAAGGCATGTGTAGGGCCAGACAGGATGCATACCTATAATTCCAGTGGCTTGGGAGGCTGAGGCAGGAGGATAGCAAGTTTGAAGCCTCAGCAACCTAGTGAAACCTTAAGCAACTTAGCAAGACCCTGCCTAAAAAAATAAAAAGGAGGGTTGGGGAGATAGCGCAGTCGGTAGAGTGCTTGCCTTGCATGTACAAGGCCCTGGGTTTGATCCCCAGCACCACAAAAAAAAAAAAAAAAAAAAAAAAAAACTAATGGGCTGGAGATGTGGCTCAGTTGGTAGAGTGCCTGCCTCACAAGCACAAGGCCCTGGGTTCAATCCTCAGCACTGCAAATAAATAAATAAAAATAAAATAAAATAAAAAGGACTGGGGATGTGGCTCAGTGGTTAAGCGCCCATGAGTTCAATCCCTGATAACAAAAAAAAAAAAAGGCATGTGTGGATTGAGAATGTGACTCAGTGGTAGCATGCCCCAATGCCTCCCCATCCCCAGACTTGATGCCACTTAAATCGTCTTCTTTCTCTTGTTCCTAATTGGTCAGTTCCTGGTGCTGCTTTCACCTTCTAGTAGCCTCTTTTTCAGTCCACCTCACTCTATTGCGTGGCTACTGTGGCTTTCACTCTGGTCAAGGTCACCCCATCTCTGGCTTCTTATCCCACCTGCCTGTGATTGCTTTCCTCCATTCATGCTGTACACAATGTAAGCCAGAGTAGTTCTTTTAAAACATACTATCTCATTTTTCTTCTTTGAAACTCTTCCACAACATGCTTCGCTCTCCTCTCTGCTCTACTTCCCCCTTACCCCCCACCATAGGGGTAAATTTCCCAGTGGCCAGGTACTTGACCTCAATTCAGGAATGTATCATTCCCTAGTCATTCTGAAGATGTGTGCCTTGGTTATAAAGAAAGGAGTAGGGAACAATAAACATTTAACACACATCTCTGCATATGCTACCATAAAGCAGTAAAAATTTATTTGCTATAGTGGGTTAGTGGTACATTTTCTTTTCTCCCCCACCTCCACTGGTTAGAAAACTGTCCTTGGAAGCTTTATTAATAATGCTTCAAGGGGCTGAGGTTGTGGCTCAATGGCAGAGCACTTGCCTTGCATGTGTGAGGCACTGGGTTCAATTCTCAGCACTGCATATAAATAAATGAATAAAATAAAGGACCATCAACAACTAAAAAAAATTTTTTTAAGTGCTTCAAATTATATGTAACCTAACTATACATGAACAGGAGGACTGATAAAGAAATTGTGATATATTCATACAATGGAATACAACTTAACAATAAAAAAAGATGAATGATGACATGGATGAAAATTAAAGGGGTTGGGGTTGTGGCTCAGTGGTAGAGCACTTGCCTGGCATGTGTGAGGCCCTGAGTTTGATCCTCAGCATTGCGTATAAATAATAAATAAATAAATAAATAAATAAATAAATAAATAAATAAAAGGTCCATTGACAACTAAAAGAATATTTTAAAAAAATTAAAATCATGTTGAGTAAAAGAAGGCAGAAATAAAAGGATACACACTGAATTATTCCACTTATGTAACATTCTGGAATAGACAAAATAAATCTATGGTGATAGGAATCACAATGGTGAGTGACTCAGGTGTGGAGTACTTGATTGGGAAATGATAGTGAACTTCTGGGGGATCACTGAAATGTGCTATATCTTAATTTGGATGTTGAATAAACATGTGTATATTATTGTCAAAACCCATAAAACTGTAGTGGTACTTTTCTACAAAATTAAGAAAGCACATTTCACCAATTAGAGAATAGGTACATTTTTATCAACTACACAGATTTTTGTTGTGTTCCCTACCTGCTTTTCACGAATTGCCTGAGCTCCTGAAGCTTCCATTTGTCATATTTTTCAAACCGTTTGAAATGTTCTTCTGCGTGAAATTTATCAGAAGGTGAGTTATAGGCAAAAACCAGCCCACACTGGGCACCAATGCCGCCACGTCGAACCTGAAAACAGAGATCAGTATGGAGAACATCAAAAGGGCAAAAGTTCTATGGCTCGTTGGGTATAATGGTACACACTATAATCCCTTCAACTCAGGAGACTGAGGTAGGAGGATCTCAAATTCAAGGCCAGTCTCAGCAACTCAGTCCTGAGGCAACAATAAAAAAACTAAAATGTTTATAGACACTGTGATTTTAATTCAAAGAAACAAAAGACTGCACAATTGATCATCTTCCTGAGTCATACCTAAAACCATGACTGATGTTTGATCAAGTCAAGCAGGTTCGGAGGTTGGGAAAGGGATTAGTTTCTAGAACACTGTAAGGAAAGACTGAAAGACATTGAAATGGACAAAAAAAGCTCAGTGGTAGAATGCCTCTGGATTCAATCCCCAGTACACACACACACACAAATTCTATGGTTGTTTTGTTTTTAATTAATATGGTTAAATTCAAACCTCTTAATACAAAATCAAACCAATAAAATGATAACTCAGATATATTAAGCCATAGAAAAGTGAGAAAGTGGCATCTCAAGAAGTGTTCTTTAACTTTTTCAATCCTTACAGTCACACAGATTTCACAAATCTATCCATCTTCGTGTGCTTACCCTCTGCTACAGGCCTGAAAAAGGTAAATAATCACTAAATACCCAATAAAACACTGACAATATGGCTCTCTGAAATGTAATCCTATTACCTGAAAAAAAAAAAAGTAGTAACATTGCTTAAAGAAGGTATCAGGACAATTACCATAATTCTGATCTGTGTAACTTGGAAGGCAGATTCAGTTCCTGTAGAAAAAATAGTACTTGCTCTGGTTTTTCCAGTCTCTGTAAGAAAACCTGAAAGAAAGAAAAATGTACAGTCAGGATGACTGAAGCATTTTTATAACCCTAAGAAATAAGATCAACAAAAATCAGGGGATAACTAGTCTATCTGGTACCATCATAAAAATGAGTAAGGGTTTCACCTTTGGACAGATGCAACTTCCCTGACAAAGCCCTAGGTAAGCAGAGGACCAGCCAAGTACTATTTCCTCAGAGCACAACTCTTCAACCTCACAGGCAGCTCTGCTCTGAGGTAACAACAACAACAACAACAACAAAAGTTTATAGAGATTGTGACTTTAATTCAGAGACAAAAGACTGCACAATAAATTATCTTCCTAAGCCATACCTAAAACCATAACTGATATTTGGGCCAATCAAGGCAAGCAGGTTTAGAGGTTGAGAAAGATTAGTTTCAGAACACTGTGGGAAAAGATTGTGAAAGACACTGAAATGGACAAAAAAGAAGTATTGGGTATCCTGTCTAACACACTCTGGGTTACTAAATCCATCTTTTATTATCTCTTAAGCTACTTTATAATTCTGTAAGTTGTAGAATATTGATAGTAATGCGAATGATTCTTATTGAAAATGAAAATTGTGGAAATGTTTAGGGCCAAGTTATATGGGCACTGACCAAACAGACTCCCATTTTACCCTAAGACTCCATGTCATATAAGAAATGTTTCTCCCATGGGAACACCCCACCTCTGTAACCAAACAGTTGCTTAGCATAAAATGGCAATTCTTATGCAATGTAAAATTGTTCCCTTTTTGGTTCCCATTTTTCTTGTACAATGTACCTGTCAGGGATTCACTGTTTAGAAGTTAGTAACCATTCTTTAACTTGTACTCAACTAGGGTCGTTTTGACCCACTTCCCCTTCTGCTTATGATTTTACATCTCATGATGTATATTTGTAGTTATGAATCATAAAAACAGCCACATATGATTAATGTGGTTTTGGACTATTAAAGGTGTACTCTAGCCCATGGAGGGGGTTGAAGAGTGTAGACTTATAGTCTGTCCTGGTCCCACCAGCTGGGGGCTCACCAGCTGGTGAATAAAGATGGTGCTGTCTCCTGCTTTAAGATCGACTCAGTGATTTACTGCAATCTCACCATAGCAGAAATGTAGCTGATTATTCCTTATGAAACTGAGCAACTGTAAATCTAATTGTCAATTAATTTCAGCATTCTTATTGGTCTGTTTATATTTTATGACTTTTCCTTTGAACTGTTTTTAATATCTTACTGGTTCCTTCATCCATTAATAAAAAGATTGCCATGTTCATTTCCATTTGCACAGCAGTCATGATTTACCTTTGTGGTTAATTATCCTTTAACAATTCACAAGAAGTTCTTTACTAGACTCAAATTTGCCTTTCCCTTTCAAACATCTTTAAATACACAAGGCAAGCACATGCTCACTTTAGTGCTAAATGACCATTCTTCCTTTCTTCCTGGGAACCTGAATTGTTCTCAACCATTCTGCCTGTCAAGATGAAAATACTGAAATTTCATTATACTCAGTTCAGTAAAATAAAAATTTATGAGCCTGAATCCCCACAGAACAATGTGCAAAATTTGTCACCAAAACCAATGAAAATTAAATCCAAAGGAACCTCTACTAAATCATAGACAGATGCTATGATCTACTTTTACCCAACAGTAAAGTTCTGTAGACAATTTTAAGAAGCCATACTGGCAGAAATGCACATAACTCTCCTAACATTAATACCAAAAATTATCCCAATTATTGAACTGAAACCTTTCCCATGGGTCTGGATGACTCTATCTGAAGGTTATATATTGTAAAAGAAAATAAACAGATAATTTTTAAAAAGGAATCTATTGTGAAGACTAAAATAGTACCTAGAAGTTAAGTGCTTAATCAGCCATTTAAATTAGTTTCAAAGTAGTTGAAGCAATAATAATTTAAAGCAAAAGAGTTGGAAAGACTATTTTTTATACAACACTGCCACCAGGTACACATTTAAACTTTTTTTTTTAAACAAATCTTTTTTTTAATATGTTTTAGTTGTCAATGGATTTATATGTGGTGCTGAGTATCAAACCCAGGGCCTCACACATGTCAGGCAAGCAGTCTATCACTGAGCCACAAATCCAGCTGTTTTTGGTTTTGTCATTTTGGTGGTGGATGGGATTAAATTCTAGACCTCATGCATATTAGGCAAGTGCTCTACAACTGAACTACATTCCAGGTCACATTTAAGTTATTTTTAAAGTGGGGACACACCTTAAAAAATAACACTTTTGTGCTTCCTTTCTGGGGAAAAAAATAGCTTGCATGTTTAGTCCCGATATTTTATATCTATGATCATTTGACACCCTATCCCTACTTGTCAAATTTACTCTCGAAGATGACAAGGAAAAAAATTAATCAACCATGAATTTAAAGGACTTAAGCTGGGCATGGTGCATGCCTAAAATCTCAACAACTCGGGAGGCTGAGGCAGGAAGATATAAAGTTCAGTTAGCCTCAGCAACTTAGCAAGGCTCTAAGCAACTTAGCAAGACCCTGTCTCAAATAAAGAACATAAAAAGGGCTGGGGTTGTGGTTGGTGGTGGAGTACCCTGCATTCAATCCCCAGTACCAAAAAAAAAAATAAATAAAGGAGTCAATATCTTCCACTTCAGTTCTGACTAGCCAGTTTTCCTTTAATTTTTAAATAAACATTTATATTGAAATTTTAAAATTTTTATTTATTTATTTTTTGAGGTGGGGGCCTGCTAAGTTGCTGAGACTGCCCTAGAACTTTGGATCCTTCTGCCTCAGGCTCCCAAGTAGCTGTAACTGGTGTATGCCATTATGTCGCTCCAGTTTTCCTTCAAAGTACCAGAACAAGTGGTAGAGGTTTTCAGGAGTGTTAGCTTTCTGGAATTTCAGCATTCATCTCTGGGCATTCTTGGGTACTGAAGTGGCACTCAACCACTACTGGTACATACCTGCAACTGTGGAACCTGAAGTAGACCAGTGAAAAGAACTTTTACCCTATAAGCAGAAGAAAAAAACTTTCTCCAAATCCAGCAGTTCTGGCTGTGATGATTTTGCTCTTGTCTCTTCAATCTTCTTTTTTTTATAGCAGAGCAAGAGACCCACAGGGAATTTTCCTTGAGTTATAACATAGGGAGCTATAAAGGGAAGCCCAAGGAGGAGCTGAGGGCTCCTCCCTTACCCATTCACACAGAATCAAAACAAAAGTAATAAAGCTATCAGCTATTGCAAAATTTTAAAATTCACTCATGCAAAGGGGTGGAAGGTAAGAAGGAGAGGTGGGCCCATGAAAGACAGGGAAAAATAACAAAGCATTCAAATCAAACCAGACCAAGAGCTAGCAAACTGCAACTTGTAGCTGGAGAAAAACTAGTGTAGGTTTTAACAGTGTTAAAAATCCACATTCTGAGCTGGGAATGGCAGTACATGCCTGTAATCAATCCTAGCTGCTTAGGAGGCAGGAGGATTCCAAGTGGATTCAGCCAGCCTGGGTAACTTAGCAAGACCATGTCTCAAAATATAAAAGGAAAAATAAATAAAAAGGGCCAGGGGGTGGGGGGGCAGTGTAGCTGAGTGGTAAAGTACCCCTGGGTTCCACCCCCAGTAAAACAATAACAACGAATTCACATTCTGGTGTCAGATGATTAGGCTCCATATACTCCAGAGACAAAAATTCCAGTTCTTCAGAAGGAAGGGAAAATACAGAGGGTCTTTGGCAAAGAAGTCTTATCTTTCTTGGGCAGGAGAGGGGAAAGAGGCAAAAAGCTGCCACCACCTTCTCACAACCCCACTGGTTTTAGATGGCAGGTGACTCAGCAGCCTGCCATCACCTTCAGGGTGGTTGGAGATGGATGCAATGAAGGAAATTTCTCTGCAGAGGTTGAGCTGCAGAGAAACCATCTTATGCAAGTATAATGCTTAACGGGACCACTGAGAAGAGGAGGTACAACAGGAAAGGCATGTTTTCCCAAGGGTCTGTAATTCATTGGTGCTAAGAATGAACACAGGAAACACGAAAAAGAAGAGGCAACACTGAGAATGTTTGAATGAAGACCATGGTGCTGTGAGGAAAGCCAGAGGGAAACCAAATTAAGAGCAACAAGGCCAGGCCTTTTCAGTGTTTTATAACTTCCTTTTTCAAATCAGCAAGATTCAAAAAGGTATAGTGAGTAGAAAAGGGACACTATATATAGAGCACTGACCAGGTGGCCACCAAGATGGATGAGGAACAGACTCATAAACACTCCCTGGATATGCAAAAGATCCACCAGCAAAATGAAATGCCCATTAGGAATTATTAAGTTTGATACTAGAGATGAGTGAGGGCTTCCTCCCAGATAATCAAATGCCAGATCAGCTGCATTGGGGGAAATATCCTTTTTAACTGTGTTTTCAGCAGTGTGGTGCTACTGATCCACTGAATTTCTTAATACTTTAACACAACACAACAGAAAGATAATCTGAACCTAAAAACAGAGAAAAGCAATAACTTCTATTGCAAGAGGAGAGTTTGTGTTTCAAAACTTTAGTTTTAAAGAGCTTTCAGGGGTCTGCAATTGTGGCTCAGTGGTAGAGCACTTGCTTAGCATGTGTAAGGCACTGGATTCCATCCTTGGCACCACATAAAAATAAAGAAATAAAATAAAGGTATTATGTCCATCTACAACCAAAAAAAAAAATTTTTTTTTTAATTTAAAAAGAGCTTTCAGGCTTTCAAATACTTATAAACTCATAATTATTAACACCTATACAGATTACAACTAAATCACACAAATAGTCTAGGAACCACTGTCAACAAGCTGAGGTAAAGACTGCATGCCTGAAAATTTCAAAGACCAGAGTGTGATTTCACACAGCTGCCCTCTAGGCACACTAGCAATAGTCCCACCCACTACTCACCATCCCTTGTCCACGGTTCCACAAGGAGGTT
This sequence comes from Sciurus carolinensis, assembly GCF_902686445.1. Taxonomy (NCBI): domain Eukaryota; kingdom Metazoa; phylum Chordata; class Mammalia; order Rodentia; family Sciuridae; genus Sciurus; species Sciurus carolinensis. The sequence goes on along the minus strand of NC_062215.1, from coordinate 56,992,688 downwards.
TTCAGGTCCTGACTTATCTTCTTTCCCTTTGACATCACAAGCCTGAAGAGTCAACTGGAGAGGTTTACCTGCCAAACAAAAGAGAAGGCAAGACTTAAATAAGTTCTATGAAAATATGAAAACTAGTGGACATGTGGGTGGAAATACAGGCCTGTAACTACCCATAGCACTATTAAGTTACTGTTTTATTTTATTTATTTTTGTACCAGGGATTGAACTCAGGGGCACTTAACCACTGAGCTATATCCCCAACACTTTTTTTACATTTTATTTAGAGACAGGGTCTTACTGAGTTGCTTAGAGCCTCGCTAAGTTGCTGAGGCTGGCTTTGAACTCTCCTGCCTCAGCCTCTTTTTAGCCGCTGGGATTATAGGCATGCACCATCATATCCAGCAAAGTTATTGATTTAAAAGCTAAAATAAGGCAGTCCTATTAGGCCAAAGTGGACATTTTTCCTCTGTGCTTTCCTAAAAGAAAAAAAGTAGAGCTATATCCCTGAGTGATTCCAAAGAGAGATCTCTAGAATAATCACTGTTTCAGAAACAAAGCACATTATAACATAAATTAATACTACAGATTCAACATATTTTTACAGGAGGGGGGTCCTAAAATCATTTTGAAGCCAATATTCCATTTTATTAGAATTAAATTTAAATATATAAATAATATTTTAGGTTTTATTTCTTCCAAACATCTCCAGGAGATGGTTCAAAAATAAATAAATAAATAAATAAATAAGGACTAGGAATGTAGTTCACTGGCAAAGTGCCCCTCTGTTCACTCCCTGGTACCCCCCCAAAAAATATCCAGGTAAATTTTAAAGTTTCAAAACTAATAAAAATCAATTTTTGTTATGATGATCTGAAAATGTTTTCTTTTAGATATATACTGAATACTTGTTAAATTCTAACATAACCCAGAACTGGCTAATTGTTAGTAATGTATATTTTCCTATACATCTCTCCCTGATCTGCTGCTCCCTGTCAGAACAACTAATCTGAATCAGATTTTCTGAAGAACACTTCTGCTTCTAGACACCACCTCTCCCTCCCACTGAGCCATGCCTGAACCAGGACCCCACCTCTCCAAATGTAGAAGGAAACTGGATTTATAAGACATCAATTTTATGACTTTAAAAGTTTAACATAAAATTAAATCATGAAGTCATATAAAGACAGAAGTACAGATATCACAGCAATGTCTCTATTACTAAAAAGGATGAGATCTAATATTCAAAGTTTGTGAATAAAAACTTATCACTAGAGATCAGAATGGCAAGAAAGTTGTTCCTCACATGCTTGGTGCAGTCACTGGGGAACTCATGGGCTCCCATGATAATACAGACTGCAAACGGGCCCAGGAGGGGAAAGTGGTGGCAGCCATGTATAAACATAATTCTAAGAAGCTACACAGAGATACAGAAGGATGCACTGTAAGCCAAGAATCCCTTTGCGCCAGGTCTTGGCTAGCTTCTTCCCTCCAGATGAGAAGTACTCCAAATTCTCAATCTCTTGACCTATCTAATAAGACATTCCTGTATTTCACTAAAGATGGCTATATTCAAATGCCACCAGACACAGGGACTATTCCAATAAATCTTCGGAGTACAGCCCCTTGGTACACTTCAATGTCCTCTTCTGCTGACCCTGCCAAAAATAAACCAATATTCCCCCTCTCCCTATCAGCTACAGTAAAAGTCTTATACTCAAAGGATATGCACACCAAGGAATCAAGGTATAATTACAACAAAAGACAGTCCACAAAATACCCCAAAAGACAGGAAGATGCCATGAGGGCACAGAGTGAGAGTGCTTTAGGATTTGTCCACTGCTGGCATTTCCATCATGCCCAGGTCATTTACCGTATTTCAGGAGCAGGTTCTGTCTGACTGATGCCATAGATGAGATGAGAGATGAGGCATTATACCCTGTGTCCAGGTGGTCAGTGATGGTACACAGAGAACTCATCACTTTGGCAATGCTTCCTCTTGCTAGTGCAAAAGCCAGAAGAGTCAGTTCCACCTCTGGGGTAGAACAGCAGCTATAAAGAACAGGAATAAAAACAAAAACAAAACAAAAGACCTATTCACTTCCTAAAAATATAAGGAAATCCAGACAGCTCAAAACCATGTAATTGATCAATATGAGTAAAATTAATCTGCCATATGCTTTCTTTTTCTTTCTTCTCTCTCCCTTTCTTTCTTTTTTTTCTTTTTCTTTTTCTTTTCTTTTCTTTTTTTTTTTTTTTTTTGGCACCAGGGATTGAACCCAGGGACATCCCCCAGCCTTTTTTAAAATGTGTTATTTTGAGACAGGGTCTCCCTAAGTTGCTTAGGGAGGGCCTCGCTAAGTTGCTGAGGCTGGCCTTAAACTCGATCCTCCTGCTTCAGCCTCCTGCATTGCTGAGATTACAGGCATGTGTCACCATGACAACCTGCTAGATGCTTTCTATATGTTTATCAGAAATACTTTGTCAACATCCTTAAGAAAACCTAAGGAAAAACTAAATCAACCCAGGGGAACCAGAGAATTAAATTCCCACTTCTGTAATCTTAATCTATAAATACTAAATGATAATCATAAGCCAAAAATAAATGAGCTGCTGCAATAAGTCTTCACTATTCAGAAACCTGTGTAATGAGTTGGCTTGGCCAAAGTATTGGGGTATATTTCTTGAGAAGCATGAAATAATTATCTTTTATCTATTCCCTTCACATTTCACTGGCTTTTAAAATACATTACACTGAAACACTTAAAACTATTTGGATATCAGGGTCTGCTTTGCCCTATAACACAGTAATGTCCCCACAGTAATGAGGTAGAATTGAGTATCCCTACACTTAGTGTTCCCTTCTGTCAAGCAATCAAGATGGCCTTTCCCAATTCTACATAGAATTAGGCTATGAGCCTGGCGCAAAGGCAAGTAAGTTCTGAATGAAGGTGTGGCCTGGGATAAGAGTGAAATGAGAAGTTTAGCATTTTGGACTTTGAGATGTCTTTTCCAGATGAAATAAGGACTTTTCCTCCTGCCTGCATAATTCTACAGGACAGGTGATACCACCAGAACTAAGGGTGAACTATTAATTCACTTTCTCTTCAGACAGGAGATAGGGGGCATTTTCAGTGGTGATTTTTCTTAAATATTTTTTTACTTGTAGATGGACACAATGCCTTTATTTTATTTATTTATTTTTATGTGATGCTGAGGATCAAACCCAGTGCCTCACAAGCTAGGTGAGTGCATTACCACTGAGTTACAACCACAGTCCCTTCAGTGGTGATTTTTAAATTTTTTTTTTTTTAATTTTAAATGACTTAGTTGGATATGGTGGCACACACCTGCAATCCCAGCAGCTCAGGAGGCTGAGGCAGGAGGATTGCAGGTTTGAAGCCAGCCTCAGCAACTTAGCGAGGCTGTAAACAACTTAGTGAAACCCTGTCTCAAAATAAAAAATAAAAAGGGCTGGGATGTGACTCAGTGGTTACGTACCCTTGAGTTAAATCCCTGATACCAAAATTCTTTTTTTTGGGGGGGGGGCTCCCAGAATATAATGAGAAAAATAGAGGGCTGTAAAGAATACTAGGTGTAGGCTGAGCTGATGGCGTCTTCTATTCATGATTCTGATCCTGACACTGGCTTGGAGGCAGAGGTGGCCCTCCCCTGATCTTCCAAAGCCCTTAAGGAGATAAAGGGCCAAAAATAATTTTTTTAATAAAATAAAAAAATAAAAACTTTGAAAGACTTAAAAAGCATATACATGCCCTACACCCCCCACAAAAAGTTTACCTCATCAACCTTGATTTTACCTAGTTATTCTTATGAGGAAGCTGTCCACTTCTTCCAGAACATTAGGAGATAGGAAAGTAGAAAAATCTGTAGATCCTGGTGAGAGGGAAAGTGGAGGCATGTGCTGCAATGCTTTCCTAGAAAAATAATGTGTGAAATCAGCACAAAGCCAGGCATGCTATTAGACAAAAACACAATGGGAAGTGCTTATTCTGATTCATTCCTTATAAGCAGTCAGTGTGCCTACAGAGAACCTGGTACACAATATAAACCAGCCCTATCCTTAGGAATCCTAGTAGTAAGTAGCTAAGTAGTGTAATAGGGTTTTTTTCTTTTTCAAGAGTTCCATTTCTCTCTGTAAAAGTTTATGGGACATTCTACAAGCTAGCATTCATTTTAAGTAGTGTGAGCAAAAGCCAAGACTCTACAGAAAACCCAGGGGTTCTTAGGGAATCTGACTTCAGAGGCAAGTGCAGTGTGTGGTTCAGTAGGAATCCTGTTTTATACTTAGGCTCTTAAGACCTATGGCATCTAAAGAGGTGTCATGAATTTCATTGTGTTCTAAACACATAACACCATCACATTCTCTATTCCTGCAGTGTGTCTTGGCCTTTCCACCTTCATGTCTCTTTTAATGTTTCTCTTTCCTCATCACCTCTGAATGTTTATCTTTCTGAATTACCCAACAGATTTGTCTCCTCTGGACTAGAAGACATCTAACTTTTTTTTTTTTTTAATTTGGAATTGAACCCAGGGGCACTCTACCACCGAGTTACATTCCCAGCTCTTTTTATTTTTTGACAGGGCCTTATTAAGTTGCTGAGGTTGGCCTCGAACTTGTGATTCTCCTGCTTCAGCCTTCCAAGTCTCTGGGATTACAGATGTGCACCAACACATTCAGCTCATCTAACAAATATATGCAACAAATGATTAGTGAGTCCTACTACATGTTAGGAACTATGCTAGGTAGGTATACCATGAAAAACTTGAAGGCATGCCATTAGTGGATCAAAAAAACCTCAAAATTCTATAATTGTCACTTTAAGACAACAATAAGGAGTCCCTGAAACATTTTTATTTTTATTTATTTTATTTTGCATTTCAAGATACAGATAATAAGCAAAGCTAATGCTGTCAATTTCCCCTCTGCTGATTTCCTTCTTGTCCACCTGACAAGCCATCTTTGGGCTGGATGGCAGCTACACTCAGATGTAGCTCATCAATGAGATCTAAGGCATACAATTAGCAAGTGATCATTTACTAAATTTATTTCCACTGATACAAATAAGCACTTTTGTCTAAAAATATGCTGCTTTTCTTATTTTTCCTCACTGATCTTTTTCACAATACATTTTCCATTTAGAATAGTTTTAGATAACTGATTTTTAAGTGAGGGATGCATAAAATATCATTGTAGATGCACTAGTATAACTGAGCAGGAACATTTGCATTCTCCAACAACCTGGCACATCTTCAAATAATAATAATAATAATAATAAGGTAGAAAGCCCTTTCTTTCCCCCTTCCTGAAAATCCAGTCTATTTGGTAGAGCTGTGCAAGGTAGGCATTCAAGTATGCTGGGGTGGGAAGACCATGATGGCCTACACTGGGGTATCTGCACAGAGGGACAGAGCAGTTGGAATGCAGGCACTAACGAGGGCAAGGAGAGTGGCCTGATGCAGGGAACTGGGGAGACAGATTCTACAGAGGACAAGAAAGACATTTGTGCAAGGGTAGCCACAGCAGCAGCCCTGCTAAAGGTGTTGGAGCAGGAGTAAGATGAAGAATGTGTCTATGCAAAGGTAGGGGCAACAGGACTCTGGCTATATAGATGGAGGTTGAGGAAGTAAGTATGTAAATGAAGGATGATGGGAGCCAGGTTTCTCACTATCAGAGAAGGCAGTTACAAATCTAGAAAGGGAGAAAACTAGAATAAACTCTGTAGTACTGGATTAGAACTGGAAATATCAAGGTAAACTTGGTTTTTAGTATCATAGATAAATAAATACAGGTATAAATATTTACATGCATACATATGTGTATGCCATTCCTATACAAATGTATTCTGCCTAGCTGTGTCCACTGAAAGGATCTGGAAGAAGTAACACCTTGACAGCAATGGATTTGTTTGAAAATACCATTCTCCACTAAAAGGAACCCTGATTCCTTAGAAAAATGGTTGATTCTAGGACTAAGGGAGGGAACATTCAAACCTGCAAAGTCTTGTGCCAGAATAAAAAGAAGTAGCAGGGTATGATTGTGTTTACCTATAGTCCCAGCTATTTGGGAGGCTAAGGTGGGAGTATCACTTGACCTCAAGTGTTTGAAACCAGCCTGCGCTACAGAGTAACACCCCATCTTCCCCTCAAAACACACACACACACACACACACACACACACACACACACCCCAGTAAGGAAGTATTCTAAGAATGAGGAGGATATTAGTCAGATTGAAGGGGCTGCCACCAGCCAAATCTGGGACGATCTAAGCATCAAACCTGTGGCTAATTATAACCCAGTTAATAAAATTTCATGAGTCTTGTGTGTGTGTGCATGTGTGTGCGCGCACGTGCACAAATGTTCCCCAGTGGATAAGAAATAGGCATAGCACAAGTGACCTCCTAAGACTGAGGTACTTAGTGAGCTGATAAAGAAAGACAGTGGAAGAACCGTGTAAGGAGAAACAGGAAGGTAGAATGGGTGCTTCTTCAAAGTCTATTAAGTCAGGGCTGGTGATGTAATTCAGCAGTAGAGCCCTTGCCCAGCATGCAATAGGCACTGGGTTCAATCCCCAGGACAGCAACAAAACAAAACAAAACAGTCTATGAAGTCAGAACATTAAAGAAAGAAGCAATGTGGAGCTGAAAAGTACAAATAGAAGACAACAGGTACCAGGGATGAGCTATTGACTGAGCCCTGATAATGGAAGCTGTTCAGTGACACTCCACAGAGGGGTGAAGAATGAGTGCACCTTGATGGGGTGGAAAACAGAGATTGACTTACTGAGTATTGTGCAGCACTGTCTGGACAAAGGCGGGATTTGTCTCCATAGAAGCTGTTACCAGAGATGTCAGAAGAGACCAATACCATATTGCCGAAGCATCTGAGACTGAGACCCCAGACTTCTTAACTCTCTGAAAGCCAACAGCCCTCAGACCATGAATCCTAGTGTCACATCCATCGCTAAGACAACGCTTTATGTTAATCTGGACATCTGTCAAGCACAAACAACAAATTCAGTATTGGATTAACTTCTTTAGTTCAGTAAATGCTAGGCTCTCAACTAAAAGCAAAATGGCAATTGATATTTCAAAAAGAAAATTCTGAAGACATACTTTGATGACAGAAATAAATGTGTGCAATGGAGCTAGTATATAATAAACTTGTCACAAAAACATTGATGAATTCAAGAAATTTTAAGAGTAATGTGTAAAATTAAGGGTGGCTTATTCCCTAACTTCTTAGGAACTTGTAAGTTCTGAAAAGTACACAAAGAGCATTATATATCCTGACTGAACACATGGTGAGAACATTTCTAGAATTCTTCCTAGAGTTTGAAATCTGGATTGAGTTATAAAGCAGTAGCTGGCTCATAAGCAGTTGTGCAATCAAGTCCAAACAGAAGACACAAACGTGATTCACTTTCAGGAGATGTCGAAATTTCTTATTTGAGTTTTAGGGAAGGTGAGAAGCTAAAAAAGACACAAATTAGAGAAAAGAGCACCACAGGGTAAGGCAGAAAGTTTCTACTCCACAAGCTTAACTACTACTTTGCCTAGAGGTGAGACACAAAGATACTACCTCCCTAGGTCTCAGTTCCTTTGAGCCAAGTAAGAACACTTCTTTTGACCCAGGAAAGCATTAGAAGAAATGAGACAAAACATGAAGTATTCCGGCTCCCTGAATGAAATAAGCCTGGAAAGAAATCACAAAATTGTGATTATTTCCAAAAAGCTATGTGTGAAGCAAGGTATAATAGTATAAAGTTGGAAACACCTAAATGTACAAGAATAAGGGGTGGGTTAAAATTAAGACTTATGTTTACAACATTAAAAAAAGGTGTTCATGAATATATGATATGACATCACATCAAAAAATACAAAAGAACTTGAGTATTACCATTTTTGTAAAAAGATATAAGTAGATAAATGCATATGTGAACATAATTTTCTTTAAAAATATGTGTGTTACACATGTGCACATAAACAAACACATGAAAATTTATTAAACAATCCTCACCAAAGGTACATATTGACAATCCCTAGGTAGCAGGATTTGAGGTCTTTTATTTCTCCATATTTTTCTAATTTTCCAATTAATAAAAATAAAATTTTAAACTAAAAAGATTTTTATTGCTTTTCTATAGTTTTAAAAAACAATAGGTGAAAATGACCACTTATGTGTGTGTCATAAGCAAATCAAAACTCAAAAGAAAACTAACAGCTTCTTCACTTCAGAGGTGCAACTGCCAAAAAATATTACTTCCCTTCATCTCCTCCCACTCCCCTTAGTTTTGTTTGACTCACAGAGCTGACTGATATTGGCATTTTCTAGCAGTGTCACATAGCCAGTGACATTGCTAGGGATGTGCACATCTCGAACTTCCTGAAGATCTCCAGCACTCCTCCCCACAGCTACTGTCACCTGCTGTGGCATGTAGCTCTGGTCAGTGGCAGCCACTGCAATAGACAGGTGCCTAAGCACAACATCTGGCTTCATCTTTAAGCTAGAAAACAGAGTAGAAAACGTGAATGTTTATATGAGTCAAGAGCAAGACTCATTTCAAAGATCTGATTTTTAATATAACCAAATACTGATTTTTCCTAATAGCAACTAACTTAAATGCTGGTTATGAGTTCCAAGGTTCATATGACCTTCCCAAATCCCTAAAAAGTCTTTCAGGTCAAGATTAAACTTATATTTCCTTTTCAGTATCAGAACAGGCAAGAAGGGATAATATGAACATTTTAACAAAATTCCTTTACCTGGCAAGAAGCAAATTCTAAACTGCATTCCCAAAACTGAGTATATTTATGGACTTATCTTTAAATTAGGATGGATTGATGGATAAAGGTCAAAAGTGACCTCTAAAAGAAAATTAGTCAATTACTTGTATAACTGCCAATTAAAATTAGCCCATTTTCTGAGGGCAATGGTGAAAATTTAGACAGCAGCGTCAGAACTTCTAGAAATACCAGTTTACTGCCGAGATCATCACTCCAGGATTCCTAACCATCCCACTCTCTCTTCTGAATTGACCAACTCATACAGTGGATTTTGAAAATGCACCAAAGTACAATTATATCTGATGTAAAAAAGTTCTTGTCCCTTGTGATACTAATTTTCCTGAGACACTAGTGAAAAGGATCTGAAATCAGTATTATAAAATATTAGTCAAATGTTACTTCCTCCTTTATTTATTTATTTATTTATTTTTGTGGTGCTGGGGATTGAACCCAGGGCCTTGTGCATGTGAGGCAAGCACTCTACCAACTGAACTATATCCCCAGCACTTCCTTCTTTAAATAAAGAAATTGTATGTTTATGAATATATGAACCAAGCTATGTGATTTTACGTGATTTCTTCTACTTGACTGAGGCAGTTTTAATTGGGCAGTTGAATAGAAAATATTTCAAATTAAAAAAAAAAAAAAAAGTGTTGTGCCACCCACCGAATCCAGTGTGAGCGGGCACTGCCATCTGACTGCCAGTAGGATGATGTTTCTCCATTTGTCATCTTGTCAATGTCAGCAGGGTTGGAGGATGTTTCTATATAAGCATAGCACTTTGTTACTGATTTGAGTTTATCCATCTCTGGGCTTCTGGTTAGATCTCCAGGGCTTTCTGCAGGAAAATCAGAATTTATCACATAACACCTCTTTCACAAAAAGAAAAAATGGTCATTTAAAATATCTAACAGAAAATGCTTGGCCACTTTGGCACTAGAAACTGTAATGTTCCTTAAAATCTCCTTCTGAAGAACCCATTGGCCAAGGATTGCCCATTATCTCATTATAGTAAAATACTTAAATCACTGATATATTTACAAAACCATGCCAAGAGAAGGGAAAATGCTTTCTTATACTTTGAATTTACATTTCTTTAATTATAAGTGAGGCTTTTTAAGCCACTTGTGTTTCTGAGTTCTCCCTCTTTCACATTCTTCTGGGTCACTAGTCTGTTAAATAATGCATTTTATACATATTGTATCATGCATATACACACATATAATAGCTAATATTTACTTGAGTGTTTACTGCAAGTCAGGTTTTTAAGATTTGTTTTGTTTTGGTGGTATTGGGCATTTAACCCAGGGGTGTTTTACCACCCTAGCCCCTCTTCTAGTACTCTTAGATTTTCTCTCTAGTTGAACTTTTTGATAAATCTGAAATCTATTTTAGTGAATGGAATGGAATAAGAATCTAGTTTTATTTTTCCTACAAATGACTTAATAGTAGACCCTAACCCTACTTGTTAACAACTCACCTTTCCATTCTGATTTATAAAGCTGATTTTATCTAGTTCCATAGTCCCACACGTACTTGGATCTATTTCTGGACTCTATTATGTTCAATAGACCTGTCTAAACATATCAGCTTCTGTTACCATCACTAAGTGAGTCTGTAGTGGTATCTCTCAGTTATTTAATAAATACTCCTTGAGTACCTACTATGTGACAGACTCAGTCTTAGGTACTAAGGATAAGGAAGCAAAAAAGATACAGAACACAAGTAACAAATAAAGCTAAGAATTCAAATAATGATTAGTGCTATGTAAGCCATTAAATCTCCAAAGTTAATAGTGACCAGAAGGTAGAGACTGGGGAAATGGAGGTAGGGAGCATTAATTAGATAGAGTAATGAAAAAAGGTTTCCCTAAAGTCACATCTGAGCTAAGAGATGAATGATAAGAAACTAAAACTGGCTGTGTCAAGAAGGAAGGAAGGATCATATTCTTAGGCTACAAACTGGTTTCTATTATGTTTTCAGAAACAAAGGCCCAGACAACAACTGGCTCATCTTATTAAATACATGGTTTAGAAGAAACAAGGATAGAGTCTTTCAGGAGAATCTCCTACGTACATACCCTTTTCTTTTTGTACCAATTGATCCAGAGACTCCTTTAGGACTGAAGACCGCATGGTGCACATGTTATTGCAGTGGTCCAACATTGGGTAGGGAATCACCATACTAGAGATCCGATTGCGATGCAGGAAGCGAAGTATCATTGATGAGTGAACATCAAGGCCTTCTTTTGACTCTGCAAATATGTCTATAAAACCTAAAGACACAAAACCCATTTTTGGTGTTTTGGGGAAGCCACCACAATAGTTTCCACACCCTCTTTCTGGTGACCCATTGGAATTGGTTGAATTAAAAGCAGTCATTAACAACCTTCATTGATATTTTCAGATTCAATCATTTAAAAATCTAAAAAAGTTTTAAAGAAATGAACCAGTGGCAATCTCAATTTAAGAATTATTTTAATTTTAGATGAAAAGATTTTCAGAAGATATACAACAATGATTATGTTTTAGTCCAAATGTTTACAATGTATAAGCATGTAAATATTAACTACAGATTTTTGTTTCCTTGGGTTTTTTCAGGGCTGAGGACTGAACTCAGGGCCTTGCATGTGCTAGGCAAGCACTGTGTGACTGAGCTAATCCCCAACCCTTAAGTAGAGATTTCTTTCTTTCTTTCTTTCTTTTTTTTTGTACCAGGGATTGAACTTAGGAGCCCCCGACTGCTGAGTCATATCCCCAGTCCTATTTTGTATTTTATTTAGAGACAGGGTCTCACTGAGTTGCTTATTAGCACCATCAATTTTGCTGAGGCTTTGAACTCTTGATCCTCTTGCTTCAGCCTCTTGAGCCACTGGGATTACAGGCATGCTCCACCATGCCTGGCTTAACTAGAGATTTTTAAAGATGTTTTACATATAAGATATAGGTTAGGGATAGAATTTACTGCATTAGAGAGTAAAAGCACAACTGCTTTTATATTAAGTTACAACTGCTAACATTAGCATGACCTCTGATGACATTTTCCTACCTATAAGGAACTTGCACATACATCCTCATTCAATTCTCACAAGGTAAGAGAGTAGCCAGGGAAGGTACAGGTATCCTTGGTACAATTGATGAAATGAAGCTCAGGTAACATACCAAAATGTCAACAAGAAAAGAGTAGAATGAAGTTGGGCACAGTGTTGCACATCTGTAATCCCAGCTACTTGGGAGGCTGAGGCAGGAGGATCACGGGTTTGAGGTCAGCCTGGAAAACTTAATGAGACTCCGTCTTGTTAAATAAAATAAAATTAAAAAGGCTGGGAGTGTATTTCAGAAGTAGAATCTTCAAGGGTTCAACCCCTACCATCCCTCCCCACCAAAAAATAGAAAAAGAAAAGAAAGGGGCAGAATGGGGAATACTCCCTCACACTCCCTTCCAACACTGATCTTTCTCTCCAGTGTGACTCCTCTGAATCTGCCCCCCTATTCACCCTCTGTACTCAACATATCCTGCTCAGATGCCCTAAACAGATGCAGTAACTCCCTGGCTGCTTCTCATGTAACATCATTCCAGGTAATCTTATGAAGACACAAAAAAGACCATAAGTACCCCTGTTTAAAATCTTTCCCTGGTTCCTCATAACCTATCTTAACACATTTCAAACAGAGTGGCACATAACCCAGGAGTGTTAGTTTAAGTGAAGGGAGATAAACATGATAGTTTTTCCTGGAGATTAGATATATTTGTGGATTTGGAGAGGTTTTTTGTTTAGTTTGGTTTTGGTTTTGGTTTTGAACCTGCTAATGAATTATATACCATACATAACAAAAAGTACATATAACTGTATCACTTCATGAGTTTTCACAAATTGAACATACCCATGTAAGCAGTCCCAGATCAAGAGTCCAGAGGGCTGGTGATGTAGCTCAATGGTAGGGTGCTTGCCTAGCATGTGTGAGGGCCTCTGTTCAATCCCCAATATCAAGGAAAAACAAAAGGAAGTTGTCTTTAATAGTACAACAAATAGATTCATTAGAGCAGAATGAAACTCTGCATTAATTTTTAAGATGAAATATGAAGCTGAGGATAAATACCCACTTTCTCTCCACTCAGAAAATCTCACTGAGGATTCTGCTGATGATGTAAAGGTAGAAATAATATGTAAATGCTAAGATATAAGTTAGTCAAATGTAACTCAAAGTAAAATTCATTTATTTACTTATTTTTTTTGGTATTGGGAACTGCTTTGCCACTGAGCTACATCCCCAGTCCTTTTTATTTATTTATTTACTTTTTATTTTGAGACAGGATCTCACTAAGTTGCTCGGGTTAGCCTTGAACTTGGGACCCTCCTGCCTCAACTTTCCAAGTTGCTGAGATTATAGGCATATACCACCTTGCCTGGCTCAAACTATAATTTTAAAACTGCCATGAGGGCTAGGGATGTAGTTCAATTGGTAGAGTGTCTGCATGCACAAGGCCTGGTTCAATCCCCAGCACCACAAAAAAACAAAACAAAACAAAACAAAACAAAAAACTGCCACAAGACTAGGAAAAATGCTGATATGTGCAGGCTGCCTACAATGTTCTACAAAAATTACATAATTAAAGACAAATTGAGGAGAAATGGAAGCATACATTCTTCACAGATATCCTTCCCTAGCTCAATACATCACTCAGCAATAAGCCAGAGGGGTCAAGAAAATCAGGTTTACATTTGTCTATCAAATCTATTTTTGCCTCTACTGCTGCCCTATCCACAGTAAGTATTGTGACACAGAGCACACAGAGCAAGAAAGTTCTTAGTTAAGATAAACTGCAACTAAAAGGAAGATGTGCAAATCTAATTCCCCTTCAAATTCGTCTTTTTTTTTTTTTCTGATTCTGTCAGAGCTCCCAAAGAAAACCATACAAAAACAGGCAAAATTTTTCTATATATACAAGGAAGAAGCAGCATTGCTTACTCTTAGTTAATTCATTCTTAAATTTCAAAGTAATCATTTTCTAAAAAAAAAAAAAAAAAAAAAACAAAAAAACAAAAGCATATACACACAAATAAGATGGTTACCAAGGGCAAAAAAAAAAAGGTAAATGTGAGGACAGAAAAAAGAGAAGGTCCCTGTCCTCATGGAGCTCACAGCATAGGAGTGAAGACAGACATTGAGCAAACAATTGAGTCATTTATTAATTAATTACAAGGGTAATATGTTCCAAAAAAGAAATGCAGGAAGGACAGAGAAGTCTTTTGAAAAGAGTGAACAGAAGATTCACTAAGAAAGGCAGCCTTCTGACAGAGGTTCATAAAAATAGTAGAACTGGCAAGTCATCATTGTAATGGGGAATGAGAGATGGTCACATTGAATGCTAGTTTAGATCATGTGCCCAGTGAACGCTGGTGGGGGAACTTAATTCATCCTGCCTACAAGCTTGCCCAATTTCAAATTTGTCTAATTTCAATCTAAAGCACAACAGATTAATTTTGGTCCTAAGAGAGTACTTGCAAGTATTTGACACTCCCACAAGAGTCTTACCTGGAACAAGAGAGCAGGCTTGTAGCTGTCTAATGATGTGGCTCAGCTCCCCCTGAAGATTAGCTCCACTGGAATTCTTGAGGGCCTCCAACATGTTCTCAGCATCAACAGTACCATCACCCTCAGCATCAAACTGGGCAAAGGCCTACAAGACAAGGATACAAGAAAATCAGCACTGTTTCAACTTTTCAATTTTTTTTTTCTATAATTCTTAAGACCAATGATTTTTATTTTTATTTTTTTATTGTTTTGGTTACAGGGAGAAGAGTCTCTATGTATCACTCAAAGAAGAAGTAAATTAGCATCATAACTCACTGCTTTGTAGGACATGCATACAAGTATACATATACATGCCATTTTGTCATCTCATCTCTCCTCCAAGGGAGTAATCCCCCGCCCCACCAAATAATTTCAGAACAAAGGATCCACTGCAAAGTTTTTTTAGCGGGTTGCAAAGGGTCAAACACAAAGCAAAAATTAGAAAGAACTGGCTTACAGTAGCACCTCAGGTTTATCTGGGGTTTTTCTTTTAAACACTCTTTGGACTCAGTGACTTAGGAGGCTAAGGCAGGAGGATCACAGGTTCAAGTTCAGCCTCATCAATTGATCAAGGCCCTAAGCAACTTAGCAAGACCTGGTCTCAAAATAAAAAATAAAAATGGCTGGGGACTTTGCTCAGTGATAAAGTGCCCCTGGGTTCAATCCCCAGTACTAAAAACGAAACAAAGCAAAACTCTTTGGAGCCTGGTGTGGTAGCACATGCCCGTAATCGCAGAGACTTGGGAAGTTGAGGTAGGAGGATTGCAAGTCTGAGGCCAGTATGAGCAACTTAGGGAGACCCTAAGCAACTCAGCAAGACCCTGTCAAAAAATAAAAAATACAAAGACTTGGGGATATGGCTCAGTGGTTAAGTGCCCTTGGATTCAATCTCCAGTACCAAAATAAAAAATAAAAACACTCTTTGGCACTTTTTTTTCTTTTCAGCTTCTTGATCTGAAAAATGGAATAAAAATTATTGCTATTTGCATAAGGGACATGCGAATGCGAACAGAGTTCAATGTAGTGAAAGCCATTAGCAGTGCAGTGTTCTCTTTCTCCTTTCTAATCAGCAGGCTCTGACCCCATTCCCCATCACATCCTACAAGACCTTCCTCTAGGAACAACTGCACCCTCTCCCTGGATCTCAATCCCTTCCTCATTGTGGCTTCTGTCCTGCTGTGATGCTTGTGTTCCCAGACCTCATCACCATGAAATACTGGAGTCGCTGGTCCTCCTTGCCAAGTAAACCTTTCTCTCTTCCTTAAAACTTTTCTTTATTTCATTGCTGTATAAAATATAGAAATATTCTATTGAGGTTTACACGGTAGTCTTATTTCTATCCCACTACAGATTTCTGAAAAATGCAGTGTTTAATAGGAACAAATACAAATTCCTGTGCTTGAGCCCAAAAACCATGAGCATGTATGCAAGATGGGGACAGAGAGTTTAGAAGTAATGTGTAAAGATGGCAGCCTTCTCTTTGCCTCTAATCAACCTGCCAAGGCTATCCAAAAAGTTAATAGGTTCAAAGACTACAGTAATCAAGACATAATGTTCAAAAGGAGAGATCTTGTTCTCCTCTGATTAAAACCAATTGGGAAAGCTGAGTGAAGTTATATACCAAAAGAACCTAAATAGAGAAGACTAGAAACTGTAGCCTGTGACAAACAGCTCAAAGTCCATGGAATCTCAAATACCATCACTTACTTTGTCTTCTTTCTTTCTTTTCCTCTCTATTCTTTCTCTCTGCCTTCACATCTCTTTCTTTGCATAGCTGTGGATCAACTCAGGGCCTCAGATACACTAGGCAACCAACCACCCTACCACTAAGTTATTTTCCTGGACCATGGACTCTTTACAATGGAGAAGAAATGATAGGGAGTAATAGAATCCTCTTTAAATATGATGTCCTCTTATGAGAAGGTGGGAAAATAGTGGTTAAAATTAACTTCCTTAAACAGAAATTAGAGGGAAAAGCTGGACTTGTCTATTGTCAGTAGGGTATAAACATGGATTAGGAGGCTCTAAAAAGAATGTCTACCCCATACCTCAGGGTTTCAGAGTAAAAACTAGACAACCAACAATGAAGAGTTTTCAAAGAAGTCACACTTACCAAATGTACTCACCTCTGTTCCCCCACAAAATCCCACTAAGACAATATTATAAATGGATTTCATATTTTTTGAAAGCACAAGGACAAAGAAAATAGGAGATAATGCAATGGCTACAAAATTTTAGAAACTGAGAAATGGATGGGTAGGACCAAGTTGGCTGACCCATGAGAGTGGGATCCTAAACTGGGAGTGGGTAATGCTGATAAGCAAACTGCTTTATACTGCAGGACTCCAAAAGCTTAGGACTTGGTAGAATAGGTACTGCTGAAGATAGAAGTGACTAATCAAAGTCCATTTTAGAAAGCAGTTATAAATCCCAACTGCTCTGGAGGTTGAAGCAGGAGCATTATGGCCACCTGGTCAACTTAGTGAGCCCTCGTCTCAAAATAAAATTTAAGAAGGGTTAGGAATGTTGCTCAGTGGTGGAGCACTTGCTTAGTGTATATGAGAACCTGGATCCCATCCCCAGCACTACATAAAAAGAAATGACTGGATGCTGATCTTAAGGAGTCACTGACTTGTTTTGTTTCTGAGTGGAAAGAGTGTTATTATTTTGTGGGTCTTTTTTAAAGGAATTCTTAACTTTTTAGAAATACACAATGACATATTTATACATAAAATGACATGGTGTCCAGATATGCTTCAAAATAATTTGGATGGGCTGGGAGCACACCTGTAAACCCAGAGGCTCCAGAGGCTGAAGAAGGAGGATCTCAAGTTCAAAGCCAGCCACAGCAACTTAGTGAGGCCCTAAGCAACTCAGTGAGACCCTGTCTCTAAATCAAATACAAAACAGGGCCAGGGATGTGGCTCAGTGGTTGAGTGCCCCTGAGTTCAGTCCCCAGTACCAGTAATAATAATAATAAATAATAATAATAATAATAATTTGGATGGGAGAAATTAGTACGTGGGGTCTTCTGATCTATTAAAATTGGTCTTGAGTTGGTGAGTGCTGAAACTGGCTAATAGGTACATGGGAGCTGTTCTACTCTTATTTCTACCTGATTATGCTTAAAATTTTGTGTTAGGAAAAAAGAAAAGGCAGATTCCCCTCCCATTCTTGGTAGAAGCCTGGAGCTGATTCTGTAGAGAGCAGTCCAGAGTGTGGAGCGGGAAATACAGAAATACCAGGCATGGCTGAAAGTGAGAATACCATGCTGAAAATAAGGGGATTGATGCTCACTTGCTAAATGTGTCAAAACTCATCCTTCCCCCAGGGATCTCAGAATTCTAGTAGACAGTCCCATACCCTTCTCAGCACAAGATGGAAGAATCTTCTCTGTGGAATGACAACCCCCAGGGAATAGTCTTGTACAATCCACAAGGAATCTTCCAGTGAAAGGGCCTAGCCAATTCATCTTACAGTGGTTCACCAGTCAACAAGCCAGATATATGGAGCATCCAAGTTTTAAGTTCTCAGTCCCTCATTCTTTAGTGAGTGGACAACCCAGAACCAGGGGTCATATGAAAAAAGTTTTAATGTGAAACACAGAGAAAGAAATGAGAAGAAAAGGAAGACTATGTAAGGAGAAGAAAACTTCAATAGAATGATTAATGTCTTCATAAAACTGTTTTAAAAGACATTTTTAATATAACCTTTACTGAGGTACATCATCCACTTACCATAAAAGTCACCCTGTTAAATTTGGATTATGCAGAGGGGAGTGAGGAGAGGAGGCAGGGTGATGGGGATGGGAAGGACAGTAGAATGAGACAGTACATGTATGAAAAAAAATTTTTAAAGAAATAAAAAAACATTAAAAAATAAATCAGTAGTCTGAGTAAAAAAGAAAAAGAAAAAGAAAAATTCACCCTGTTAAAATGTACAATTCAGTGGGTCTTAGTATATTCAGAGTTGTGCCACCACTACCACCATTATCTGATAAAATATTACAACCATGAAAGAACAGGATACTATTACAAAAGACAATATACTGAAAAAAAATCTCAATGCTTTTAAAAATAAAAATATCACAAGAAATGGAACATCTTTAGTGAGGTTGGAAGGTAAAGTTAACTAAAGGGCTCAAAAAGTAGAGCAAAAAGACAAAAATGATAGAAACTGAGAGAGAAAAGAGAAGGAAAATCAGGGGGCTGGTCCAAGAGGTCCAACTTCCAAATAACATGAGTCCCAAAAAGATGAAACACAGAAAAATGTAGGGGAGGAGATTACAAAGGTTATGGATTCAGATAATTTCCCCAAACAAAAGGGTGTGAATCTGGAGACTGAAGGGGCTGCCTAACCTACACCATGATGAGAGTATATCACAATGAAATGTCATAACAATAAAGTGAAAGAGTTCCTATTTCTGGGGAGAAGAAAGTTTCCTCACAAAAGGTTAACAATCAGAGAGGGATGGATTCAGCAGGCACACTAGAAGCCAGAAGGCAAAGGCAGCAGTGCTTGCAACATTTCTGCCCAGTCCTAATCCAGAGGTTAATACTCTGCCAAAATACTGTGGGAGAGTATAATAGAGATATTCTTACACAGTTCTCAATAAATGCACTACTTTATGTTCCCTTTTCCAAAAACTACTACTAGAGGATATGGCTACCAGAATGAACATATCCAGAAAGGGGAAGAATGAATGGGATCCAACTAGGAGAAAAAAATGAATCCCTATGATGATGGAGATTCTAAGACCACAACACAGCTGATCTAAATTAAATCAGAGCAGAAGGCTCGGGGAAATATTTCTTTGAGAAGACGAAACTGACAGAATATCCATGTGTCTAAACACATTCAATGTTTGTGTTAGATGAGATTTAGGCAGAGAATCTGGGATTGAATTAATGATAAAAGACAGGGAAAATAAAAGTACCAATTCAGGGGTTGGCATTCAGTGGTAGAACACTTGCTTAGCATTTGTGAGGCCATGTGTTCCATCTTCAGCACCACAAAAAAGAAAAGGAAAAAGTACCAGTTCAACTGATAACTCCAGAGTGAATAAAGAATGCATAAGTAAACTATTTTCACAGTGTGATTCAGCTATGAAGAGAATTTACACCGTCACAAACTTTAAAGGGTGATCTAAACAAAACTGATACAATCCCAGGAGGCCTGGAAATTGTGCAGGTGTGGGCAAAGATGGGAAGGTGAAAGACAACTAAAGTCTCATCTATGCTGGGAATAAAATGGATAAAGTCCAATACTGAAAATTCACAAAGAAGTAATACAAACACGTTACTTGGTAATATAGAGACAAATACTCAAGAATCAGCTAACAAGCTCAAAAGAAACAGCTCTTGAGGAGTGAGAAATCTAGATATTGTTTTTTGCTTTAAGTCTCATGGATAATTGATAAAAATAAAAACTGAAATTTTAAAGTATCCATTTCAAGCATGGGATGGAATAAATAATTTTTTAAAAATTTAAAGAATTATATTGGGCTGAGGGTATAGTTCAGTGGTAGAGCAGTTTGCCTAGAATGCATGAGGCAGTGGGTTTGATCTCCAGCACTGGGGAGGAAAAAAGCTTTATAATATTTCCTTTCCTCTAAATAAAAATTTTTATACAATGGATATACCTACAATAAAAGGAGATTTTGGGGGACAACTGGATATATTTGAATATAGACTGCACATGATATTAAACAGAAATGTATCAACACAAAGGTGAAGCACACTAATTGAAAAAAGTAGGTTACAAAAGAATATAGACTGAAGAAAAAACATGTACTTCCCACATTGACATAAAAGATATAAACATATGAAAAAGCATGTGTGCATTTTCCCTTATTGATACAAAATATATAAATATATATACACACACATGGTACTAAAAAGACTAGAAAGGGGCTGGGAATATAGCTTACTGGTAGAACACTTGCCTAACATGCACCAGGCCCTGGGTTCAATCACTAATGTCACAAAAAACAAAACAAACAACAAAAACAGAATAAATACTAATATGTTAACAACAGTAGTATGTTTTGTATTTTCCTAATTTTGTTCCTCTGTATTTTTAATCTTCTGTAATCTACATATGCTGCTTTTGTAAGAATGAGGGGAAATTTTTAAATACTAAGAAATTTTGAGATTGGGGTTTTTTGTTCCATGGTAGAATGTTTGCCTAGCATGCATAAGGCCCTGGGTTTATAACCAGCAAAACACACACACAAACACACAAAAAGCAACTGAGATAACAGAGTGGTAAAATAAGGTTATTAAGGTCACCTGACTTAAGAACGGTAGAACTAGGATTTGGCTACAAATAAACTGGCCCAATTTTCAAGCTCAGTTCAAAGAACAGTAGTAGAATGGACAGACTCATAAAGTGAAAAGTGTCTGACAGCATTAACAGGCTAACTATACATCCAATCATTCAGGATGATATGGAAGGGCAAGTAGGGGGACAATTTACATGTAATGATTACTAAGGTCCCAGACATCTCAGACTCTCAATGAGGAGCCAAAGGAGTATCATTCACAAAATTGGCTCATTCACCTCAGTATATTTGCTGTCTTTTAAGAGGAACATCCCTTTCTTCCTTTGCCAAGCAATTTCTTCCAGCATCTCACACCTGGTGAAGACTTCCTCAAATGTCATGCTACCAGTAAGTACTGCTCTATGGTCCTTTAAAGCAGAGAGGCTTAGGATGGAGCAACACCATCTGAATCATGCCTCAAGCTGGCTTGGTGCTAACCAGATGATGGTGCCAACATGGAAAATCCTGAGGAGTTAAGAGAAGGAAGGTTCACATACATGACAAGGCAGGTGTTTCATGAGTTAGCACAGGGATTTGCAGAGGGACAGAGAGATGAGGTTGGAGAAGACAGGCTGGTCTCTGGGCTCCAACCATTCAGAGCAATATGCATTTTGTCCCTCAGGCAGTGTGGAGCTGAGGGCTCTGAAATGAGGGTACACAATGCTTACAGTCTGCTGTCACTTTATGGTGCATGTACACAGGACATAGAATTACATTTGCATAATTCTATCTGCACAGTTCTTGGTCTCAGAGTCATTCCAAGTTAATTGTTTAATACTTTTGGACATAATAATACCAAGATAGGCTTTAGGGTTTTTCTCTAAATTTTCTCTAAAGCTAACAATGACTCAAGAACATTTTTAGTTTTCACAAAAACTATATTAAACTGTTTCCTCCAATGCCAAGAAATATACTTTGTTAGTAAAAGCCTACAGACTGAATATGAAAAATGATGTTGCAGTGCAATGACTATGTCTTATTCAATTTGCTAAATCACACTGAGGTCACTACAGGTGAAACACTTACTAAGCACTGGTTATAAGCCAGAACTGTGCCAAGACAACGAACAGAGATGAACTGAAATGGCCCTTCCCTCAGAGTTTACAACCCAATGAATTTCACAGTATGAAAAATTAATAAGACCTGTTCACCTGAAATTCTCCCATTTAAGTCATCTGTTACTGTGCTCAGCATTTTGTTCTGCCCTAAAGTCTACATGATTCTCTAGAAACATACCCTATTAAGAACACAAATATCTAATCTCTAGTCTCTGAAGTCAAATAAGAATTTAATTATAACTCTCTCTTCTACATAGCAGCCTATTAAATATTGCTCCCTCTGAGCGAAAAAAAAAAAAAAAAAAAAGAGTCCCTTTCCTGGACCACACCTGCCTGAGAAAAGGTGTGTTGTACTATAAAATGATAAGCTTTCAGACTTTAGTTCATGGTACAACTCTAAGAACTTCTTTATGACACCACCTCAAGCCACTAAAGTCACAGAAATGTGAAAATAAGACAGCTGAGTTGGCTTGAACAGCAATATAAATTAGAAGGCAAATGAACCAACGTGATATTCTTCAGAATTCTTAGCATTAAAATAATAAATCATGTACACCCATAATTTGCCATACTATGTTAGCTTTTTTGTGTGTGAGTGTGATCGAACCCAGGAATACTTTACAACCAAGCTACATCCACCCCAGTCCTTTTTTATTTTTTGAGAGAGTCTCTCACTAAGTTACTGAGGCTGGCCTCAAACTTTGGATCCTCCTGCCTGAGTTGCTGGGATTCTAGGCCTAGGCCATTATGCTCAGCTCTATGTTAGCCACTATAAAAATGAATGAAGGGAAATCGTGTCTCATTTCAGTTGCTACAACAAAGACATTTTATTATTTCACGAAATCCTTAAACTTATATTAATTTTTGGAACATATGTGTAGAATTTACAATATACAATTAAATGTATTGTATATACAGAAGTATAAATTTATTAAAGTCTAAAGATAGACATATTTTGAAAGCACAGACTCAAATGTATGGCTAATATTTATTTTCTTTGGCTATTTCTGGTATAATTGTTCCTTATTTATGGATAGGAGTCCCACTGTGAGATTATCAAGACTTTAAACCTTGGCTCTGAGTCAGAACTGCCCTCTTCAACTAACCAGTGCTAACCAGTCAGGGTCACCAAATATTAGTATCAAATCAAGCCCCAACTCCTTCTACACCAAATCTGAAAATGGTAAACAGGCTTCAAGAAAAATACAAGACTTTTTTCCTCCAATTTGCATTATCCCTGCCCAGCCTTCCTTAGCATGAGGAGAAAATTAAAGAGTTTATTTAACTATTCTCAAGACCAAAGAAAAATAATCTTAGAGAACCAGTTCTTAAGGGGAAAAGGGCACAGATTCTGGAGGCTTTGAGAGACAGTGTCCAAGCTGAATTTCTTATTGTACTTGAATCATTAATCCTGCTAAGTCCTCAGTTCTCTGTTTCCTTCTCAGGTTGGTAGTTGTCACCTTCCTGCCCCACAGAGTTGGTCTAAGTCATCAGAAACCATGTATTTGTGCATGATGTAAAGAGGGAGGTGAAATGGTACAGATATTAAAAACAACTTCCAAGTGCACCTTTGGGAGCTGTGTATGGACACTTTAGTACCCTGGGACACAGCTCCAGATTGTCCTAGGAATTTTTAGAAAAATAAAAAAACAATTTCCAACATTTTATAAATCACCAGTTCTAGTGCTATGCTTATGACTCCTTAATGTCAAATTTTACCACGTAGATGATACCATGATCCTGGAATTCTTATCCATGTTCATCAGTTCTGTTCATCAGAACTGTTTTTTTCCCATATAAGTCTTTAACCGCAACTGAAAGGCTTCTGAATTTAACTCTGCTAAATAGTTCATGGACCACATCTGAGGGATTCTCACTGAATATAATCTATAATCCATATAATCTATGGAAACAATGTGGCTATTTTCTCATATAAGACCCAACCCAATCTGCAAATAGATGACTCTATATACCATGCACTCTACTGTGAAGCTCAAGATACATAGACTCAATAATCTGACATCTCCACTCAGCACCTGAAACTCACATGGCTAAAACAGAACTCCTCATCCTGCTCTAAATCTTATCTTCCTTGAAATGTTTCCTTTCTCAATAAAATAGCATAACTGTCCTTCTAATTAGTCAAAAACAGTAATGTAGGAATCACCTTTGATTTCTTTCTCCTTTTAGTCCTCTACCCATACCTAATGTTTCCAAGAACTATATATTCTACTTTAAAAAGTCATACACTTCATGTCATTTCACTGCTACCACCATAGCCTAAGCCATCAAAATCTCTCTCTGTTTTCCTTGGTACCAGGGATTGAACTCAGGGGCACTCAACCACTGAGTCACACCCCTAGCCCTATTTTGTATTTTATTTAGAGACAGGATCTCAGTGAATTGCTTAGCTCCTCGCTTTTGCTGAGGCTGGCTTTGAACTTGAGATCCTCAGGCCTCCACCTCCCAAGTTGCTGGGATTATAGGTGTGCGTCACTGTACCTGGTGCAAACCTCTTATTTAGACTGTGACAATAATCTCTTAACTTTTCTCCTTGTTTCTACTCTGGCCAGAATCATCATGGTGGTCTGTGCCTAAAACTCCAATTTCTAAATTCCTTACCAGACTGCAAAGGACTGGAATATCTGGTTCCTGCCTACCACTCTGGCCTCTTTCTCTTCCTCCTGCATTTTATGATCTGGCCTTGTGTTAAAGTCAACTAACTGTACCCTAATATTTGCTTTCCTCTTCCTCAGCAATTAAATCTTGACTTTTTTTTAGTTGAAAATAAGGCCTTGGAATAATGATCTTTCCCAATCTCTCTCTTGTTTTGTTTTTGATACCAGGGACTGAACCAAGGGGTGCTAAACCACTGAGCCACATTACCAGTCCTTTTTATTTTTTGAGACAGAGTCTTGCTCAGTTGGCCAGGCTGGCTTTGAACTCATGATTCTCCTGCCTTAGCCTCCTAAGTCACTAGGGCACCCGGCTCCCAGCCTCTCTTACAGCTAAGTGTGGCCAGGTGACCTTACAGACAAAGAAAGAGGATATGGCCATCACCTTTCCTTTTCCTACCCAGCTTGTTGGAATGTGGAAAACAAGAGCAGAGGCAGTCAACTGGATCACTAAGTTGAAGGTGACTGTGGAAGCAACAGCACAAAACTGAAGAAGCCAAGTCCCTGAAGACTGAACCCATCATATCATCCCTGGACCTTCACATAAGAAAGAAGCTTCTTTTTTGTTTAAACTGATACTTTGGGTTTCTTGTTTACTGCAGTAGTTTTGTCCAAGCTTCTACACCATACCAGATTTCCAGGTTCTCTGGATTTGTGGATGCAATTGCCTCTACCTGAAAACACTGCTACCTTGTCCTGCTCCTTATCTGTTTCACCTTCAAAATCTAGGCTAAAATGTTACTTTTCACTTAAGTCTTGCTTGACATCTGGATGAGCTTAAATACACTTCGTATTTTTTCCTTACCTTTCCTCCTAGATAATATTCACCACTTTTTTTTTTTTTTTTTTTTTTTTTTTTTTGGTACTGGGGATCGGACTGAGGGCCTTGTGCTTACAAGGCAAGCACTCTACCACCTGAGCTATCTCCCCAGCCCCACACCACACATTTAATTGGATTAATATTTGCCTCTTCTACCATACTACATATTCTAAGAGCTAGTATCTACTTTGTCCACTGTCATCCAAATACCTGGCACTAAGTATAGACCCAGCAAATATTTGCTCAATTGAACAAATGACTAATGCCACTGCCCTGGAGTGATTTTCTGGACCACACCCCATGGATTCTTGGCTTCTATTTTGGGACCTCTATAAACCTCAACAATAGTTTCAGCTATCAGATATTCTCACAATGTAAAGACTGCGTCTCTTCATTTGGTTTTAGACAATTCTTTTTTTTTAATAGCTAAATAAATCTTTAATATTTCTAATTGCAAATGTACAGAAATTGTACAGCCACACAGAGTCTTAGAATACTAACAAATTTCTCTGTACATTATTACATGGTTAAAAGTCATAGCTGGAAGGAGGGGCTCCAGCCAAACTCCAACGTTGGCATTTTTTCCTTTTCACATACTTACAAAAGGGGGGAATTAGGACATAGTAGAACAAATCTTAAAAGTGTCAACTCCTTGAGCAGATCTGCAGTTCTATCACTGCTTCATATTCTCATAATAAGTATAGGTACTGGAATGAAAGTATTATGTGTATTCTTGGAACTTTTTAAATGGAGACCTTTCACTAATAAGACCAATATTTTTAATAGTCAGGATAACTGAAGGCATTTTTTTCAAGGAAAACATAAGAAACATACATGGGGTTCATGATAAATAGTTCAGTGGTAGAATACTTGCCTAGAATGTGCAAGGCTCTGGGTTGGACTCCCAGCACCAAAGAAAGAAACATATAAACTACATTGTCTTAATATTCTTATCATGTACAGGAAAACATTCTTAAAACATTTCAAAAGCCTCTGGTCTTACAGTAAACAGAACCTTTTAATGACATTATAAGTACCTGTTGGTTTACTGCTTTTTGTACTCATCCTCCACTGACTGATGATTCTATATGGCTTACTCATTTTCACAGATTAAACACCTGTGTGACTGTGTGTGTGTGTGTGTGTGTGTGTGTGTGTGTGAGGAAGGGATAATGGGACATTTTTAAAAATCAAGAGATCTGGGTAACAGTTCCAATTTTGCCAATAAAATGACTCACTGGATAACCCTGAGTTAGTCTTTTTCTAACTCTAAAATGAAGTGTTCAGTTCAGATAAGAAGGGAAACTGTATAATTACAAGTATTCCCGGGGACCCTAATATTTTGGAGGGGGGCTCATAGGGCTCAAATCAGTCTAAAATCGATTCAGGGATCTAAAATCAAGTGTGTATTTTGGAAAAGCTAGTTTTTTCAAGATGAGAATAGCCTGTAGAGTGTGAGTCTTCCCGATTTATATTATTCTCCTTCCACATTTATTGACGCCCATACTAGATTCAGAAGGTGTTTTCAAAAAAATCTGTACACGCCAGTAAAACATAATGGTTTTCACTGCCACTCCCTTGTTCCTTGAACATTCTTTGTCTTAACTGATCTACAGCCTAATAAGAAAGCTCCAGAGAGCAACTGATTCAGCGTCTGTCAACTGAACAAATTGCACTGCAACGTGTAAAGTCATTTTGGCTTATTCAGCTCTCTAGAGCAAGGCCAGTCTAGACCCGGCTTTCTACGCCTCTGATAAAGGTTAAAGAGAGATGTAGCAAACGCAGAGTGAACAGGCTAGAAGCACCTCAAAATAAGTCCTAGCAACCCCAAGCTTTGATTCTGAGAATCTGTGCACTCTATGGATTCCTGCCTGGTCTCTTCAGAGCAACTGCCCACCCCTTTAAAATCCGTAGGGGCGACCGCCCTGCCCCCGCCCCCGTAGTCGCTATCCGGCCCTGACCTCCTCGAACTGCTCGCCGGAACAGCCAGCGCCGCGAGCCTCCAGCAGCTCCCGGAACTGCTCAAGGGTGACGGACTCTTCGCCGCGGCCCAGCCGCTCTTCCAACCAGCGTAGCAGCGCGCCGTGGTGCCTCGACACCAGCGATTCGTAGGGCGGTGCGGGCCGCAACGCAGCCGCTGCCTCTCGTAACCGGGCGGGTTCCAGCAGCGCTGAGGCGGGCGGCAGCGCTGGGGCCGCAGGGCCGGAGCCAGGGGTCTTGCCGGAGTCCGCGGTCCAGTCCTGGTGTGGGCCCCAACTCTCGCCCCCGGCGGCCGCCGCTTCGTCTTCACTGCTGTTACTCGGAGCGTTCCCCATGGGGTCTCCGTTTTGGGGCCCCGGCTCTGCCGCCGCCGCCGCCTCCCTGCCTCAACCTGTCAACCTCCGACAGCACCCGGCGGGCGGGGACAGACAGGGGACGCCGGCGGCGGCAGCGGCTTCCGACTTCCTGGCCGTCAAGCGAGGATTGTTGTCGCAACATCGCCGTTAAGCAAACTCTACCAGGTCACGACAGCTACACAAGGACAGACGTAGCAAAGGTGGAATCCTGATTTCCTGTCAAGACATTACGTCACCCCGCAGCTTCCTCTCCCGCCATCTTTTTTGGGGGCGGATAGCCTATAAGCAGAGTAGGTCTTTCGCTGCTGCTCTGCTTTCTCGGCATCCCTTTACGTTCCCAAAGTTTACTTTAAAGAAGTATAAGAAAGAATCGGAGCCAAGTAGTAAGCTTTTCGCCCATGAGTTTTAAAGTGTTTGTGTCGCGCAGGTAACGTCACGGACTGCGTCTCTGCCATCTTTCTTGTGGATAGAGAGGAGGCAGCATCGGAAGTGCGGTGTGGTGCGGCTGTGTAGATGCAGAGGCCCTGCGGGCGTGGACTCTTGCTGAGCTTGGCCGTGGTGGCGGCGGCAGTGTTGGCAGCGCGGCAAATGGGCTGGTGGGGTCCCCGCGCAGTCTTTCGCCTTTTCATTCCCGAGGAGCTAGCCCGCTACCGCGGTGGCCCAGGGGATCCGGGCCTATACTTGGCGTTACTCGGCCGCGTCTACGATGTGTCCTCTGGCCGGAGGCACTACGAGCCTGGGGCACACTATTGCGGCTTTGCAGGTATTAGCGAGGCTGCTCACTCCTTTTCTTCCCGCGCGAACGGGTAGCCGCCCGCGTGTCGTTCTTTCATTCGTTTTTTTCATCTGTTTCTCCCCATCCCGACATTCGTCAAACCGTGTTGGCAAACAGGACTCAGTCGCTCCATCCTTTTGGTCTGGCTCGGATGGAACTATGGCCAACTATTATCGACCTGTATCCTCCCTGATCACCGCTGTGTGTCACTTAGGTTCGAGAAACTTGTCTTGTGTCTTGTTAGTTACCCGTTACCCACTGTGGAAAGTACGGGGATACCTGCTTTGTGCCAGGCTTAATGCAGGGCCTTAAGGACACAGATATGAATGAGATTCTCTCCCTGCCCGTACAGTTCTAATTCCAGCCCCTCTGTATACCCCGACCCTAAATAAGCTTTCTTCTTACCCCAAGTTTTCCCTAAGAGTAACACATTTGGTTTGTGTCATTATAATAACTTCCAGTGCAGATGCACTTGTCTGCCTTTCTTTTAATAGATTATGAGATTAGATCATAGGAAAGAGGTCCAGTCACCTTTACAGTTCTTTAATACTTAGAATAAACCTCGCCTCCCAAGTAATTTGGGATTGCAGGTGCACACCTTAATCCCAAATTACTCGGGAGTATAGATTGCAAATTTGAAGCCAGCCTGGGCAACCAGGCCGCCATCCTGCCTCAAACAACAATAACAATGGTAAGCGCAAAACCTTAGAATAAAGCTGTGTTAGGCCCCAAAGAATCTTGTCAAGTTTTTTCTGCTGTCTCTATTTTACACCTGAGGGGATTGAAGAATGATTTGCCTAATACCCCTCACAAATAAGCACTGACAGGACATGGGTCAGGTCAGCCAGCCTAGTGTTTTGGGGAGTGTTTCTTACTAGACCCAGGGACTGTTCACCTACCAGAAGTTTAAAGGAAAAAAAATTTAAAAAGGAAAATGCAGGGTAAGCCTAAGACCAGTGACTAGGCTGATATTAAATTAGCATCTTCCACTTGTCATTATCTTAGAGGAATTGGGAATTTGCCTCTGACACTTAAATACAAGTCACTTCCTTCTCTCCAATCTCTGCAAACAGTCCAGCAAGGGGAGGATCTTATCCAGGGGCTACTGAGCAGAGCTGTTTTTTATTTCGTTCCAGCCAATTGAGAGCACTTTTGGTACACTGTCCTGCTACATCTAATTCAGTTGACATGGATGTGTGCACAAGTATGGGCTTAAAACCTTTCATTTCTGAGGCAATTTTTTTCTTTTGCACTGAGCTCTAGAGTTCTTGTGGGCCTGATATTCATTAAATATCCTTCTATTGACTGCTACCATGTGTCCTTACCTTGAGGTAGATACTAGGGAGTAAGAAATGTCTCTAGATGCCCTCAGTCTAGTAGGGAAGGAGATAGGTTCATGTGTTCATTTTTATTTATTCACTATATTTTTATTAAGATGATCCACAGAATATGTTCCTTTAAAGTATACAATTTAGTGGGGTTTTTTTAAAGTTAGAAACACACAAACATCTCTTAATTCCAGAACATTTTTATCACCCCAAAAAGAAATTCCATATCCATTAGCAGTCACTCTCTATTTCCTCCTACTGCCAGCTCCTGGCAACTCCTATCTACTTTGTTTTTTTATTTCTATACATTTACCTATTCTGTGCATTTTATGTAAATAGAATCATATATGTGGTCTTTTTTGCCTGGCTTCTTTTACTTAGCATAATGTTTTCAAGTTTCATCCATAATATATCATTGTGCATCCATACTTCATCCCTTTTACTAGACAAATAATATTCCACTGTTTTTTGTTTTTTGTTTTTTTTCCCCACACGAGGAACTTTTTATTTTATGTGGACAAATCGTGCCCGCTTGGGGAAAAGGGGAAAGGAAAAGAAAGTATTCCACTGTTTTGACATGCCATATTTTGTCTATGATGAACTTTGGGGTGGCTTCTACTTTTTGCCTATAACAGTAATGTGCAACATGCTTAGGCACATTTGTGTATAAGATTTTGTGTGAATATATGTTTTTAATTTTCCAGGGTATATACCAAGAAATGGAATAGCTAGGTCATACAATAACTCTTATGTTTAACTTTTTTGTGAACTGCCAAATTATCTTCTAAAGTGGTTGCACCGTTGTATATTCCCACCAGGAATAAATTTGTTTCTGTTTCTCCACATTCTCACCAAAACTTTTTAATGTCTTTTTTACTATAGTCATTCTAGTGAATTTGAAGCAGTATCTCATTATGGCCTTGATTATTTGTATTTCCCTAATGGCTAACAGTGTTGAGCATCTTTCCAGAAGCTTGATGAGCAATTATTCATCTTTGGAGAAAGGTCTATTCAAATCGTTCATCTTTTAACTGAGTTGAATTTGATTTTTGAGTTTTAAGAGTTCTTTATATTGTGGATGCCAGACCCCTATCAGATATATGATTTGTAAGTGTATTCTCCCAGTCTATAGGTCATCTTTTCATTTTCTTTCCTTTAAAAAAAATTATTTATTATTGTTATTATTTTATTATTTTGGCAATCCTAAAGATTGAACCCAGGGCCTTCTTCATGCTAAGACAAATGCTTTCCCTTGGAGCTGCATCCCAGCCCATTCAATTTCTTGATCATGTCTTTTGATGTACAAAAGTTTTAAATTTTGATCAAATCCAATTTATGTATTTTTTTCCTTTGTGCTTTTGATATCCTAAGAAAATACTGCTCAACTAAGATCACAAAGATTTACATTTGTTTTATTCTAAGACTTTTGTAGTTTTAACTGAGAAATTCAAGTCTTTGATCTATTTTAAGTTAATTTTGTATATGGTGTGAAGTAGGGGTCCGATTTCATTCTTTTGCAGGTAGCTCTTCAGTTGTTCCAGCACCCATTTGAATCGTCTGTTGGCTTTAAGTATATAGATTTCATTCAGTCCATAGCTTTTGGGAATTTACTCAAAATTAGGCACTGTACCAGACACTGGAGAATCAATATTAAATGAGGTTGGTGTGTTCTTTTCCCTGATAAAACATATGGGCTAATAGTAGAAAAGACAGGCACTAAATATTAGTATCATGCAATTAATGAAATATTTTGTGATGATCATTAAGAGGACTTGTTTTATCAGGGACCCTAACCTAGTGGGGTAGAAGAAGAGAGAGAGAAAAAGCATGCATGCAGGCACACAGTGAATTATGGAGTAAGTGGTGAGGTCAGATGGGCAGCCATTGGTGCAGGGCACTGCATGACATATAAAGGAGTTTGGACCTTGCCACAGGACAAATGAAAGCCATTCAGAATTTTTTTTTTTTTTTTTTTTTTGGTGGGGGCAAAGGAGTGACATGATAAATTTGTGTTTAAAATATGTCTTGGGCTGGGGTTGTAGCTTAGTGGTAGAGTGCTTGCCTAGCATGTGCAAGGCCCTGTATTTGATCCACAGCACTGCAAAAAGAAAGTCAGGCTAAGTGTTATATGGAAAATATATTTGTGGGGCAAGAATGAATGTGGAAAAATCTCCTTGGTGTCTACTGTGACAGTTCAGATGTGAGCTGATGGCAGCCTGGGCTTGCTTGGTAGCATGTGGAGACAAGTCAATACAAGAACTATTTTGGAAGAAAATATAGGACTTGGGTACTGATTACTTGTGAGGGGTGAATGAGGTGTCAAGGATCACATTCCTGAATTGGTTGACATTTAAGATAGGGAACACTACAGTAGATGCAGGTTTCCTGGGGCAGGAGTTCCTCATGACTATTAGTTCAATGTGAACATTTGGAACTTGTGATGTCTGTAAGATGAGTAAGTGATGATGAGTAGGTAGTTGGATATATAGGTCTGTTGCCCAAGAAAGATCTAAACTAAAGATACAACTTTGGTGATCTTTGACATACAGGTAGGATTTGACAACATCCTTGGTAAGGTTGTCAAATGAGAGGGTGTAGAGAATAATTGTTCCCTGAAGATTGTGACAGGAACTAGAAAAGGAGGAGGAAAAGCAGGAGGGTAGTATCATGGAAGCCAAAGTCAGCTTTATTAAATGTTACTCAAAGTAAATGAAAGAATGTGCCAAATGTCAAAGAAATGTGTTTCCCAGATTCAGGAGTGTCTGTCACAGAGGAGGGGGATTACATTTCCCTGGGAGTGGGGGTTGCTTCAGGATATTCTTTTTGGAAAAGAGATTTTTGAGTTGGTATAGTGTGCTGATTTACAACTTAATCTGTTGGAAACTTCTCTTCTGCAGGCCGAGATGCATCCAGAGCATTTGTGACTGGAGACTACACTGAAGCAGGCCTTGTGGATGATGTAATTGATCTGTCCTTCTCTGAGATGCTGATACTTCAAAATTGGCTTTTATTCTATGAGAAGAATTATGTATTTGTTGGTGGGTAGTCCACAGGTCATTTCCATAGATTTCACTTAGTTGTCTTGCAATGTTTTTCAAGAAGCCAGAATTCTTTAGGAATTGGGCTAAAGGTTAAAATATGAAAAAAATCAGATTTTTTTTTTTTTTTTGTATTTTTATGTAGCCCAGTGGTAGAGTACTTGCTTAGCATGCATGAGACCCTGGGTTTGATCCCTAGCACCCTCCCAAAATCTGAAAACCAATTCTGGATTTTTCACTTTAAACCCTGGTTAATAGTGTAGCAGTGAGCCCCTGATGGAGATGATGAGGCATCTCTTTCCCTCACTCACAGTCTTGGGAGAGGATTGCCAAACCATTTGCCTTGGCTTCAGCTGCCCAAAGCCAAATGGTTTTCTGTGCCATTCTTGAACAGCCAACTCCAGGAGGCAGCTTCCCTGTCTCACTTTTCCAAGCATCTATCTTCAGCACACATCCAGGAAGCCTTGAAGTCTAAATTGATGTGCAGTTTGACATTTCCTTTTTATTTTGCTCTCTTAGGAGACCAACGTCTTGAGTAAACTGTCTCCAATGTGGAAGTTATGCTAATCAGAGATTTTTTTAGCTGGATGTGAGTCACACACGCCTATAATCTCAGCAGCTCAGGAGTTTGAGGCAGGAGGGTTGCAGGTTCAAGGCCAGCCTCAGCAACTTATCAAGACCCTGACTCAGAAAAATAAGGACTGAGTGTGGGGGTCTCTCAGCCACGTCCCACGTAGATGAGAAAAGGGTTAACTGCCGGAAGATTATGTTGGCTGTAAATCAGTCAATTTCCCTTAAACTTATCAATAAAACCCAGAAGTGCCAGTACTCTTTTTAAATGAGAGGGGGCGTGACGGGTCTGGCCATACCAGCTCTGGCCTCTAACTACATGGAGTAACCCACTGTCTTTTATTTATAGACACAGGTTAAGGGGGCTAAGACCGGGAGGAGCTACTTCTGTGATACACAGGATAGGGTGGAGTTAGGGGAGCCATTCTCTTAGGGGAACTAGACAGGGAACCATCTGATTCTGCTAGATAAGTATGACTTCCCACAGCTGAGGATGTAGCTCAGTGGTAAAGCACCCCTGTGTTCTTTCACCAGTACCATTGAATGAATGAATGAATGAGTGAAGGCAGTTGTGTAGGGTATAGCACCTGCTACTTATTGGTGATACATGATGGAACTCATTTTAAGTGAAAAGATAACTAACAGTGTCCTAAGACACTGTTACAGACACTAACAATAGATTCCTTCACAGGCACTGAGAGCTGGGATGACTGGGGGCCCTTCTTCCATCTGTCTTCAGCTGCCACCTCTCACTGGAGCCCTCTTGGACATAGTTGATTTCCTGAGGAATGCAATGTTACCTCATTGTCAGAATAGGTTGGAAATTAGAAGTTCTTTTCCCTGCTCCTAATGTCTCTGTATATTTGCTTCTCTCACTACTGCTCAGGTCACCTGTTCTGCCATTTCTATTAACTCTTCTCCCTCCACATCCAGTTTTCACGGCTTTCTCATAGTATCTGAAGTTTGTGCCTTTCCATTTCCAGTCTCCATCTTTTCCATTATTGGCCTTTATCATCCCAGCCTTTGCATATCCTTCTTCATTTTCCCTCAGTCTACCCAGGTTGTTCCAAGACCACAACCACCTCTGCCATTGAAGGAGCTGAACTCTTTCTGTTTCAGAGGGCCTGCTTCCCTTTCCACCTGAAGTTTCCAAATGACCATTGAAACATTACTGGGTTAATAAAAGAAAACCCAACACAAAAGAATAAGAATGGAGCGCCATGAGTGGGCAAAAGATACCCAACCACTTCATACTGAGATTTGGGAAGCAAACTAGAAGTGTTCCTCATGTACCTGGTGAAACAGTGAACTAGGCTTGTTGGAACAACTTGTAATGTGTTGTGGTTGGAAATGCCTCTGATTTTAGTTAAAGTCAGGATATATTTGAATGTCTGCTGTTGATAAGTTATGGTCTGGTCTCAGGGGGATACAGAATTGGCTTCGAGACCCAGCCAATGACTGCTATTCTCATGGCACAGTATTCTCAAAGGCACTCTGTTGCCTTTGCTACTATTGTCTTGTCTTTGGGTCTTATATCTAAAACTCACCAAGACAAGCTAGATACTAGAGGACTGCAGGCCTGGATCTAGGGCTCTAGTCCCTTCATTTATTCATCTAACAAATATTTGAAACAGATGCTTTGTATGAAGCTGTTTTGAGTGCTGGTCCTCCCTGGTGGGAAGAAACATAAACAGGTGAACAGAGTATACAGCTTGAGGTAGGGCTGTGAATGAAAATGGAGTGGTAAATGTTTCAAGGTAGAGGTATCTTTAGAGTGGGTGATCAGGGGATATCTCTTAGAACAGATATGACCTCTCAGCTGAGACCTGGTGGTGAGAAGGAGGTAGCCATACTGAGACCTAGAGAAAGAATATTGCAAGGTGAGGAGAAGTAGTTGAGGTGGGGAGCAGTGAAGAAATGTAAAAGAGAGCCAACAGTAAGTGAGGAAGGAAGGGGCTTGGGAAGAGGTTGAAGCAATCAGAAGTCAAATCAATATAGGACCTTAAAGGGCTACCTAAGAAGTTTGTATTTTAGGAAGCCATTGGACGATTTTAAATAGGCATAGAAGTGACATGGTAAGATGCATATTTATCTATCTGTCTGTTGGTCTATCCATCCATCCATCCATTCATCCTGGGTATTGAACCCAGGGATAGTCTGTCACTGAACTACATTCCCAGTTCATTTTATTTTTCATTTTGAGACGGTCTCATTAAGTTGTCATCCCTGACCTTATGATCCTCCTGCCTCAGCCTCCCAAGTAGCCAGAATTGCAAGTGTGCACCACCGTTGCAGGCTCAATTCATGTTCTGTTCAAATACTTTGTTGATAAAAGAACTGTAGGAGGACCTGAGATGAAGCAGAGACTTGTTGGGAGGCTATTGTCCTAGTCTGTGGTTTGGATTAAGATGGTAGTGGTGGAAATGGAAAGGAATGGACAGAATCAGAATATGTTTTAGAAGTAGGATTGACAAGATTCATTAATGGATTAGACATGAATTAAAGGAAGTGTATATTTGGATGTGAAGGAGGGGGACTCAGAGAGATCCAAGGCTTCTCATCCAAATGACAGAGACCAGAAGTGGCATAAAAAGATTTAGGGAAGTTAGGAAATGGGTTGGACATAACATGAACTGAATTCTGAACATGTAGAGCATACATGCCATTGAAATCTGAGTCCGTTCTTGGTGACTGCAGAGGTTGGACCCACACAGCTGGGAACAGGTACACATGATACCCCCTATGTAATCAAACCTTACAGAAGTGCTTTCTGTTGTTTCCCTTGCCCTGTGACAGGAACTGCCTGTGAAGGCCATTGGTACCTCAGGACTTGGGCATATTAGGTCCCTGCCACCCAGGGAGAACCGATCTGTTTTGGTTGGACTACTTGCTTGCTGCTGTCATAGCTTGGATAGGCATTAATTTTGACAAGCATTTTAAATGAAAACCAATTTCCATTCATATCCTCTGAAAGCCTGTGCCACTGGAGGGGAGAACATGGGCATGAGGCCAGTCCTTTTACTAGCTTCATAGCCTTCCCCAGCTGCTGAATCTCCTAATTTCTGCCCTGTGGATATGCGAACAATTATTTCTCTCAAATAGGTTACTGTGAGGATTTAAAGTGTTGGTGAAGTGCTAGCATAGTGTCTTACACAAAGTGCTCAATAAGTGACTCGTAGTTGTTTAGGACAAAATAATTTGATGTTGGGCAGAATTGAGTCACATAAATGTAAACCAATAAACCATTCATTCAAACATTTGTTGAATACCTACTGTGTGCCCTAAGCTTTGTAAAGAATTGATAAACGAATCACACAATGTTCTACCTCCAGGGAACTGATATCTGGAGGCAAAAAAGATTCAGTAATTTCTATACTGGAGGACTGTTCAGACAGAACAGGAAAGCTTATATATGGGGTCTTGTAGGTTGCTGAGAGAGACTGAGAAGTCCTTCCAGGGCTATGGTGTACTCTGGTAGAGAGCTTGCCTAGCTTGTGCAAAACCCTGAGTTAGATTCCCAGCACTACACACACACATATGCACACACATGCACATGCACAAAAAGTGTCTCTAGTACAAGTTCTCAATAAACAAGTACCCAGCAGGCTGTTGTAGTGCCCTGAATTCCAAACCCCTGGGAACTAGAACTTGACTCCAATGACTCAACATCTGTTCATGCCTCTCCCCGACTTTTACTCTGACTTCAGCTCTCCTGTCACCACAGGAAGGGTGATAGGAAGGTTCTATGGAGAAGATGGGCAGCCAACCCCAGAACTAACCCAGGTGGAAGCCATGATGATCAAAGGCCTGGAGGCAAATAAATGGGAACAGAAAGAGAAGCAGAAGTTCCCACCCTGCAATGCTGAGTGGAGCACCACCAAGGGTAGCCGGTTCTGGTGTTCTGAAAAGAGGTAAGCCAGCTTCTGCTCCCTTCCCTCTCTCTTCCAAATCAAACTTCTAGGCCATCCTACCTGCATTATTCAGGGAATCCATGAATTGATTGTTAACCCAGGGAACTTTTTCAAAATACATGTGCTCTGTAATAGTGACTCAGCTTTAGCTGCATGTTAGGTCTTCTGGGGAATTAAAAAAAAAAAAAATTACTGATGGTGGGATCTCCCTCCAGACAATTGAATAACCCTAGGGTTGAGATTTGGATTTGAAACCAGGTATTTCACCCTCCACCTGCCTGAGACCCTGGAGTGAGGAGCAGGTGTGAGTATTGTTTCTCATTTGTTTTGACATGTTCAGCCATCCATGATTTGGCTTTCTCATCTGTCAGTGCAAATCATTTCTGCCTGCTGGAGAAAGGGATTAGAAAGTGGTTCATGCCATGATGCCCTTTAAAGCACTGCACATTCTGAGTAATTCCAGGAGGAACAGGCTAGATGGAAAATTCTTTCCCTGCAAGAACAAAGTGAGGTGAACCTGATTAGAAATGATGCCACAGGGATTGTTCTGGGTTGGTTTGGGAAGCTGAAGAAACCAATGTTTTTCCTATTTTAATCATGAGGCCAGCCTGCCTTGAGGTTCAACTCAAGACTCTCAAATCGCTTTTACCTTTATTAAGGGGACAAAAGAAAGCAGAAACTGGACAAACCTTCCAGCCTCAAAGGCCTCAAAATATGAGTTCAGCTCTCACTGAGAAGGGACAGGGACTATTGGGGGAGTTCACATCCCTAAGTGCTAAACTGGGTACATCCACCCTCTCCTGCAGGGCAGGTGGTTCACTGTGTGGAAAGAGCAAGCAGTCAAAGCTCCTAGTTTTCTCTAGACCCTGCTACTATATCCTCACCCATTAGGGTAGCAGGGTGAAGGAAAGGTGCAGGAAGGAAAAGCCGTTCTCTCCTGACCACCATTTTTGATGATTCAGCTTCTTTAGAGCGTGTATTAAGACAGACAGGTCAGTGAGAACCTGGCTTTTGCACTTCAGTGGGAGGAGGTGGAACCTGAGTAGGCCTTCCTGGGGCACAAGTTCAAATGCAGGTGGCCTGAGAACACTTGGTTGCCATAGGAGGTCCCAGGAGCCTATGGAGTACATTTAGATGCTTGCCTGTGCTCCTCTGGAAAGTCTGCCTCTCTCCCTCCCCTCTGTCTCCTGAACCTTACCTTGCTTTCAGGACTGAACTGCTCAAATGAGTATGGGGGCCCTATCCCTGAGCCTTAGCCCAGTTTGTTGTTTTTTCCTCACATGTGTATCTCTGAGAGAAATGAGCTCTGAAGACAGGGCCCAGGTATGGAGTAAGGATCACCAGTGGAATGGATGGCTAGATGGGAGGTTCTTGGGTAAGCTTAGGATGGTTTCTAACTGCGTGGCAGTTTGACAGCAAGTGATCCTGGTCCCAGGCAATAGAACCTATATGAAGCATTAATTCTAAGAATCTGATTTTCCTTTTTCAAGGCCTGAGTTCACAAGAGTCAGAACTTAGTACCCTACCATGAATTAGGTCCCTCTGTCTAGGACAGGAGGTTGACAAGCTATGTTGGGTCAGAGCTGAATCTTCCATCTCTGAAGCCTAATGACATCAAGAGCTGGACCTGTACAGGGGCCAGTAGAGCTTGCAATAATCCCCAATGCCAGTGGCCTCCCAGAGAAGACTGACTTAGATGGGCAAGACCTACAAAGTTACTCAATGTCCACCAAGTGCCCAAGCCCTGAAGTCAAGGTGTCCTGCACTGGGATAGAATGGGGACCAGAGAAGAGAAGCTTGTAGACCCAAAGGTGGGATCCTTTCCCAGCTGTTAGCATCCTACAGGGAAGTGGTGCTTCCATTTCTGAAGGCATCAGGCAGCAGTAAAGGATCAGTGAAAGGGACAGTGGGCACTCTTTGGCCTGGAGAAAGTGGTGTTAGTGCCATGCAGGGGAAGCTGGAGGAAGTTAGGAGAGCAAGAAGGCTTGGGCTCAGTGTTGCAGAATGCAGCCTGGGGCAGCACCAATGTAGGAAGTAGAATGGCTTCTTCTTTTCATTCGGCCTGGCTGGCTACTTCCTTTGCCCTTTGTCCCAGAGAAACTCATGAGTTCACACTAAGAAGTTCTCTTTTCTTCTGTCCATAGTGGAGGTGTGAGCAGAGACTGGATTGGCGTTCCCAGAAAGCTATATAAGCCAGGGGCCAAAGAACCCCACTGCGTGTGTGTGAGAACAACTGGCCCCCCTAGTGACCAGCCACCTGACAATCCTACACACACAAATCGAGGGGATTTGGATGATCCCAATTTGGGGGAATACACAGGCTGCCCGCCTCTGGCCATCACATGCTCTTTCCCACTCTGAGCTGGTACCCTGTGTGTTGATAACACAGGGAACCCTGCCCAGAACTCACTCCTGTGTCCTAGGATGGCCCCTGGCATGAGACAGGAGAGCGTTGAAGCAGTCTGGCCACATCTGCAAATGTGCCTCACCACAGGCTTACCATTCTGGTGGCAAGAGTTTGGCAGTCTGCCTCATATTTGTCTGCCTGGTCTGACAGTATTCCTCTAGGTCTACTTGACATCTTCCTTCAGAGCCCTCAGAAATCAATGGGCACAAATTTGACCAACTCGGAAATAACGGGACAAACAAGGGGAAAGCTCTGAGCTCCAACAGCTTCTTTCCTATGGACTCCCAAGCTGCTGGCCTGGGTCCTGCCCATAATCCCAGCTCTGTCAGCATCTGAAGCAGTGACAGAAAGGGACGGAGTCTCTCAGAAGACAAGCAGACACATCCCAAGAAAATGTGCAAGAAGGAAGAACATTTGTGATCATTGACTTTCATGACTTTTCTTCTCAGACTTCCACCCAAAGGCAAACTTGAATTTACTACCCTTCTGGCTTGATTAGAGCTCCTGCCATGAGCAGGGATAATAAAACGGGGTAGGCTAATTCTGGAAGTGGAAAGTTTTTGCATATATATGGCTGTATCAAGTCCATGTGCTCTGAACAAGCAACAATTTAAAGCAATATTCTTTTAAACATATAAAATCAGGTGTGGTATTTATAAAGGGAGAAGTCTGCATAGTGACTGAAAGGTAGTTTTGCAGCAATAACAAGGCTAAGTTGTTAGTCTAACATCAACATTTAGACAAGGCTGCAAATACCATTGCAAACAGCCCTGACTCAAGGTGACTAGGGTTGCAACCTATCCAGCAGTGTGTGTATGTGTAAGGTCATCTGTAATCACCCACACTTGACAAATTTCATACTCGGTTACCTCTTTAATTCTTATTAAGTAGATAAGGGCAAGGAATGTTTCTGGCTCACAGGTAAGGTTGTGAAGACTGGTGTTATTAAGGCTTGTGGGCTTGCCTCATCTGACTGAGCCTTCCCCTCAGCTCTCTCCTTCTCTACCCATGGCCTACCCCATGTAACCTGTACCTCTTCCTGTCTCTTGCCCTTCCCTCTAAGTATGCATTAAAAAGGTCACTTATTTGACATCATAAATAAAACATTGTCCCTCAACCCCAGGAAAGTGGGTGGCTAGCATACTTACTTTCTAAACAGCCAAGCATTTTGAAAGAACAGTTATACTCAGAATCTTTGTTTTTCAACCCTCATTTGCTATGTAGCAGTCACCTGCCTTCTCTACTCAGTAGCAAGGTCGATTCTGTACTAGCAGACCCCATAGTCACAATCAGTTCTTATGTACCTTGAGCTCTGTTGCTCTTGACACTGTTGACTCTGAGGTCCTCCATGGAACCCTCTTGGCTTTATCCTGGTTTCCTTTTCTCCCTCTGGCCCTTTCTTCTCAGTCTCTTTGAATGCCTGTCTCCTCCATGAACCTCTTCCCACTGGCTCTCCTCCCTCCTACTTCAGCAGCCTCTTACACTGTCAGGCTACACCTCCAGAATGAGCAGCTTTCCAAAGCCTTCCCCATTTTTTTTTTTTTTTTTTTTTTTTTTTTTTTTTTTTGCAGTGCTGGGGATTGAACCCAGGGCCTTGTGCGTAACAACAGGCAAGCACTCTATGAACTGAGCTATATCCCCAGCCCACCTTCCCTATTTTGATACTGCCTTCATTATTCCACCCACAGCCCTTATTCTCCAGGGGAGCAGCACCTCTACCTCCCCATGACCCTAAGAGTGAGTCCTGGCAATTGGCCATAGCTCTTTCCCCCCTCCTTCCTACCCCTCTCCAAATCTTGGAAGTCCTACCTCCTCAGTCCTCTTGTCATTCCTGTACCTATTCCAGAACTACTGTAGGAGCCTATACTCCTTCCTCCACATCACTACAAGTCATTTTTATTTGTGATGCCAGGTCATTCCCCATTGAAGCCTTAGTGGCTCCCTGCATCTGAGGACCAAATGCCAGATCTCCAGAGCCTTTGTACAGGAGGCTTTTCCGTCACCTGTCTCCTTCTAGCCTCTATATCCCCTGTTGCGTCCCATGTGCACCTGCTCTCCAGCCTTCCTCTCAAAGCAGCATGCCTACAATGCCTTCCCACTGTGGTTTCTTCTGCCTGGAACAGAATCTCCTCTGCTCTGTTTCTTCAAAATTCAGCCCACCCAGGCCTCTCTAGGGTGCCTTCATTAACTACTTGCCCTAGGTTCCCATAGCACTCTGCTCACTCTGATATGTAGCACACTGCTTTAGCTATGCATTTCCTATCAACCTCTTTTCAGTGGACCACATTCTTTGAGGACACAGGCACAGGTTCTTCAGCTTTGTACACACGTATTCACAGTGCTTAGCATGTGGCAAGGGCACAAGGTTCTATCTGTTTTGGCAACTAAGACCCCCAAAACTTAAGATCCCACAGCAATGCAGCTGAGCCTAGAACTTGTTTTGTTGTTGTTGTTTTAAATTTGTTCTAGTTAGTTATATTTGACAGCAGAATGCATTTCAACTCATGGTACACAAATGGAGCACAATTTCTCATTTCTCTGGTTGTACATGATGCAGTCACGCATGTTTGTAGGGTAATAATAATGTTTCATTCTACCATCCTCCTCCCACCCCCCGGAACTTGGTTTTTGACTCCTCATTCAGTGCTGTTTCCATTCCTCCACATTTTTTGCATGTCTGCTATCCCTGGGGCAGAAGCAGAAAGCAGAAGAAGTGATATTAGAACCTTGTTCTGAGTTTCAAGCAGCTCTGAGCTCAGTGCCTGAGGCTCCTCTGTTGACTGGAAACAGCCTTCAATTCCAGACTAACTGGAAACTAAACATCCCTTTGGTCATTCAGCAAGTATCATCAAGAACTTACTAAGGGCCAGATATTTTATTGGGTGAGGGTGAGGAATGTGAGGATCCTGGCCTCTGGGACTTACAATATGGTGGAGTGAATCCCTGGTTAAAGGAGCTAGAGGCCATTCTTGGGCAGGAGTGCAGGGATAGTGAGGCCAAGCCTAGGGATGTGCAGACCCTTCAAAACAAACTGCAAAAGAAAAGGAGCAAAACAAGGTGTTCTTAGTGGACTTTGGTAGAGCCAGAAGGTGCCTGATCTCTGGCCAAAGCAAAAATTCTGAACCCAGGTTCCAGGACAAATTGTCCAGCTTCAGGCACCTGCTCAGCTCCTTCCTCAATGAGAGTTCATTTCTTCTTTGATGCCAACCACTTACTTGGTGGTAAAGAACTTCCCTCATGTCAGAGCAAATGAGTCAAAAAAAATAAGTTGTTTTAATGATCCAAAGGGCTCTGCCATAAGCTGGTAATTACTGGAGAAATGCCTCTCTTCTCTTTCCAGTAAAGGGTGACCCTGGGAAAAACCACAGAGGAGGGCATTGTAAGCTCATGGCCCACAAATGACAGAGGCAGGAGATGTGAAGGAAACCTCAGATCAGCGAGCTTTCCTTTATTCTGCAGCAAAGTCAATCGATCAGGCACAGGAAGGCTCATTTTCTGGGTATGGAGATGGCCCCCAGGATATAGGAGTCAGGATTTTATAGTTTCATTGGAGACTGTGATGTGCAGTTTGGACAGTTGGGGGCTAGT
Source organism: Sciurus carolinensis (assembly GCF_902686445.1). Classification (NCBI taxonomy): domain Eukaryota; kingdom Metazoa; phylum Chordata; class Mammalia; order Rodentia; family Sciuridae; genus Sciurus; species Sciurus carolinensis. The sequence continues at coordinate 56,949,489 of NC_062215.1, read as the reverse complement.
TGTGCAGGTTAAAACTTTAACTTAGGAAGGTAGTTGTAAAAAGGTTGAAACTCATTGTTAGTGCAATCGAATGTTTTGAGGGTCAGGTGAGCTACTAGATTTGTAGAGGGACTTTATGAATCACTAAATTTTCATTTGTGAGCCCTTAAAGCTTCCCTAGTTTGCTCTGAAGCCTGTGGTGCCAGACTTCCTTTCAAACCTCAGCCAGCAGGAAACTTACCATGAGTGGATCTCCTTGAGTTGCTCCTAAATAATGGAGCCAGAGGGGTTATTTCCAGGGTCCTTTCAAGATCTTCCATGGGATCAGGGACTGAGACTATGCATTGCCATACACTGAAAAGTCTGGGTCCAGAGCACAGAATTTCAGGCAGCCACTTGCTTTCCCTAAAATAGCTACTTTCTGACTTGCTATCACCAGTTATGTTTCTGGAAAAATATTGGAATTCAAATGTTCCTAGAGGGTAGCTGTTAAAAGAAATTTATTCACATCAAGAGTTTTTGTTTGTTTTTAATGCTTCTTGGAACTTCTGCATTAGAAGTAACTACAAATGTCTTATTAAAGTTTCCACTTGAAATGCACAATTTTACCTCATTTTATTATAAGGAATTGTTACAGAAAATGCAAGTATCAGTATTTGAAAAATACATTCCATTACACGGACTCAAAAAAAAAAAAAAAAAATGCTGATAAGCGCCATGGTCCTATATGATGCCATCATCCCACACTGAGCACCACCCCAAATGACGTGGAAGCCAAGGTGATCAACCCAAATGTGTACCTGCAGTTTGTGCCCAGCTACTGCCCTTACCCTTGGTACCACAGGGTTGTCATGAACAGCCAACTCCACACATCTGCCCAAAAGACAAGTCATTCAGTCACGCAATCTCCTTAGCTACAGAGAACCAATGTTGTCAATTGTAACAGGTTAATATATTATTTGTGACACACAAAAGAGAAACTGTACAGGTGATGATCTTCCAAAGAAAATCTTTAAGGCATCTACAACTTCTGGGGATTTAAGTGTTTTGTTTATATCTGGTCAGATATTCAGCGCTTCACTAAATTGCTGCCACAGGGTGTAGTTTGGCTTTTGGTGCCTGGGTAAGCATTTCCTCTCTGCTGGCTCCTCTCCCTAGTTGGGAGGGAAAGCTCTGGTGCTTCAGGTAGTTTTTCTGGGGCTTTGGTGAAGGAAGCAAGTGTGTCTATCAATCATGGAAGTGTACATTTACTTGTGCATGCCACTGTCATCTGGATGTTTGTTTTGCCTCAGGTCTTTACATAATTCAGAAGTGTTCTTTTTCTCCGGATGAAGGAAACCTAGGTGGAGCTCAGTGTTCTTCCTGCTCCCAAGCCTTCCCTCCCCTCAATGCTTATGGACAAGATTAACATAGGAACAGTTCAATACAACACAGGAGACATGAATTGGGAAGAGTGGTGAGACCATATGCACACTGAGCTCCACATAGGGGCCCATTCGGGGGTACAGGGTAAAGCTGATCAGGGTAGTCAGAAGTGACTCAAGGCTCTGAGGTAGAGGACTGTTGGTCATGTGGACCCCACTCCTTGGAGAGAATGTGGCAGGTTAACTGAGCAATCTAATTCAGCCTGGACTAAACTGGTAATTGGGGTTGACAGTGCACAGGCCCAAAACTGCAAATGGAACACATGTTCTAATACATCATTCAGTGAGACACCACTGAAAAGATAACTGAAACTAGAGTCCTAACTGTAGGCACTTAAGTTTGTGGGACGTTTTTATGTTAGAGGATCACAGCAAATTAGTTTAAGCTATTCAATTTATACATATCACATGGTTTGTACCTCTGTCTTAAGAAAAAAACGACTTAACAATACACTGTATAAGTCTGAAAATGAGTAAAGAGGCAGTTTACAGAGCTAATTCAGCATAACAATGTTGAATGATACAGCAAATTATATTTCAGTAAAGTTTATTCTTCCTGCTCTATTCATTCACAATTGGCAACTTTCCAAATGAATAAAATTAAATTTTTTGCTACTACTAGTACTCAAGCTACTGATTAAAATTTAGCAAGAACATCTAGGCAGTTTTATAGTCAAGTCTTGACAGCATGAAGAGCACAAGAGGGACACAGAGTATCTGGTCCCAGCCAGGGCAGTGTATGTTGGGGTCCCACAGGGCAGCTACCCCTCAAAGAGCCTGCTGAGTACAGCCCAGTGAGCAGCAGTGTGGTCAGGGAGATTTTCTAAGACTCGGGGAAGAGGCTTATCCTATCACTACATGAATGCACCAATGCAGAACTCAAAATATGTTCCCCCCCATTCATGGTTGGTCAGTACCATTGCTATCCCTGGACTCTGAATAGAAGCTTGAATCAACACATTTTAAACATGATCTTTCAAGATTTTAAATGCAATTACAGGCAAGATTGTTATTGAAACTGGGATGGTAGAGCAAGGGCAGAATAATCAGCTTCACCCCTGATTGAATTTCTGTCCTTCCCTTTCCACTGTGAACATTCAAAGAATAAGTGTATATGTACCAACCATCTCAATTCATATCTGAACCATAACTGTTTTGCTTTCTAAATGTCAAGCTACTTAATGAAGCCCTATATCCTTGAGGATCTTTTCAGGCGACAGAAAATGGAAACTGACCACATGCTTAAACATGGTCAATTTGCCAAGACTTGGTCAAATTTTCTATAAAAATTCTGTATGAAATATATCACAGACTGAGGAAGGGAAACTTTTCTCATTTTTTTTTTTCAAACATTGTGCACAAGCTCATATTAACATAGAAAGCATATATATCTTATAAATCACAGAAATATTTTTTAAAAGTAGCACTCTGGTTTATCAGCGCATTTTACACACATATGTAGGCAATAGAATGTTTAAGTCTACAGCAACATAGAGGACAAACTACGATCCAAAAGAAACAAACAAAACAGGGATGTTGCAAAATCATACCAAGTCCCTTTTACATATATATCCATACTTCATTAATGCAAAAAATGTAGTGGTTGTTAAGTGTCTGAAAAAATCAGTATGTATGATTGAGATTTTTAATCTGAGTATAACTGTATAGCACATATTGTTCATCTCAGAATTGTATATTTTTAAAAAGCAGTGGTAAAAGTTTCTTTTTCAATATGCATTTTTTAAAAACTGGCCAAACCTTCAAAAGAAAAGAAATTTAATACCTCAGGGTTAATAAGATGTACTAGCAGCGACTAAGGCCCAAATGAGTTCTGGAGGCCTTATTCAGCAATCAAGTCAGAGCCTTCCAAAACAGGTTGCACACACTTGGCCAGGGCCTTCAGCTGTTGGCTTATGGGACATGCAAGCTACACAGAACTGGGACCAACAGCACTAACGGCGTAACCAGGGGAGGTTTCAGCAAGAAGCATTCATGTCAAGGAGACAGGATCTACCAGCCTGAGGCTGGAGATGGCACTGGGGCTGTAGTCTTGTTGGTCCCCCTTCTGGGCACTTGGCCCTCTTGCTCTAAGAGACACGCGGCAGTAGTTTTTCCTTTAACATTAGGGTGGGCTGGGATCCAGCCACAGCTGAACATTAGAATCACTGATGTGAGGAGAATGTGTGAGGGTATTTTTGATTATGGATTTTTATATCGGAATCACCAATGATGCAGCTATATAAAAAGTGCAGCACAATAAAAGTGCATTTCCTCTACCACTCTCTTAGTGGCAGAGTGACTGAGGACTCCACAGACAGGACGCAGCAAGACGAGAGAATCAGACAGCTGCTAGGAGGTGTCAAGCCGCCACACTGTACTCCTGACACCTGGGCAGCATGAACACTGGTAAAGCTTTCAGTTGTTAAGGCCACGATTTTTCAGCTCTCATCTTTGAACCCTGTTTAGAAAGATTTCACCTTTTTAAAAGGGGCAGCTTACTAAAAAGACAGCTTAGCTTTAAAAAAAAAAAAAGAAAGAAAGAAAGAAAAGACTTCAGGGCAAGAGGATCCTATTAACTTTACAAAAACACTGCAAAAAAGTCCAGAGCCACTTACCCTAGAGTGAAGCCAGCTCTCACGAAGCAGCCAGCATCCCAATCTGTTAGGCTCTGCCTTGTAAGCCAGCCCAGGCAGGAAGACTTAGGAATGCTCTGAGATGGACACTGAGCTACTGGAGGGAAAATGTTTTCAAAGTGTCCTTGTATGTTGCTAGCAGAATGGGGTCTAATTCCTATCATGTTTACCACTCAGACTAAATGGCCTGATCCAATTAGTGAGACATCTAGTGAAATTGATCACAGTCTGACACACTGACAATCATACAGAATCACTTGAAATGAGATCATGGTCCTTAATTGTTCCAGTATTGCCGCAGGAAGATGACTGCCAGCTCCTGCTCTAGGTGGGGGTGAGGGGGGCAGGCTGGTGAGCAGAGCAGCTGCTGGGGAGGGATGTGGCCTGGGCATCCTGGGAGCTAAGAGACTCCACCTAGTGTCAGTACATCAAAGCAAATGTTGCAGACTCGCACAGGCTTGTTCAGATCAAACTTTATAATAGGAATTTCCTTGGTAGAACATTTATGGCAAAGAAGACGTCCGCAGTGCCGACTGTGGAAGCAAAGAAAGGAAGTATGAGAGCAATCCTTGAGAAGAGACTGCTAGACACGGACAGACAAGGCTCTGTGGTCAATTCTGCCAGTACCAATCAAGTTACACCTGTTCATGCATAACTTTTAGTCCATAAAAACAAAATTCTAGCCAATAGTTGAGCCCAAGCAATACAGAAAGCTTCAATTAAAGATAATGAGCAGTTCAGCAAACAAAATGGCTCACTTTTTAATGGGAGCAGCTCCTTAGTCCTCTCAGTGCAGTAGCATACACTCAGGCATGCTGTGAGGGCAGAAATTCAGCTCTGCCCTAAGCCCAGGGCAAATGACATAGGCCTGACAGGTTGCCTGAGACCTGTGTGCTGTAGCAGCCATCAGGAAAACTACCAGTTGGAGTGCTCCCTGCCTTAACTACATCTCAGAAGGACCCTGTTTGGTCCTATCATTTCGTCATTCCATTTGGTCCAAGTTTTGCCTGGGAAAGGACAGAACCCTGTAAAGTTCATAGCTTTCATGGAAAAGCAGAGGTCTTACCAATGATGCTTGCGAGTTGTGACTCCAAACTTGGCAGTGCACTCATAGCAGTTGGAGCCATCACACCATGGAGGTTCCTTGGACAGCATGTCTGTAACACACACAAAAGACTAGTTCCTGCCAAATGGTGACTCTGCTGGGAAAGACATAGGGCAGAGGGAGCAGGGAAACAAACCAGCTAACAGCACTGCAGCATGATGGGAAGGAAGAAGGAAAGGAACGATGTACTCTAACATGGCCAGGAGAAGCTTCTCATAAAGACTATGGACTATCAACCCTCATCAGGTAGTCCAGGAGAGGAGATAACACTGTTCAACGTGGGGAAACACCCAGGGAGAGATAGATGATTCAGGGCAGCTGGCGAATGAGGTATGGTGGGGAAAGCAGAGACCACACAGCTAGAGAGATTGGGGGACAAGAGGGGTGGCCAGGGGAACACAACAGAGAGGACCAAGGCAAAAGAAATTGAAGGGACAGAATCTGTGAGATGTGGGGCTTGAAAGGGAGTGCAAAATATGAGGGAGGCAGGGAGGAAACAGGTGATTCACACATTTGTGGATGGAGTGACTGAGTCTGGTGGGACCACCAGCACAGAAGAGACCTAAAGAAAGAACTAGAGCAGATGAGTTCAGTTTCACATTCCAAGTTGGGAGTTAGCAGAGGAGATAACCATCACAAGTATTTATGTACTGAGCTCTAACTGCATGCCAAGCACTGTGCTGACCACTCTGTAAAAAGTAACTGAGCTCATGGGGAGGGAGCAGCACATAGGCCAGTCACCTTCTAACTGAGCACTTTTGAATACAAGTACCACAATGGGTATATGCTCCAAGATCTCAAAAGGCCAACAAAGTGCATGGCACCTGGAAAACTAAAGAAGACTAGGTATCACAAACACTATGCTTTAAAAGAGTTTAACTGACACATAGTAACTATACATATTTATGGGTTACAGTGTGATAATTCAATACATGTATACTGTACAATAATTAAATCAGGGTAACTAGCATTTCCTCTCCTAAAACATTTATCATTTCTATGTGTTGGGAACCTTCGAATTCCTTTCTTCTAGTTCTTTATAAAATATAAAACCAAAGGGCATAGACTACAGCACCTCACTATGCTATAGAACACGAGAACTTATTCCTTCTAACTGTATTTTGGTATACTTTATCCACCCATTCTCTAGCTCTCCAATGCTATTTCCTTCATAGCCTCTAGTGACTGACCATTCTTCTGCTCTCTACTTCCAGGAAATCGACAATTTTGGTTTTTGTACTGGAGATTGAACCCCGGGGCACTCAACCAGCCCATTTTTGTACTTTATTTAAAGACGGAGTCTTACTGAGTTGATTAAGGCCTTGATAAGTTGCTGAAGCAGGTTTTGAACTTGTGATCCTCCGAGCTGCTGGGATTACAGGCGTGCGCCATCACGTCTGGCTCCAGCCCTTTTTGATTTTGAGTCAGGGTCTCACTAAGTTGCTTAGGGCCTTTCTATATTGCTGAGGCTGGCTGGCCTCAAACTTGCAATCTTCCTGCTTTAGCCTCCCAGGTCACTGAGATTAGGCATGTGTCACAGCACCTGGCTTGAAATAAACTTCTTTAGCTTCCACACAGGAGTAAGAACATTTGGTATTTTTCTGTGCCTGGTTTATTTCACTTAATATAATTATGTCCTCAGAGTTGATCCATGTTGCTGCACATAACAAGATTTCATTCTTATTTATGGCTGAAGAGAATTCTACTTTATATATCCACATGTTCTTTATCCGTTCATCCATATCCTGACTACTGAAATGCCATGCTTGAATGATGATTCTGCACAACCAGCTTTGTGTTGGTGCCAGTAACCCTCATGAAGATCACATAGTTATAAGTATTTCTAAGCAAATTACTCTGCTTAGGGTCTCCACTGCCTTTGATGACAGCACACGTGCTGGAGGCATTCTGGTTCTTGCTATCACCTCAGCAGGAAGGAGTAAAAACTTGCAAGTAAGAAATCAAGAATGAAGCACTCCTCTCCACAAAAGGAACCGGAAAAGGAAGCATCAGTGAGGGATGAAGCAAGGCTATATTAAAGGCTGTAGAGACTGACTCAGTCAAAGGAGGGCAGGTGTATAGACAAGCAGCCAGGAGACATGTTAGGGTGATCTGCCTAGTGCTTATGGATTTCTGGAAGGTTCAGGGAAGTTGGAAACTGCATATCACTCTAAAAAGAGAATGCTAACAATGACCTTCTCCAACATTATTCAAAGTTCCTTTACCCATTCACAGAAACAGTCCTATATGATACAAGGAAACTGTATATTCAGTTCTTATGGTAAGACATTATGAGATTTAAAGATCATCAATACAGTGGGTGAATAGCTCAACCTGTAGAGCGCTTGCTGAGCATGTGCACAGGCCTGGGTTCGAATCCCCAGCCCCTTGGAAGAAAGCAAAAAAGATCAATAAGCTAGAAAATCAACATTGAAGCTGTGCTTGCACTAAAAAAGCACAAAAGAGGCACTCACCTAATAGTCTAAACAGAAGTTGCTTGGTGGCAACCTGGTAGTTGAAAATATTGACACCTTGGTTATTATTCACCCCAAGACGAGCCCCAGATCGGACGATGGCTCGGCACAAATTGGCATTCCCTTTCATGTATGCTAAGAGCAGCACTGGAAAATAAAACCACAGGTAAGGCTACATCCCATCTGGCCCCAGCCAGGGATTGACCAAGGTTAGGTAGAGGATAGATGAAGGTAGGACATTGGTTAGAAAAGTCCTCAAAGACACACAGGGGATGTAAGGCTCCAGTGAGACCTCCAATAAAAGATCCAGCCACAAGTCAAGGGATTTTAGAGTAGCTACAGTTCCAGAGCTTTGGCTATGAGAGAACTGAGGTAAGGATCCGATGCTGAAGGAAAAACATTGTTGTCTCAGCTGCCTTCCTCTGGCATGTACCACGAAGGACAAAGCTCTTTTCACAAAATGTAACAAAATCTGAAGACCTATGACTTGTATATATATGGTGTCGAAAAAGTAAATCGGTATAGGGAATATGTTCCAGAAAGTTCTTTTACCTAATGGACTCTCTCCTATATGAAAGTAGAGGCCACAGGGAATATGAAATTCAGGACCTGGCCTAACTCTCCTACTGGTTTTCTTCAAGAACAATTTTGGCTAACCACAGCTCCTTGTGCTTACCTTTACCAGATGCTTTATTTATATTCTTGACTCTCAAAATGATGCAGGAAGAGGAGAGTTATTGTTCCCATTATCAAATAAAGAAACAGGCACAGAGAGATTATATGACAGAGCTAGGCATGTGAAACCTGTAAACTGGAAGCCTGGACATGAAGCCCTTCCCTCCTGCCTGTGGTCCTGCTCCAGGGCAATGATGCTCCCTGAGCATATGCTGGGTCCAGCAGCTCACTCCTAGCAGCTAACTCCTTTGAAGTTCAGGGCCATCACTGACAACTCAAAAAACATGTTCATGTATCAAGGCCAATAAGAACTAGTGACAAAATATTGGATTCTCTGCTAACGTTCAGAGTACCCAGTGGTGACTGCATTTTTGTGAAGGCCATGGAGGCTCTGCCTGGTGTCAGGGTAGATGTGAATGAATGGGAATGCAGCAAAACAAAGGTGTTTAGAGAGCATCCACGAGGGGGAAAGAGACTGATCATCATCATGTCTTTTTGAGCGCTATTTCTTTACCTGAAAAATGGGAACACAAATATGTGAACTGCTTACCTCATGGGGTTGGTTGTTTTGAGTGTTCAATATGAACCCATATGCAAAAGTACCTCATGAAAAGCTAAATAAATGAACATGGTGAGTACTTGGGAAAGGGCCTGGTTAACTGTATAAAAAGTAGACAAGGGTAATAAAAACAGATGGGCAGGCCTATTTTGACATGAGTATGCTTCCAGATCACTAGATGCACTTCAGATGTCAGACACTCCAAATTCCATGACAGGGATCTTCACAGATTTTGAGAATGTCTAAATGAAATGCACTGAGCTAAATGCCCTTAGATAAGGAATGACCTATGAGCCCGGGCTCTTGTTTATCCAGGAAGCAAGGTGCACAAATGAGACAGGTCATATACACACTTCATTACATACCTGTGTTTCCTTCTGCATCTGGTTTATCTAAAGGATACTCAGGCATACACTCTAAGAAGAGATCAAAGATGGCTGCTGCATTTTCTTTGCCATATTGTCCCAAAATGTGCAGTGGTGACTGGCCTCTAATAAAACAAATTGGAAAAGTTAGATGTATCTACCGTGGGCTCACACATAAAAAGATAAGGAATTTCCTGAGTTCTGTGGTGCTAGATAAATCTAAGGGACACTTAACAGGTCAAAAAAGATTTTATAAATAGTATTTTTTTTTTTAATGTTCTAGATGGACACAATACCTTGATCTTATTTATTTATTTATTTTTATGTGGTGCTAATCAAGTGCCCTAGTGGCAAGTGTGGCAATGTGCATCAAGGGAGGCACCAGCAACCACTAGTTCTGAGGAATATACCAAGTGATGCAGAGCCCAGGTCTCTGCTCTGGACCAGACACACTCACCTCAGATTAAAGGCTTCGGCATCTACTGTGCACTCTGTCAGGAGAACCCGGATGTTGTTGAGCCGACCATGCATGACAGCAAGATGAAGAGCTGGGGAGTAAATCCTCTTACTGTGCAAGCCCAGAGCACATGCAGAAAAAGTCTCAGCTCCTCCCCACCCTCAAAAACCCCCTCTAAATGAGACTCAGCCAGAATAGTGACCAACCCCAAGTACAAAGCCATCCTTTCCCCTCTTGCTACCCACAAGAATAAGTCATAAATGTAACCTCATGTGTCTTTATTTCTTTTTTGTACGTCTCAAAGGTGAGACTTCATAGTTTCAGAAAAAGCCATTTTACGCTTCAGGGTTACCAATCAGATTGGGAGGCTGTCCAAGGCCTCATCAGTGGCAGGATGAATACCCTGTCCAGAGCTTTCCTATCAGAACTCTACCTATACAAGTCAACCTCCCTGATGGGGAGTATACCCAAGGGTACAGCATACCTCCACTCCCAAAATAGAGGGATTGCTTAAGGCATGTCAAATTGTACATAAAGTAATGACTAGGAATTACCATTATTTCCATTCTCATCCACAGCAGCAAAGTCCACTCCATTCTCTAGGAGGACTGAGCAGATGGTAGGTAGGTCCTGCTGAGCAGCAAGATGGAGGGCAGTTTGGCGGTGCTTTGTTAATTCATTCACCTTGGCTCCTGCAAGAAGCTATTGAAGTTGATTATTGGAGTGGCCTGCCTGTCTATCACAATCACGTTTCCACTTATGGGGGCCATACCTATCTCTCTCTCTTCCGATATCCACTGAGACCAATGGTTCACCCTGCTGGCAAAGCTGGGTGCACCAGGGCCTCAGACAGTCCTGGTGAGGAAACCTAGTAAAACCTATACCCATAGAAAATGAGCAGTTAGCTATCAAAATGTTCTGCAGCTATTCCCTGGGGCAGAGAAGTTCTATTCTAGGACTCTGGTATTTAAAAACTGTACAAGGCTGAAGCGATACTCATGCTACTACATAAGGTTATCCACTGCTTATAACAGTAAAAATTGACAGCAAAAAGGGACTGGCTATAAAAATTCAAATATACAAATAATATAGTAAGGTGGCCATTATGATGCTAAATATATATGAATTAACAAAGAAAGATGAAAACCACATAGTAAATTAAAATTTTAAAAGGCAGCTCTTTCTGCCATCTTGGAGCCTGTGGAGGCCTACTGGGAACAGGACTTCTAAAAGAAAGTGTTTGGAAGATTATGGTGCAAGGCCATTTTTGTTGGCATTTGTGGAGTCTCTGGAACCAAAAGTAGCCTCCTGTTCTTAAAATTAAGATGTTTATACTTGGGATGAAACTAAATTCTACTCTATGGGCAAGAGTTGTGCTTATATATAAAAAGCAATGAATACCACTATATACAATTGTAATGCACCAATAAAAAAATGTGGGGAAAAACAAAAAGCAATGAAATACACAATGACTCCTGATAGCAAACTGAATGAAACCAGCACAATCTGGGAAAAGGTAACTTGGGCCCATGGAAACAGTAACAGTTTGTGCCAAATCCTAAAGAAATCTTCCAGCTAAAGATACCAGGCCCAGAACTCATGTGATGCTGTACCCTTCAAGGATTTAAACTAATAAAAAGTAAATAAATAAAAGTGGGTTTTGTGCTAAAAAACCGAACCAAAACAAAACAACGATAAAAAAAAAAAAAAAAAAAAAAAAAAGGCAGGTTAGAAGATAGCTTGGTTTCATTTGGAGACAGATATGTACATACACAGGCATGCACGTGCACACAGATAAAGACATACTTTGAATGTGTTCAAAAGCATAGCCATGTGCTGAAATGACACTTTGTTCAACAATGGAACACATATATGAAGATGGTAAGATTCTATTGCTTAGTGACATGGCAGTCATCTTTGTGTAAGCATACCCTTTTTTTATTTCTCTTTTTGGTACTAGGGATTGAACCCAGGAGTGCTTTACCACTGAGCTATCCCCTCAGTCCTTTTTATTTTTTATTTTGAGATAGGGTCTCACTAAGTTGCCCAGGCTGGTCTCAAACTTGTGATCCTCCTGCCACAGCTGCTGAGTCACTGGGATTAAAGGCATGTGCCACCACCCCCAGCTGTAAGCACACACGATGAAGCTGGTACAATGACAAAAACACATATAGACAGTATTCTCAGAACATAACCCTGTTCAGCTATAAATGACTATACAACAAACTCTGAGGAGAGCTGGGAGTGAAAGGGAGATACGGTTTTATACCATTATATTCCATGATGAGCATGTATCATTTTCATACCTTTTTTTTTTTTAAGTACCAGGGATTGAACCCAGGGGCGCTCAACCACTGAGCCATATCCCCAGTCCTTTTTTGTGTTTTATTTAGAGACAGGGTCTCACTGAGTGGCTTAGAGCTTCGCTAAGTTGCTGAGGCTCGCTTTGAACTCACAATCCTCCTGCCTCAGCCTCCCAAACCTCTGGGATTACAGGCATGCACCACCATGCCCAGCTCATACTATTTTTTTAAAAGAGTACAAATTACAGAATCAAAGGCAGAAAGGACCTTTAAATAATATCCTGCCTGTTCATTTAGTATTTGAAATTCATTCATCACCATCTACTTTCTGACAAAGTTACAAAGGCAGTTGCTATTACACAAAATACTCTGTAGTTTGCAGGTACAGCCCAGTTTGCCTCTTCCAGGGTCTGCTACTCCTTCCCCAGGTTCCTCTATCTGTGGGTAAAAGCATTTACCTCTGGCAGAATCTAGACACTGGTGAGCGGCTCTTATTCTTCAACTGGACTAGCATCCTCAGAACTCTTGGGACCCAATCAAATCACTCATAGACAAGATCAATCACAAGTGGATATGGGACACTCCAGATAGGACATATCATAGAGGGATATCCATGGTCACTAGTGCTAAGAAAGACAGCTCTTTCAAAGTCCCAGATAAGGGCCTGAGAGCAGGCAGATAATAGAAATGACCTCTACTCCCTTTCCTCTCCCACCCTGTCTCAGCTATCCAAATCCTACTGGCACTCAAGGCCCCATTCCAATATGTCCCATCTGGGATGCTTTTGTTTTTGAAAAACACTTTTTAGAAAATCTTTGCAACTTGATATGTGTTTGAGTTGAGAGCTTTTAGAGAAGGTGCCTAGTAGGTGGGGTGTAAGGGTTTGGGGGCAGGAAAACCAAAGAGACCCAGGGGAATGGAAACATGCAACAATGTTTCTGTGGAACTTACCAAATTGCGGACAATAATCTCTGAGCCTGCTTGGACAGCAAGATGCAAAGGAGTCAACTTGGAAGCATCCTGGACTCTGGAATTCACATTAGCCTGGACACTGATCAAGAACAGGACACTTTCAATATCAGAGTTCTGAACTGCCACGTGAAGAAAATTTCGGCCCTTGTTATCCACCTAAGGCAATAAGTAGGAACCAAAATATTAGTATACTCCCTTTTAAGAGTGCCTCCTGAGCTTCTACATACTGCTAATACTGGAGAGTCATGATGTAGTTCTTCCCTCATCTTCAGAAGTTCCCTTCCAAAAACCAATACTAAATGCCACCTCCAGCCCCGTGCCCCACGACAGACCCATTTTATGCATCTGTGCACATAACCACATGTGCATGGTCATTCTCAAGTGGTCAGGGGAAGGGAGGCACTGCATTGATCCAAGCTGCCTGGCATCCTCCTGCAGCAGAAATGAGGCATGGAAAGCTAAGAAAGAGACAAACTGAAGGAAAGAGAAAGGAAGTCACCAAAATATTGGTATACTCTGATTGAGACAAAGGTGGAAACCAATTCTGGGAGTCTATTCACTTTGCAAAGTCAAACACCAAGTCCTAACACCACAGATAGAATGCCAGCTTGACCCTTAATTTTGTGTGTGTGTGTGTGTGTGGTACTGAAGATGGAACCCAGGGCTTCATGCGTGCTACTATTGAACCACATCCCTAGTCCCAGCTTAACCTCTAAAGAGTCAAACAAAGGTTTTGGAGATTTGGGGCAAGTTTCTGTAGGTTAATACACAATGGCAGAGGGAGCCAATATAATATCATGGACTTTGACCCACTAATGTAAAGCAGACAGTTCATTGAAATCAAACCACACCATACACTACAGTTACAGGAATTGTCATTAGTATGAGTGCTCAGGTGGAAGTGAGGGAGACACCACATGCTCCACACATACATTACCTCACACACAAATGTCCACAGCATGTGCTGGTGTAACAAGCAACGTATCCGCAAAGGACGTGGACAAACAGTACCAGTTCCATACTAGATGGAGAGGAAATGTGAGATGACTTTCTCTGCTCATGAACATTTTACACTATCTGAGTGAGTGTGAGGTTAACACCTAGCAATGCAGTCACACTTACGAAAACGCTGAAGAAAGGTGATGTATAGAAGCCTGAAATACCAAGCAATAATCTAGGATTGTATTTCATTCAGGTCCCACATCTCCATTTCACCTTCATAAATAGGAATTTATAAATCTTGGTAGTATTCTACAAGCTGACTGGAGATTAGGGTTTCAGTGGGACTAACTAACAAACCCATTCCAGCTCCTGTCTCAGATCTATGTTTACTGTCATTTCCCACCCACTCTTTGTAGGTCAAAAGTCACCATCAAGATTTAACAGCTGATAAAGAGCCACAAAGACAAGGACAACTAAGCCAGCTAAGCTGAGTAACAATTTAACTCTTCTAAAAACACTTAGAACATCAAAACACAAGCTCCTCAAGTTCAATTTAAATCCTTTTGGTGCTCATTTTGGCAGCATGTATGCTAAAATTGGAGCAATACAGAGATTAGCATGGACCCTGTGCAAGGAAAAATAAATCCTTTTAAGACATTCATCACTAAAGCAGTTAACACACCAGCAAAAGCAGAGAATGAAGTTGGTGGTACATGCCACAGAATTCCCTTCACCAGGCCCAGCAAGCTCCCACTTCCACCTGAGAGTACATCATGACCAACATACAGGGCAGAATGATCATATCATATCTCAACTAGCACTCATAGGACATCTGAATGGTGAAGTTTTCAAAAAGCAAAGGATAATTACAAAACAAATGTCTTTATATAGAGGAGCCCTGTTAAGTGGGTGACATTTGTTTTGTCTTCTTATAAGAGGTTCTGTTGGTAAAAATGGGGGTGTCAGTCACTCACCTGTTCAGCAGCTCCAGACTCTCGTTTTAGAATCGCCTCAGCTGCCTTATTGTTCTTGTAAGTCATGGCACAGGCAAATGGGGTCAGCCCTTGCCTGTCTCGTACATTCAAGTGGATATCAGGGTGAGAAATCAACAACTGAATGATGACACTGTGTTGGTTGCTGATGGCCACATGGACAGGTGTTCTGCCTTCTGCATCCTATGAGAACAAAGCACATATTTCAATGTCCAGTTGAAAGATAAAAGGAAAAATGTGAAGCAGATAGACAGACTATCAGTTATGAGAATAAAACACTACCTTTCTGTGTTTGCAATCAGCTTTTTTTTCCTGTTGTTTTGTTTTTTTGTTTTGCACTGAGGATTGAACCCAGGGATGTTTTACCACTGAGCCACATCCCCATCCCTAGCCCTTTTTATTTTTTGAGACAGGGTCTTGCTAAGTTGCTTACGGCCTCAAACTTGCAATCCTCCTGTCTCAGCCTCCCAAGTCCCTGGAATTACAGGTATGTGCCACTGCACCCAACTGGCAATAAGCTTTTAAAGAGGCCAAACAAGAATGACTGGAAGCGACACCATGCTCCAGTGACCCAGTGGCAATAGTGAGCCCAACACAAACATTTGTTTTACAAGATTTGCATTTATTCTCACCTCCAAGATATGCCACTCCTTATCTGGCTACAGGGTATCAGATATAAATTTTCATAGCCCAGAATACTGAAGTGCATCAAGGAACATTATACTAAACACAATACTCAGCTGGGGACTAAATCAACTCTCAGTGGAAATCTATAACTAATGGGGAGTAAGAAGGCATGGAACAATAGAGAAAACAAACATTCCTCCTGCTGTAAAAAGGACAAAGGCACAGAGAAGAAAAGCCTTAACCTGGATCATTATCATTACTAGATAAGCTATATGACTCAGAGAAAGTCATACTAAACAGGGACTTAAAAAGGCTACCTCTGCTAAAAGCAGTGACTCTGCTTAGGCTGGCAGATGATCAATGGCTAAGTAAAAGCAGGATAAAGTCTGGCATCTGTGCTTTCATTTTGTATCTGTCTCTTATATTAAACTTTGTCACACTGCTCATCTTTTCATGTAGACATGTTAGTCATTTAAGGAATGTTCATCTAAAAACTGATAATACAAAATAACAGAATGAATCAAACAGCATTACCCTATGTAAATTTATGATTACACAAATGGTATGCCTTTACGCCATGTACAAACAGAGAGACAACATGTATCCCATTTGTTTACAATAAAAAAAAAAAATAGTGAAAAAAAGAAAAAGAAGCACAAAAAAAAAAAAAACTGATAATACAAAGTTTATTAGCTCTAAATTTACTTAACCTATCTCAAACCCCTTTAAGACTGAGGCAAGATTTGTGTCAACCTGTTTCAGTCCTAGAGTAGCACCTATAAGTCTTTAGTCCTTGTCCTGTACCTTCCAGAAGCAGCAGGAACAATCACCCCATGGGAACTGAATTGCTCCGTTTCAGGATCACAGGTCTGTATGAAGCGCTCCCAAGTCATAAAGACCTCTCCACCTACTTCACAGAACCAGGACTGAGATCAGCCAGACCACAGTGTGACCAAGACTGCTTAATTATGCATACCTTTCACACTCTGTCCAAACCCTTCCTCTATTTAACCCTAAAAGTCCTGTCAACAACCTGAGAACAGGGGATGGAGTTGTAGCTCAGTGGTAGAGTGCTTGCCTAGCTGTGTGAGGCACCGGTTCAATCCTCAGCACCACATGAAAATAAAAATAAAATAGAGGTACTATGTCCAACTACAAATAAAAAAATATTAGAACAAACAAACAAACAGAAAACAATCTAACTTAGCCTTCCCAGTATGTTATACTGATTAAATTTTTTTTCCTGCTTTTCGCCATTACCTTTTCTACTTGATGTTTTGGGTGAGTGACTGGACCTGGTCTGCTGGGACCTCTAAAGTCAAGGGTTTCTGGCCTCGGATGCTGGTAACAATATCAAAGCACTCTTTGTGGTACAGTAAAAGCCTTCGACAGACAACCTGCAAGGGCTCTTGCCATAAAAGGCAATTTCCCTAACTGTGCAGTTACCTCTATTTCCCTAGAAAGGAGAAATACCTACCTGTGCATTTACATTGGCACCAAACTCCAGAAGACACTGCACAGTCTCTTCCAGTCCCCACGAGGCTGCCAAATGCAGGGGAGTCTGCCCATCTCTGGCTTCTTCCTCTCCTTCTCCATCAGCACCGGGCTGTCTGGGACTATTCACATCACAGCCACTGAAAGAAAGGGAGAAACGAAAGGCTTCCACCTCACCTACAGCCAAGTTGATAAATGAAAGGTAGTAGCCTCACCTAATCCACCAAAAAAGCTGCTACTGCCAGTCTGCTATACTTGATCCTTGGCCTCAAATATTAGGGTGTGGGTACAATTGCCACAGATTCTTTAGCAATGGGTCTTGGGGCAACCTGGACTTCAAAACTGTTATAAGTTCCCCAGGAGATACACAACTCTCAAAACAAATACTGGCTCAGCTTTTAGAGTCTTTAATCCCAGCATGTGGGTCTCTCTCTCCTCAAGTGAGCCCGACCCTTGGTTGACTTGACAAGACTGAACTGTAACTCTCTAACAGTATTAACTATGAAAGTCAAGTCTTAACTATAGATTAGTCGAGACTAGAGGTAGATTAACATAAGAGTCAGTTTATAAGAAGCTAGATAAAAAGATTCAAGAGATACTTCGGTTTCTCAAACCTGCGAATAAGGAAGCAGGCAGTGGACTCATTATTTTCATCAATAGCTCTGTGCAGAAGTGTCTGGAGGCACCCACTAGGTCCTGGACCCCAGCATGTGGCATCACAACCATGTCTAACCTGCAGAAAAACATGTAAGATTTCTTATAAACACCATCAAGCAAAAGTGAAAAATTTTATTACCAAATCTGAGCTGGATTAAAATCATTAAATCCATTTTTCAGATAAGATGTGGTTGATAATTAAGTGACAATTAATCTGCACTAATCATTAGTTTTACAAACACTGATTAAAATCTGCTCTGTGCAAGTTCTTGCATTAGATCCTGTGGGATGAGTTTGGGAAATATAAATATGTTTATAGCTGTATACTAGAAGGTATAGAAAACACAGGTACCTGCTCACATAGGTAGGTATACTCATAAGCCCCCAGCAACACATACCTATAATTAACAGGAAATCACAGCAGTAATAGGTAAATCTCCCAGGTGCAAATTGCCTTACTGTCATACTGCAGGCTCTTCAGAGAACTAACAAAAAATGCCAAGGTTTACTTTCACTTTGGGGGCTGATTTTGCAAACCTGAGATGTGAAAATTCATCATTATGGTGACAATGAGGGGAGCCCACATCAAATTGATCTCCCTCCAATTTCTAGTTTCTCAGTGATCTTCATGGTCAAGTCAGCCTAAAAACAAAAGTGTTGGCCAGAACCATGCTGAAAATTTCTTTAATATGACTTTGAACTGTTTGTCCTTGTCCTTTATCTGCTAGTACTTGGCAGATCTCTTATTTCTGTGATTCCTATGCAGGCACCAAATCCATTCCTGACACAAAATATCCCATCCTTAAGCCGAAACTAATGTTGTGCTTGTCTCACCAGAGTGGATGCGATGTCTTCCAGATTATTTGCCAATGCAAGCCACAGTGGGGGGTTCCCTTTCTCATCTGAAACAGACATGTCAGCTCCTCGGGTACATATGGCATCAACTACCAGTGGAAGCTGATTTCTGATGGCCAGCTGAAGGGCTGTCTCCCCATCCTGAGTCCTGCTGGGACATGCACACCAAAACCAAAACTAATATTTGTAGCTGGAGCCAAAGGTAAAGAGTGCCCTCCTGGGCATATCAGAGTCCAAACTTCACTATATCCCTTAAACACACTTCATTCACAGTCATTAGGATTTTCTCAGAGAAATTAAATCTGTCAGTATTATCTATCTTGATTGCTTTTTTAAAAAAAATGTGTGTGTGTATGTGTGTGTAGAAAATGTAACCACTACACCCTGATAATAACTGACCAACTTTTTAATTTATTTTATTTTATTTTTTGGTACTAGGAATTGATCCAGTGGTGCTTTACCATTGAGTTATATCTCCAGCACTTTATATTTTTATTTATTTATTTATTTATTTATTTATTTATTTATTTATTTATAGAAAGGATTTCACTAAATTTGCTGAGGCTGACCTTGAACTTGAGATCCTCCTGCCTCAGCCTCCTGAGTTGCTGGGATCACAGGAGTAAGCCACTACACTGGGCTTAAAAATATCTTCTTTTCGTGGTGCTGGGGATTCAAACCCAGGGTCTTGCACATGTCAGGCAAATGCTCTGTTGCTAAGTTACGTCCCAGCCGTAACAGCATCTTACTAAATGCCAATGAAAACCTGCCACTCCAAACACCCACCAGATAAAAACACTTCTTTGCACCAGACATGGTGGCACACACCTGTAATCCCAGCAGCTGGAAGGCTGTGGCAGGAGGATTCCAAGTTCAAAGCCAATTCAACAACTTAGTGAGATCTGTCTCTAAATAAAATATAAAAAAGTGTTGGGGATGTGACTTAGTGTCTAAGTGCCCCTAAGTTTAATCCCTAATACCAAAAACAAAATAAAACAAAACAAAAAACCAAAAAACACTTCTTCGCCCCACTCTCAGTCATTCAAAGTCACTTGACATTGAGGATAAAGATAAATTCCTCTGAAAAAAACAGTCACACTAAAAACTTAAGTCTGTGTGTTTTCTCTCTTAAGCCTTATTTATAGTTTATTTTTTGGGAAGTTCTTCATAACTGAAATTCCTATTTAAGAACCTATCTTGAACTGGGTGTGGTGGTGCACAACAGTGATGCCAGTGACTCAGGAGGCTGAGGTAGGAGGATAGCAAGGTCAAAGTTACCTCAGAACTTAGCAAAGCTCCAAGCAACTCAGTGAGACCCTATCTCAAAAAATAAAAAGGGGATGTGGCTCAGTTGTTAAGTGACCCTGGATTCAATCCCTGGTATAAAATAAACAAATAAAACAAAACAAAAAAACAATTTTGGATTATTCTTTATAATGAGATTTGTGCAATTGTACACTGGTCCAGAGGTTCCAACAAGTTCAAAGTTCAATTCCCTTTGTATCAGTAAATTATATTCAGTTTACAACCTTCATTTGTACATTTTTAGAACTGCTGTTCCCCTTCCTTTAATAATTAATATTTTCTACGACCAAGGCTATACTTTTGTACCATCTCAGTTAAATATGACCTCAGTATTACAGCAGAGAGCGCTGTCTCATCCCACCTGACATTTATATCTGCCTGATGCTCCAGGAGAAAAAGTGCACTCTTGCTATCCTGCCGCTGTATGGCCATGTGCAACAAAGTTTGCCCATCTGACATGGTGTCATTGATGGAAGCCCCGGAACCCAGCAGCTGGGCTGCAATGGTGTGCATGCCTGGGAAACAAACAAGTCCTGATTAATGCATGTTGAGCTTTTCCCACGTCTGCTTCTTACTACAATAAACATTCCCTCTCAACTTCTCAAAGCCAGCAGTTTTCCACTGGACATTATAAGCTTAACAGTAACAGAGAGGTAATTTTATCACCAAATGATTAGCCTCACTCCTCCTCACCCCATTCAACCCACCTACTCTTCCGATGTACATCTACAGACATCAATACCCTCTAGTACAGGCTTACCAGTCCACAATGCCAGGCCCAGCACAGTCTGGTCTCGGGAATCCTTGAGGCTAAAGTCCGGAATAATTTGCAAGTTGTTGGTGGCATGAAGAGCATTGGCTAAATTGTTTTAAAAGGAAAAGAACACTTGATTTCACCATCCCATGGATCACATTTAAATCATTCAAAAGAATAAGAGTTCAGTTTCAAACTGATTAGCTGGCTATAATATGATCACTGCTATTTTCTTGTGGGGAGTGGAAGATCTGAAATCTTATATTTATAATCAACATTTATAAGGGGAAATGAATTTTTAAAAAATCTTTAAATGCTAACTCCTAAAAACTAACTCTTCTATGGAAACACATGATTACTAAAAAGAGAGTTAAAACAATGTCCTGACAATACTTTCTTCATATTTAATTCCTACAATCTTTCAACTCCTTCAAAGACCAAGAAAAAGGAACATTCTACCTAAAATCTTGCTTCCTTTCAGAAGTACAATGCTAAAAAAGTGCTGGACTTTTGAAGAACCAGGCAAGAGTAAAACAAACTTCAGGACAGGAAAAAGAAAAACTGAGGAGGACCTTCTGAGCAAGCCCTCCTGCAAGGGGCTTTCTTGGTCCCTCTTTCTGGTTGCCCTCTCATGGGTCACCTCCAGGGAGGCTCAGAGACAGAGAGAGTTGACTAGTTCATGGAAAACCTGCCACAACAGAATTCTCAAAGAGAGTGCTCATGCCAAGCAAAGCTTTGCTTGACTTACACTAAAATGGCTTAGAAAACCACCCCCAAAACAAGAGAGAGCAGAGTCACAGATTCTTATATCTTAACCTGCCAGGTGAAATGGGCAGGTCCCATCCTGAAAGCACACATAGAAAAGAGGATAGTCAAGAGTCAGACTGTAAGGTGATGTAATTTGACCTGAAAGGATGTTTCTGGTAAGAAACTGGCTATATAAAACTCACCAAAAGAAGAAACATCAACTCTGTAAATTAACTACCCCAAACTGAGGCCTGCAAGTCAAACTGATGAGCAGAATTCCCACCTACTTACCTTTCTGCTCTAGGATGACAGATACCACATCTGGATGATTATAGGCAATTGCCATGTGCAGTGGTGTCTGCAGATAGACATTGTCCATGGAGCTGGTTGCAGGTGTGACCTCCTTTGGCAAAGGCAGAGCCTCCTCTGTCTGCAGGTTTGGGTTGGCACCTTGCTGCAGGAGCTCCGCTGTGAGGTTGGCTAGGCCATGCCGGCAAGCTGTGTGCAACGGGGTTTCTCCCTAAACACAAACAAATGATTCAAATCTGAGTATCTGCACTCCAAGGGTTCTATTCACAAAGGGATAAATAAAGACAGGATAAGTGCTGAAACTCTGGTCCTCAATGCTAGCCACAATGTTTGGTTCATCTTGTCACCAGCTGTGAGTTGGCTCATGCCACTTTACCACTGGCTTATCCTGTTGCTACTTCCATGACTTAGATTTCCTTTCCCCTGGTGCATCATCCTTAGTTTTTTGGGGGATACTGGGGATTGAACTCAGGGGCACTCAACCACTGAGCCACATCCCCAGCTCTATTTTTGTATTTTATTTAGAAACAGGGACTCACTAAGTTGCTCAGCATCTCGCCATTGCTGAGTCTGGTTTTGAACTCACGATCCTCCTGCCTCAGCCTCCCGAGTCAATTGGATTACAAGTGTGTGCCACTAAGTCCAGTCTTCCTTAGTTTTTTTTTTCAATTTCTTCCCAATCATCTTCCAAATACCCTGGTTTCCTATCTTCTTCATCTCCTATGACCTTCTTAACCACCTTTCACTTTGTTTCCATAATGATTTGTTAAGGATAAAATACAGGCTTGTTATAAAACTACATTAGCAAACTATCCCTGTCACCAAAATAAACACGTATAAAACAAGAGGGTCTCACTATTAGAGCCTCAAAACTAAGCTGTGTTAACAGTTTGATGTTACTTCTCTTTAAGTCCCCTCCACACCCTGCTTCTTTAACCTCTTCATATCAACACCAGCTGAACTCTGATCAAGACCTCCTTTATCCAAGAAGATACATACAAGTATCTTCTAAAGGAACTATTATTACTAGTTTCACATTTCTCTCCAGTAGCAGAATATTAGTAAGGAAAAAAGGCAAATGTAGATGTGTGTGCGTGTATACACGTTTGATTCTGTATATACACATACACATACTGGAGTTTTCTGAACCCAAACTAATGGAAACAAAATGAACATATTGCTCTGTACCTTGCTCTTATCACAGTTATCATCATGGAAAGAGGCATTCTGTAAAAAATGGCAAGATCCTATCCTCTTTTTTCCCTCAAAAAAAACAAAAAACAAAAAACAAAACCTCCTTTCCCAGAGAAAACAACCACTTTTAACTCTTTCATTTGGGTTTTTGTAATCTCCATGTTTCTAACTAATGTGTTGTTATTGCCACCTCTTGATTTTCCAGCTTCAGACTTTATCTGTCAGACTTGCCAGTGTGGAAGATAAGGAAAATTAAGCAGTTTTACTCCTTGACTCCAAATGCACCTCCCACCCCACAGAACTGCACTGCAATTGTACTGAGAGCCACCAGGTCTAACCTCCTGTTAGAAGACCTTCCTACATATTCTCACTAGGTGTGCTTTCCTACTCCCAAGGTTTCCCCCAGTATCTACAAACCCAGGTCTCCAGCCTTGTTTTTACATCCAGTTTTCCCACTACCCACTAGCTATCCCTGACTAAATGTTTAGAAAGAATTCAACAACTGCAGTGGAATGTACTCCCTCCAAGTCAGTTCCTCCTCCTAACCAGTTCTCTCTTCTTTTCAAGGGTATACCAAAACCTTGAAGGGTATACCAAATACCTCTCTTGTCCTTGCTTCTGGGAGGTATAAGCAAGCATATATTATATATTGACTCTAATTCTGCAATTCCTCTGAAACCTATCACTTTGGATCTAAACCCAGCAAGAAAGGTCAGGACAAGTCACTCTTTGTCTAGATGATTCCTACCTGGCTCTGGTCTGGACTCAATCGCACACTTATCATGGCAGCCATCCCAGGCAGCTCTCTCAACTCTAAAATGATCATTTTCTTCTTCTGCCCAAAACCCTTCTAGTGATCTTCTCCCACATAAAGCTGAAATGCTTTAAAATCAGCATTCCAGGACTTTCTCTATTGTGGCTCTCTCTTACCTTCACATCAGGTCTTCCCTATAGCTGAACATTTTAGGTTTCACTTAGTTTTGCTATGAAGGAGATAGAAGAAGGATCAAGAGCTGGTAGACAATGTGGTCTCCTAGGAGAATTTTTTTTTAAGTTAGAAGATACAGCATGTTTCTAAACTATTAGAAATGAATAGTGAGCAAAATTAATGAATAGAAGAAGATAGCCAATTAGAGACAAAGGCACACAATGGTAGAAGCAAAGTTTCTGAGAGGGTGAGAGGGATGAGAGGCAGAGCCCAAAAACAGAATGACTAGGGATACAGCTCAGTGGTAAAGTGCTTGTTTAGCATGCACAAGGCCCTCTGTTTGATCCCTAGCACTGGAAACAAAATGAAACAAACCAGCTTCCAGAGAGTATAAACACATTCTATGATTTCCACTGAAGTGTAGTGAGATTTAATGGAGGAAAGAACGACATTGCCCTTGCCCATGCTCCCAAGTTGGATAGATGGATCGATGGATGGATGGATGGATGGAAGGAAGGGAGACATTTTGGAATGACTCACAAACCAAGCTTTATTGCATACTGCTTTGCCCAAAGCTGTCAAAAGAGGGTGACTACATTTCTTAGTATCTGGGTCTTAATACTGGCTCCAATTATTTATGAGTCACTTAAGCCCTCAAAACCTCATGGTCCTTTACCGTGAATTAAGGGATGTGTAGATGTGGAAAATGTTTCTGCAATCCTAATAATATAAGCTGCTTCTAGGTCCACTTTAAGAATTTAAAGGAATAACCACCTTAAAACTCCTACAAAGTAGATGTAAAACTATGTGATCTTAAAGATAAGCACATCTCTCTGAAAATAAAGTAACATTACTATCATTTAGGATTGAACATTCCAGCTATTATATAATATGCACTTAAATATTTCTTTTATCATACCCATATCCTATGACATTAGGATTAATTTCATTTTATAAATGAGGAAACTGAAGCTCAGAATCCTTAAGTTACTTGCTTAAGACTAAGAAATGGAAAAGCTTATAAATTTAGTAATGTCCAACCACCAAAGTCACACTGTTAAACACAGCCCTGTTTAGTAGCCACCTTTGTCCATAGGGGATATGTTTTAAGATAACCCCCAGAAGGTGCCTGAAACCACAGATAGTAACAAATCTTATATATACTATATTTTTTTCCTAGACATATGTACTTAGGATAAAGTTTAACTTATAAATTAAGCACAATAGGAAATAGTAACTAATAATAAAATAGGACAATTAAAACAATATACTATATAGTTATGCAAATGTGGTCTTCCTCAAAATATCTTTTGTTCTTTATCACCCTTTTCTTGTGATAACAGATGATATAATGCCTATGTGATGCGATGAAGTGAGATAAATTAGGGAGGCATCGTGACATACCATTAGGTTACTTAAAACATATACGGTAAGGACTACTGGAACACTAGCACTATGATACTATGGCAGTTGATATAAATAAGACAGCTACTAAATAACTAATGGACAAGTAGCATACACAGCATGGATACACAGGGTAAAAGGAAGATTCACATCATGGACAGAATGGAATAAAAGTGCAAAATGTCATCATGCTCTTCAGAATGGTACATAATTTAAGACTTATGAATTGTTTATTTCTGGAATTTTCCATTTAATATTTCCAGGCCATGGCTGACCACACGTAACTGAAACTGCTGAAAGTGAAATTGCAGATAAGGGAGGATTACCGCACAGTCTACCTTTAGCTTGGGAAAGAGACTTAATTAACAAACACATAGGAGAATCCCAGCAAATGCAAAGTATTATGAAGAATCAAGATGCTATTATGGTAGGTTTGTGTGTGCATGTTTCCTAATTTATATCAGATAATCAAGTTCACAGTTATCTAGTTCAGGGCCTGATACACACAACAAATACTTAAATGGTTACTGAATGAACAAAACAGCCAATATTTAAGAATACATAAAGTAATCTGTTTTACTTTTTTTGGCGGGATGGGGTACTGGGGATTGAACTCGGGCACTCAACCACTCAGCCACACTCCGAGTCCTATTTTGTATTTTATTTAGAGACAGGGTCTGAGCTGCCGTCGCTGAGGCTGGCTTTGAGTTTGAGATCTTCCTGTCTCAGTCCCCCGAGTCACTGGGATTATAGGCATGCACCACTGTGCCCAGCCTATTTTACTTTTTTAACCATCTGCACGTATAATTTTCACAAAAATTGAATAATCAAGAATCTTGTTTCATTTTTCCTACACATTTATCACTCGTTTCTTGAAAAGACCAAAATCATTTCCCTGGCTGCCTTGTCACACTTACCCACTTGTTTTTGTGGTTGACATGGGCACCATTGGTTGCCAGGAAAAGAGCTGCTGCCTCATTTCCTGCTCCAGCTGCCCGCTGTAGTAAACAATTTCCTAGAAGAAAATGGGTATATTCATTCTTCTATTTGTAAAGAAATGAGGTAAAGTTCCACATTGCACAACACCCTGTCTTCTCTACCATTATTATACTACTGGCCGGTCCACACTATAGTAGGTATCATTTGAGTCCTCACAGGCATTGTCTGTATGGTGACACAGAGACTGGGAAAAACCTGGGCTGAAACATCTGTTTTTTTCTGTGTTTCTCACTAGCCATTGCTTAGGATCAGAGCTAAGTCATGTCTCCTTGATGGGACTGGGCCAGCAAGGTTTTTCAACAGTGGTGCTACCAACATTCTGGATAGGATAATTCTTTGTTGTAGGGCCTGCCCTGCATACATAATACAATGTGTAACAGTATCCCTAGCTTCTACCCATTAGATGCCAGTAGGACCCCTGACCATGATGTGACAACAAAAAGTGTCCCTAGACATTTCTAAATAATCTGGAGCAATGTGAGGAGAGGGTGGAATTGCCGCTGGTTGAAAACCACTGGACTAGATAACTATTTCAAAAACACTACATGCGGAAGTTCTACTAGAAAGTGCCCCTTTAACACCTCAGTCTTATTCCCAGGGCCTTAAATACTATGCCTATTCTTGACTTAGAAGTATTTTGCTCAGCACTGTCACCTTTTGTGAATAAAACTCTTAATGAGAGCATATTGACTACTTTTTGAATGCAGATTGCTCACTGACTGGCGCCTACCACCTGCCATTTGCCTGCCTCTTGCCAATCACCCACTGCCCGAGGCTCACCTGCCAATCGTCCGACAACAGCTAGCAGACTGACCACAGACCGCCACTGGACTGCCAGCTGCCTGCTGTTGCCTGCAAGTCCACTCTCACAGTAAGTACCTGCAGGTTTGGTTACACGTGGCTGCCGCCATTTTAAGAAAACAGCCAGGACCTGTAGGACACCTGGCCGAACTGACTGAGTCCCGTCTCCAGGACCCCTCAAGCGCAACCAATCACTCCCTGCTTATGGGGCCCTCAGACCGACTGACTGCTCCCCGCCGACAGAACTCCCAGACCAACTGACTGTGCCCTACCACCAGGGACCCCCAGACCGAATGACTACCTCCCACTCCAGTATCCCTCAAACAGACCAACCACACCCCGCCTCCAGCACCCCAGCCTACCACACCCACACCCTGTGCTGCAGCTCCCCGTTTGCCAACACATTTGGAAGCCAGAGCAGCCAGGATAATCCTGGAAGCCACATCTCCCATCTTTAGGTGGGGCAAAACTCATCCTGAGACTCCTGCTGGAGACTAGAAGCTTACTGTCAAGTACCTCTCATGCATTAGGCTACTGAAGACTGGGAGGTTTGAATACTATATGACTGCTATAGCGTAGATTTCCTTTTTTTCTCCTTATTGAAAAATTTTAAGTTTTTATTTCTTTACTTTTCTTGCACCATTTTCCTTTTCTTTACCTGTTCCTTCAGTCTTTCTCCCTTTTCGCACGCGAACAACCAACTTCTACTGATTATACTTTCACTCTTTCTACGATTTAGAACTTCTATATACTCTTTTCTTATCCCATTAACAGCTACATCCTACACCCCTTCCCACCCTCTTTGTCCTACATTAGAAACTGCAGACCTTATTGCAAATCTATTTGTTATACTGTAAATAATAATTAAACTCATTCTGTTTATTATGACAATATTGTTAAGGTCTTCACAGGGGCTATTTGGTTTAGGGCTGCATACTGTCCGTACTGGGCACTGCTAATATTGATCTCCCCCTTAAAGAAAAGGTTTTGGAAACCTATAGGGTCACTATAAGCTATAGGGGGAAAACTGCAATACCCCAGATCTGCACTGCTAGAGGGGAAGATACATGAACAACATGAAAAAACAAGGGGAAAAAATGATCCAAACAAATCTAGATTCTATATTAATAGAATCCAGTGACAGCATGGTAGAAGAAACGTCAGAAAAGGAGTTCAGATTATACATAATTAAAATGACTCGAGAAGCAAAGGGTGAGATAAGAGAGCAAATGCAGGCAATGAATGATCACACCAATAAGCAGTTGAAAGAGCAACTGCAGGAAGCAAAAAAAGATCATTTCAACAAAGAGATAGAGATTCTCAAAAAAAAAAAAAACAAAAACAAAAACAAAAACAAACAAATGGAAATCCTTGAAATGAAGGAAACAATAAACCAAATAAAAAAACTCAATAGAAAGCATCACCAATAGACTAGACCACTTGGAAGACAGAACCTCAGACAAAATATTTAATCTTGAAAATAAAACAACATATCTCAAAAGATTGAATATATTTGCAAATAAAAGAAACCAGTCATTCTTGCTGCATACAGTGGCACAGGTCATCAATCCCACATACTCAGGAGGCTGACGCAGGAGAAACACAATTTCAATGCCATCCTGGGCAACTTAGACCTTGGCTCAAAATAAAATCTAAAAATGGGTGGGGGTGTAATTCAGTGGTAGAGCACTCCTGGGTTCAATCCCCAGTGCCAGAAATAATAAATGAAGTATTTCAGTTAGAAAGATTTAACTTGATGTTTGTTTAAATTGCTTGAAGCACAAGGAAAAAAATTACAACCTGGGCTTTTACTGTATTTAAAATTAAGTATAAAATAATTTTCATAATAATAGGATATTAAGTTCCTAAAACTTTGTTAAAAACATTTACAAGAGCTGGGGAGATAGCTCAGTTGGTAGAGTGCTTGCCTTACAAGCACAAGGCGCTGGGTTCGGATCCCCAGCACTGCAAAAAAACAAAAAACAAAAAACAAAAAAAAACATTTACAAGATTTTCCACGGTGCCCCTAAGTTTCAGCATCATCTCTTGGGCATCTACCATTCTTTACCTGTCATGGTATCAGGTGCATCAGTGTTGCTACCACGCTGAATGAGTCTGGCTGCAAAGCTGTTTTCATCAAATGAAGTCCCATTTACCACAGGGAGGTCTTCAAAGGGGTTTACAGATGGGTCCGAAGATACAATGATGTACTGTACTGCCAGCCACAAAGCTGTGCTGCCTTCATGGTCTTTTAGTTCTAAATCTAACCTGAAATAAGGAAGCAATGTGAAGAAAAAATAAATATAATCTTAAGACACTCAGTACTGCCAACCGTCTTATTAGTCTTTATATACTTTTTGAATAATAAAATTTTATTTTCACTTTTACTTATTAAGCTTTATAATATTGCTGGGTGTGCTGGTACATGCCTGTAATCCCAGTGGCTCAGGAAACCAAGGCAGGAGGATTGCAAGTTTAGGGTAGCTTCAGTAACTTAGCAAGACCCTAAACAACTTAGTAAGAGCCTATCTCAAAATAAAAAAATGAAAAAGGGCTGGGGATGTGGCTCAGAAGTTAAGCATCCCTGGGTTCAATCCCCAGTTTAAAAAAAATAAAAATTATTACACTAAAAGACATTTTAAAAGAATTTTTCACTCACAATCCCACCCTCACAACTGCTTTTTCATTTCTCCTTGTCGCCCTACGTACTGTTTACACTGCAGCAGCTGACTGAACACATATTCATTCCTGGCGGTGATGGATAGGTGTAAAGGAGTCCTGCAGGATAAAAAGAAGAGGTCAATTTAAGATAGTCCTAATTCAGGACTACGCACAGCAGGAAGTGACTAGACTCCTAGGCAGAATTATCAGGCACAAGAAATTCTACATTTCTGCAACAGTCTTCCAAAATCATGACCAATAAGCAAAACATGACAATGAACTTTTTTATACGTTACCATTTATTTGGTCACCAAAAAAGGAAAAAATCAAGTAAAGAAAAAGATATAAAATACTCTCCAATATTGACCCTTTCAGCAATTTCTATTACAAGTTCTGCTTATTTTCCCTTACTTATTCTCCACCAATTCTGGGAAAAAAAAAACAAAAAACAAACAAAAAAAAAAACCCAACTTTTCTTCCTTCTCCATAATTTTCTGTTACACTTGAACACACACAGAGTAGTAACAGATAAGAAATTATTAAAGTGGTATCTGATCCCTCCTCAATGATTTTATTTAGCACTGAAGTGCCCTAAAGGA
This sequence comes from Sciurus carolinensis, assembly GCF_902686445.1. Lineage (NCBI taxonomy): Eukaryota > Metazoa > Chordata > Mammalia > Rodentia > Sciuridae > Sciurus > Sciurus carolinensis. Next base: position 56,919,275 of record NC_062215.1, on the reverse strand, counting down.
GATTGCCACTGCAGAGCACAGGGCACCCAACACTGGCATCTACCTAGATGGACAGATTGCCAAAGTTCATTGCAGATAGAGGGGGAAAAAAAATCTACAGGGGAGAATAAAGGATGAAATTATTTGGGGGAATAAGGTTATTATCACATGATATTAAGATTTCATTGAGATCCATTGCACCTTAAAGTACTTTACCTATACTAATCAGTTTTTCCATTCTGACAATGACACTTCACTGAAATCTTTTATTGTTTCTCATGAGGGTTTTCAAGGTAAAATACTGAACTGCTACGATGATAAGTGGGTCCCACCTGAGGCTGGTGATGTAGGTGGCTTTATTAACTTTTAGAGCCTCCCATACTGCTGTCCCAAAGGCAACCCTTTCTGGGATTCTGAACCACAAGGAATCCTTAACTAAATCCTAGTGAGAGGCAAAAGGAACACAAATACTGGCAAATACACGAAGGGCTATGCTGCAGAAGAAGGCAGCAAGTTGTGCAGATAAAGACAGAACTGTTTTTAATAAAAACAGGGACTTTTCTAACAATTAGACCTCACAGAAATAAAAGACTGCCTTGAATTAGTGTGTCCTGCTTTCAACTATCCAAGCAACTCTAAGAAATGCTAAAGAAGCTCCCCTTAGAAGAGGTGACTAGATAAACAGTCTAGTTCCTTCTCACATGAAGATGAGAAATTGCTTAGAAATTTAAAGACTTCTGTTATCCAGGATGGAAATGTTTTCCACAAATGCCTCTGGTCTTAGTCAGAACACACATTTGCATGACAAATAAATGTTTATGATTTTAATAAACATCATATCCAATAACACCAAATACCATGTTTGCCAATTATGGATCACCATAAAATACCCTTCTGGGATTAATGCTAAGAGTATCATCTCTCAATTCTCCAACTTACCTGCCCTTGCTATCCTGCATGTTGGGGTTGGCACCAGCCTGTAGGAGGGCCTCTGCAATCTGCGCCATCTCAGACATCACATCTGCTGAGTGTTTCTTTGAACTGTACAATGCCACAAGGTGCAATGGTGTCTCTTGGGCACCCAATGTAGCAGCATTAACAAGGGCCCCATTCTTAATAAGGAAAGTAGAAGCAAAGAGATCTCCTTGAAAAGAAATAATAGAAGACAAAGTAACATATGTCAACTTTCAGGGTGAGCTATTCTGGCCAATGTTTCCTCAAAAGGCAGCAGTCTATGACTGCAGACAAAGAAGAGAGACAAGTGGTTGAATCTGAAGGAATCTCTTGGGATACTTTTAAGTGGAAACTCATCATTAAGACTATGGAGTTACATATTTTAATAGGCCTCCTGGTCCAAGTTTTTATTACTTGTGATCATTTGTCCTGCCTCCTCACCATAATATCCCTTTGTTATCTAAGAAAACCAGGCTTCTAACTTTCAAAGGCCTCTTCTGGTTTTCTCTCAAAAAGGGCTTCTGAGATTCCTCCCCAGCACAATTTTTCTCTCTCTATCCTGTTGACTGATCACAATCTAAACCTAAGTAGCACTTAGCTCCAATGTTCTGTTTCTGCACACAGATTCCTGTTCAGAGTAAGTCCATGTCTGTTTATTACTATAATCCCTTCTGGGATTAATGCTAAGAGTATCATCTCTCAATTCTCCAACTTACCTGCCCTTGCTATCCTGCATGTTGGGGTTGGCACCAGCCTGTTTATTACTATTTCTTTTAGTTGTGCAATCTTATTTCATGCAAACATAACAGTCTTAACAAGAAGCTTACTACTGAATATTTGAACAGAGAATCTGCATAAATTATTATTTGTAAAACTTTCACAAGGTAAATTAACTGGTTGTAAAAACAAAAATTCTTTTCTTTGCATTAACACTTTTGTATAAGGGGGGAAAAAACCCTTACCCCTATAGGGACAAGAAGCCAATTGTATACGTCTAATCAAAAGTATTAAAAAGATATCAAAGTACACAATTATGGTCAGGTGCAGTAATGCACACCTGTAATTCAGTGGCTCAGGAGGCTGAGGCAGAAGGATCCAAAGTTTAAGGCCAGCTTCAGCGCTCAGCAATTCAGCAAGGCCCTAATTAGTGAGACTGATTTAAAATAAAAAATAAAAAGGGTCAATGATGTAGCTCTGTGGGTTCAATCCCTACTGGGTTCAATCCCCAGTACCATCCCACAAAAAAAAGTATACAATTGTGAAAATACCATGTCAGACACCAATAAAGGAAAGATGAGTCTAGATTGGTTCTACAAATGCATGTTTGAATTCAGAACTAAGCAATCTGACAAGTGGCAATTAAATATTAAAATTACCTGTAAGAAAAACAGGTAAAGTATACTTTTCAAGTTAACTTGGAGGATGACAAAGATCATACAATTATTTCTTTTAAGATTAAAGTTCAATCTTCCTTGGATTTAATTCCCTTTATAATTTAAGACAAAAAATGCTGGCTATATGTAAAATTTATGTATCTTAAGAAAATTAAGCAAGAATAACAGACTCTATGAACAGAAAACCTTCTAGTAGCAAGTGTTTTAGGCATTCTATCTAGTTGGGTGGGAGCAACTGTTTCTCTAGTGCCCTCCAGGTGGCACCAATTAGCTCCTAAAAGGAAAGGAGATACCTATATCATGTGTTTTCATATCAACTATTGATTTATAAAAAACAGACCCTGGAGAAACACTGGGAAGAAAAATGGATAGACTGGTCTGGGACACTGAGTTCTATTTTAACAGACTGGCTCTAATTTCAATGAATTATGTTTCAGATAATTTGAGACTTCCCTTACCAACCCTTTCTTTTGAAATATTTTTATTCTTCCACTCTCAAATTCTTTTTTTTTTTTTTCGGGGGTGCTGGGTATCGAACCCAGGGCCCTGTGCTTATGAGGCAAGCACTCTACCAACTGAGCTATATCCCCAGTCCTCAAATTCTTTTAAATAAAAAAAATATATACATGATATGCCATACATACAGAACACATATTGGGTAATGCTGCACACAGATATAAGAATGTAAATACAAAAAAAAAAAAAAAAAAAAAAAAAACCTACAATTGGCTGGACTCAAATGGAAGGTATAATAAAAAATATTTTATCTCTTAAACCCCCTTAAAAGACAGATTTCAGATCAAATGTACTTCCTTAAAAAGATCCAAAGATAAAATTTTCTTATGTTTATTTGTACCCCCCACAAAAAAGCTATTTGGCAATTACTAGAAATTTACATTAAAGGCAATCAATCTAGAGGGTAAATAAAGCTAGAGGAAAAAGACAATGACATCCAAAAAACAAAACAAAGGAGGGGAATAGAAAAGGACAAAAGCACCATTTAAAAGATTTCTGTCAATAAGAAAATGAACAATACATTTTAAAAAGATTTCCATCAAAAATAGTTAAGAAGCTGGGTCTGATGGTGCATGCCTATAATCCCAGTGGCTCTGGAGGCTGAGGTAAGAGGATCTCCAAGTTTGAGGCCAGCCTCAGCAATTTAGCAAAGCCCTAAGTAACCTGGCAAGACTCTGTCTCAAAATAAAAAACAAAAAAGGCTGGGGATATGGCCAAGTAGTTAGAAACCCATGGGTTCAATCCCTGGTACTAAAACAAAACAAAAAATAGTTAAGAGGTTGGGGTATACTCTGGGGTAGAGTGTGTACTTAGCATGTATGAGGTCCTAGGTTCAATCCTCAGCACCAGAAAGTTAAAGCCAGGCACAGTACCACTGGAATCCCTGTGACTGAGGAAGCTGATGTAGGAGGATTACAAGTTTGAGAGCACCAACTTAGTAACACCGTCTCAAAAAATAAAAAAGGGTGGTAGATGTGGCTCAGTGGTAGAATGCCCTGAGATCCCTAGTATCAAACCCTCATACCGCTCCCCCAAAAAAAAGTTAAAATAAAAGCTGGTACTTAAAAGTTCCTGGTCAATGAAACATTAGTGTAATAATTTCTCTACATAAAAATATTCCCAACAAAAAAGTTAATTTTTTTTACAATCCACTTAGTCTTTCTTGTAATACAGCCCCTTGACAGAAGTTTTATTCAAGAACGACCAGTAACTTTCATTATTCTGAAATATTTTTATTCTTCCACTCTCAAATTCTTTTTTTTTTGCCAGGGCCTTGTGCTTGTGAGGCAAGCACTCTACCAACTGAGCTATATCCCCATATTTCATGCTGTCCCAGTTGGTGCCACTGTTTTCAAATTTACTACAAATAACTGGACAGGAAATCCCTATTTAAGAAACTAGTTGATTAATATTGTTTTTTTTTTGTTTTTTTTTTTTTTTTTTTTTTGTGGTACTGGGGATTGAACCCAGGGCCTTGTGCTTGAGAGACAAGCACTCTACCAACTGAGCTATATCCCTAGTCCTTAATATTGGTTATTGCAGTTTAAAAAGTAGCAGAGGAACTAGATTTTTAAATGAAAACAAGGATTCATCTCCTTGCCTAGATCAGGCTAACTGAAGAAGATGGCAACCAGCTGGCCATATGTGTGCCTCCTGTGGACTTACCCACAGACACTGGCTGTCTACTGCATTTTTCTTACAGATTAGTATACTTGGTTAGTAGGATGATCACTATTTAGTATACAGACAATAACGTGTCCAGAACCAGACGTAGATGTCACATTAATATGTGGTCTTTAATAAGACCTCCCTTCTCTTCTATTACAATGAATTTAAAGAAAGTTTAATAGCTAACTTAAGTGTATTACTCAATTTTATCATTTAGGCAAGTCAAAAGACTGATGCCACCTTCAAGTGACAAGTGAAAAAAATTCCTACAGAAATTGAATCTGGCTATGGCACTCTGATTCAAGGGCAAAGTAAAAGCCACCACATCGACCCTAGCAGTCAACTCATAGCACTCTGCTAAGTGCACTACTAACACTGTCTCTCATGTTCCCAACAACCCAATAAAGTAGAAATGATTTCCACTTTGCAGACACGGAAAAGAAGACTCAGTGTGGTCAAGTGTCTATCTACAGATAAAGAAATGAGACAGAATCCAAACCTTGGTACACCCAAGCTCCAGAGACAGCAGTCTGCCTACCACATCATGCCACACTTCCTAAAGTTAGCAATAATCTAGTTTATTATATTCACATTGTAATTCACAAACTTGCAGGCAATTCATAAATTCAGAATGGAAGATTAAATCATCTGAAAACAAGCATCAAACATGACAACCAATTCTTCACAATTCATGTAACTAAGCAATCACCAAAATATTTAATGACTCATAGATGTTTTTTCATCAGACATGAATTAAATTCCCTGAGTGGAAAGGAATGTAATTCTCAGATTGTTTTTTTTTTTTTTTTTTTTTTTGTAGCAAGTGTATTTGTTTCCAAAATAAATATCTCATATACTAAACAGTGTGGGAAAGAACAATTCCCTATGCAGTGAAAACTTTTTCCACTCAACACACACCAGAGTTTAACACCCAACGCTCTGCATAATGCACAATGATGCTTGGGAAAAATGCATCTGTTTTTAAAACTGACATGCTCCAAGGATTTCCCTACCCAATAGTGAGCAAAATTTTCCTCTCTACCAGCCAACAACCTCAACACTCTAAAACACAGCTTAGGAGGATATTTATTTTAAAGCCTTTGCTCATAAAGGACCATACATTCCACTAACAAGGAGCAACATGTGGGGGCTGGGGATATAGCTCAGTTGGTAGAGTGCTTGCCTCATAAGCACAAGGCCCTGGGTTCAATCCCCAGCACCGCAAAAAAAAAAAAAAAAAAAAAAAAAGGAGCAACATGTGAATGGCAAAAGCACAGCAGGGACAATATTTTCATAATGCATGAAGAGAAGGCTAAAAATGCACGTGATTAAGATGTGGTGAAGCCAAGCACAGTGGCACACACCTGTAATCCCAGTGACTCAGGAGGCTGAGGCAGACAGATCACAAGTTTGAGGCCAGCCTGGGAAACTTTACAAGGCCCTATCTCGAAATAAAAATAAAAAGGGGCTGGGGACATAGCTCAGAGGTAGAGCACTTGCCCAGCACGCACAAGGCTATGGGTTAAATCCACAGCAACATACACAAACACACAATGTGGTGAAATCAGTATATTCTGTCTTTGTTGTCCATAGGCAAACAACAAAAAAAGGAGCCACAGCAAAGTACTTCTATCAAGTCCCTCTACAAAATTAAGGTTTTTGATTTTTTTTTGGTATGGAATATTGAACCCAGGGGTGCTTAACCAATGAGCCACATCCCCAGCCCCTTTTGTTTTTTTTATTTTGGGATAGGGTCTTGCTGAGTTGATTGGGGCCTTGCTAAGTTGCTGAAGATAGCCTCAAAATTTGTAATCCTCCTGCCTCAGCCTCCCAAGTCACTGGGATTACAGGCATGCACTACCACACCCAGTAGTTTTCGAAATTTTTGAAAGCTTTCACCTCTCTATAGGTTATCACTCTGTCAAAAATGACTACAGAAAAGTAAAGTTGGGCAGCATCTACTTGGAACATATCAAATAATAAGGCTATGTAAAAAGCCAAACAAAACAAGTCCTTATTTTCCCACTTAAACAGTTAATTCGGGAGATTGGGGCAGGATGATCACAAGTTTGAGGCCAGCTTCAGCAACTTAGCAAGGCCCTAATTAACTTAGTGAGACCATGGCTCTAAAAATATAAAAAAATAAAAAGGGCTAGAAAAGTGGTTCAGTGTTAAGCACCTCTGGGTTCAATCACCAGTACCAAAAAGAAGTTAATTCAGGGTAGGGGCAGTGGTGGAGCACTTGCCAAGCATGCAAGAGGTCCTGGCCTTGATGACTAGTACTGGGGAAAAAAATAAAGTTAAAATGTTCTAATCCTAATTCTATCATTTCCACATTATCCCATTACTGATAATATACTCAAAGTAACTTTCCTAGAACAAAACAAAACTTAATCATTTTGCCATGACAGAAGTCCAGTCTGTGAAAGATAAAACACTGACTCCAAAAATACCTTTTTAAGTTTTTGTGGTTTTGATACTTTTCTTATGTTCGTGCTAGGACACAAAAGTAAAGATTTCCTAGCACAATTTTTGGAGAAAGTGATAATGTTGAACAAGTAAATGTATCAACTGCTTACAAGTAAAAGGTACTTACTTCTCAAAAGCCATCTTTCTAACCTCCCTCCCTCAGGCTCTATTAGCCCTATGAACAACCTAACTAACAAGGCACAGATAATAGTTTTTTGGTCCCTCCTTTGACTCACAAAACAAATCCTTAAGTCTTGTGGCCTGCAAATATAGACTCAAGATGATATGGGAATTTTTGGAACTGAGTCAGGGAGTTTTAAAAAAACATATGAATAAAAAGAAAACTGCCTGCAGAGAAAAATATAAAATTATTACTACCTCTTTGGATTCCTTTATGTAACAAGCTCCAGCCATTCTTGTCTACCATGTCCACATCAGCTTTATGGCTAACCAGCGTGGTGGCAATACTCTCTAGTCGTCGTGAAAGGGCTAGATCTAATGCAAGATCTCCATTATGATCCACTTCATTCAGTTTCCCAGGGAGCTGCACAGAAAAGTTTGTAAATCAGCACTCTCAGATGATAGAAAAGACAACATAATTTAACTTCTCCCACCTTGATCCTTAAATATCATCTCTTACACCAATGTCAAATTTTAGTGCTCTGATAGAGCTTACTCACAAATTCAACTTCATTAACAAAGATCTAACAGGCCTCCTCAAGGCACATGCTTACAAGGAACACAGAACTAAAAAAATTACAGAACAGACAATAAACACCATACAAGACAATTAAGGACCACAGGGGAAAGGCAGACAATGTAAGAAACACAGGAGAAATGCAGACAGTGCATTAGGGCACAAGTGCCAAGGGCAGAGGTTCAGAGAACTTCACAGAAAAGAGCTATCATTTTCATGAAAGGCTGTGGCTTACTTCCTCCCAGCAGTTTAATGTTTCTCCACACGCTGAACACCCATGATAAAACATTTCATTCTCATCTGTCAAAGGCAACTGTATTTCTATTAAGGCAATGTGGTAGGCAGAATAACAGCTCCCCAAAGATGTCTATGCCTAATTCCCAGAACCATGTGAATGTGCACCTTACATGGCAAAAAGCACTCTGCACATGATTACAGTTAAGGACCTTGTGATGGGGACAGTATCCTGGACTATCCAGGAGTGCCCAATCTATCTAATCACATGAGTTCTTAAAAGTAAAAGAGGGAAGCAAAGAAATAGGTCAGAGATATAACATCAGAAGGACATGACCTGCCACTGCTGGCTTAAAAGATGGAGGCGGGAGCCACAAGTTAAGGAATGCGGTAGCAACCCTCACTGGGAATAGCCCACAGCTGAAAGGCAACAAGAAAATGGGGATCTTGGTCCTATAACCACAAGAAGCAGAATCCTGTCATTAACCCAAACAAGCAGAAAATGGATTCTCCCCTATAGTTGTGTAAAGTAACATAGCCTGCCAATACCTTGATTTTGCTCTGATGATGCCTGTACTGGACTTCCAATCTATAAAACTGTAAGACCATAAGTTTGTGTTGTTTTAAGATATTAGGTTTGTGATAATTTGTTATAGCAACAAAAGAAAACAGATTTTGGCACCTGGAGGTTAGGTATGGCTACAACTACCTAAAAATATGGAAGTGGTTTTGGAATTGGGCAGCAGACTAAGACTGGAAGAATACTGAGAAAAAATGATAGAAAAAAAAACCAGATTTCCTTGAAAAAGCTATTAGTAGAAATATGTACATTAAATATTGTGTGGTGACGGCTCAGAAAGAAGTGAGCAGCACGGTAGGGAAAAAGAAGAGCATTAACGCTTTAGAAAGAGGAAAAAATGGAAAAGCAGTTACAGTACCTGTGAATCCATTTCAATCAGATAAAGGAAGACCACATCTTCTCTCTCCACTTTGATAGCTTTATGTAATGGGTAGTCCGTCTTGGATTTGATCATTTTGTATAACAACTGAGCACTCATACTGCTAAAGTCCTCCTTTCGTAAGTCATCCTAGGAATTAAAAACACAATGAACAGCAAAACAGACAAAGTGTTAACAATAACAACAACCATCATTTGTTAAGCACTTAGTCTGTGTGTCAGGCCCTACTTTCGAGCTTAACATGTCCCAACTAATTCAATTCTCACAAAAATCCTATAAGATAGTACTATTGTCATTTGCATTTTAGAGATGAAAAAAGTAAAGCATAAAGAAGCTGAATAATGCCAGGCATGGTGGCACACACCTGTAGTGTCAGCAACTTTTGAGGCTAAGGCAGGAGGATCACAAGTTGGAAGCCAGCCTGGTTAACTTAGCAAGACCCTGCCTCAAAAAATAAGTAAGGTTGGGGATGTAGCTCACAGATAGAGCACCCCTGTGTGCCATCCCCAGTACTACAAAACAAAACAAAAGAAGCTAAGTAACTTGCACACGTTTAGACTGGGAGTAAATGGCTAAGCCAGGATCTGGAATCAATAGGACCAACTCTCACAACTGTACTCTTTACCACAGCACTACTGTGCTTCTCAAGAATGGTAAAGCATGGGAGCTGGAGCAGGAGCTCAGTGGTAGTGCACTTGCCTGGCATGTGTGAGGAACTAGGTTTTATTCTCGGTACCGCACATAAATAAATAAAATAAAGGTTCATTGACAACTTTAAAAAATATTTAAAAATTAAAAATTAAAAAAAAAAAGATGGTAAAGCATTAAAGTGATATAAGATGGGAAAATGGCTGGATCTCATTTATTTCATTAGTAGAACCCTGAATAGACCTAGATCCCTGGACTTTTTCTGGTTCCTATCCTTACAAAAGTTTAATTTGTTGAGTTTTTACTTGTACATTACAAGCTACTCCCATTTTTTCCAATAAATCTTTACCTTCCCCTCAAAAAAAAAAAAAAAATATGGTAAAGTATAAGCAATGCTGATACCCACCAAGAATCAAAGCAAGTGGGAGCCCTCCCCATGGAAACAGTCCTTCCCCACTAAGCCTATAAAGATGACAATTACAGAATCAATCACAACTTTCACAAACAAGTCACCCATTGAGTCACAGCCTGCCTCCACTATTACAGAGCTCTTTATTGCTACCTACCAGTACAGAAGGGTTGCCCGTCCTATTTCAATTCTTTAAAAGACTATTCACTTAGACACCTTTTCTGAAATACCAACTCTTCCCACCATGTTGTTGCATACAAGCAATGCACAGAAACTAATTTATAAAACATAGCCCTGATATTTTAAAAGTGCAAAATGACAACAAAATAGACATGTGAAAACTGTTCCTATTATGTATAATCACAGTGCAATAATAAAATAATAAAGAGAATGAAAAATTAAAATACATTTACTAATGTCTCCACCTGATGGAAAAAGCAAGGGAACACTCTAAAATGTGCTGCTGAATAGTACTTAGGGCCTGCTGGTCCCACAGTGGCATTCTGCTCCTGTGGTTTGGCCACTGCTTCCACAGAATGAGGGCAAAGGCAAGTGTCCCTTCCAAGTCTATTTCTGAACTTGGGTTACCTACTGCCCTTCTAGTCTGAAATCACAGAACTATCAGATTTTCAAGACTGAAAAGGGCCTCATAGATCATCCAATCCAACTAAGTAGTTATCCTTCCATACTGTAATATAAGAAAGTTAGGTGACAGAGAAGTGACTGTTCTTAGGATCAGGTCCCCTGCCTGGGTCTTCCGACTGGCAGTGGGAATGTGCTGTCTACACCTCTCAATCTCTCACTCACCCAATGACTTGCAATAATCTCTGCACAGTAGTTCATCAGTGTGCTGGCATTCAGTTCCTCTGCAGTCTGATAGAAGCGAATACAGTTCCTAACATTCACCAGGGACATCACACCCTTTTCACATCTATAAGAAAATTAATGATGAACACTGTTAATAGCACAAATACAAATACATTCACAAATAAATAAATCAAGGCAATAATCTGTGTACTGGTTGACTATGTCTAACACTACTAATGTACAAAGCTAAAGAATATAATTATGAATAAACTATAGACAGGTTCCCATATTTCCAAAGTACTAGAATTTCTTTGTGATGTTATTTTGCTCAGTTCTGGTCAGAATCAAAATAAACTGCATATGAACTTGTTAATAAACATAATACCTCAAATGCCTTAAAAGTAATCAATAAAACTTACTGATTAGATACACAAATGATTTTTAAATCAGACACAATAATATGGGACACATCTGTAGTTCCAAACATCACAGCACTATTATGTGAACATTCTGGATTAAAAATTATTTCAAATATGAGGCTATGTGCCTTGATAAAATAATCCCTCCTTAAAAGTCCCCCCAAAAGATGAATCTGTATAATATATGAATAATAACTCAATAAAACTACATTTTAAAAGTCCACCCAAAATATTTACAATATATAGAAACAATTAAAGAATCAGACCACAGTACACCGGGGGTGAGGAAAAAAGGCCACAAAAGATGTCCCCCATAAAATCAGGTAACAAGACTCCTTCAGAATCACTAATAAGAATATCAACTTCATGGGAGAAGAGAGAAACACATACAGGCAAACAAGCCTCTAGTGGCACACATCCTAACCTAGAAGGCATGGCACTGGAAAGTTCAGGGTTACTTCCACCTCATAATTCCTGGAAACCTGAGCAAGCCTCCCTAAGAACTAGGTCTATGAGGAAAAGAGGTCATGGCATGGTCCTTCGTCTCCCTCGTCTCCACATCACCCTACAAGTCAGATATACCTCCAAAGGCAGCCTCAGACGTCTAGTATAGTGGCAGGAGTGTTCCCTGAAATTTCACCACTGCTTCTCCTGGCCCACAGCATCCACTTAAACTCTTTTCTCATCAGAAAAGCAGACTGCAGTAGAGAGAGCAAATGAACTGTAAGGAAAGAGCTGGATTGAGAGCCATTGGGGAAAAAAAACTTCCTCTTACACGGGGGATCAAACCCAGGGATACTCTACCACTGAGCTATTATTCCCAGCCCTTTTATTTTTTGAGACAGGGTCTTGCTGAGTGGCCCAGGTTGCTTCAAACTTGCAATCCTCCTGCTTCAGCCTCCTAAGTAGGTGAGATTACAGGCCTGTAACACCATATGTGGCATAATCCTGTGAATTTTAGGGGCCAAATTACTTAGGTTCTTGTCTCCTTTGTAAAATAAGGATGATATTTTACTTTAGAGGTTTGTGGAATCTTCATGTGTTTTTCAAGATGAAGGAATATTAGATTTACTCAGTATAGCAGGAGGTACACAGCAGGTATACTCATAAATCTTCTGCCCCTCCCCTTTCTTAAAGTCTAAAATTCCTTTCCTGAGGGAAAAAAGATATATGGAAATTATAAGATTGAATAGCTAATATTAATGGATTTCAGTACTACTATAAATAACCAGCTAACAAATAATTCCAAATCTCAATAGGTGAGCTTTAGATTATGGAAGTAGAGAACGCAGTGGCTCACACCTGTAATCCCAACTACTCAAGAGGCTAAACAGGAGGATTGTAAATTCAAGGACAGCCTGGGACTTAGTGAGACCATGCCTCAAAATTAAAAAATAAAAACAAAACAAAACAAAAATCCAAGCAAACAAACAAACAAACAAAAAAACCACATGACCATGAGAATGGAGATGAGGGAAAGAAAGGAAGAGGGTTGTGAGAAAGACCCAGGAAGAATGAAGAACCTCACAAATAAGACCTTAGGCCCAGATCAAGATTATAGTCTTAGAATCACTTCTCTATCTAGCTGTATGTGCAGGCACCTATTTAATAAACTAAGACCTGGGCTTTGGTGCTTTGTCTTCAGCTAACATCAACGACCTGGTGTAAATAAGCATCTCTCCCAGGGCCTTTTTTTTTTTTTTTAATTCAGTTCAAATCAATATCTAAAAAAGTTACTATAAGAGCAAGAATTCTATATGGTATTTTTCCATTCAACAGCAAAAACCTCAGTTTTTGTACTACTGGCTTCCCCAAACTCATACCATACCATAGCAAAGTCATTCTAACCTCAGCTATGAAATCAAGGCATTTAAGCAGAAAATTTCCCTTTATAGACAGACAAAAATTTTTACTACTTTTACAGTGACAGATATTCAGGAGCTTGCCATCCTATGGCCAGGAAGCCTACCACATAGAATGACCTCAGGGGGTTAGGACGCACACCCACAGAGCACTTTACAAAAGCACTTGCACAAATGCAGACAATCTGAAAATTCCATTCTCTTCCTTTTTACTGCCAAATGATAGGAATCAAACATTTTGCAAGAAGACAGACTTTTGTTAAAACTGGCAGAATTTTCACTAATTCTAGGATCCCCAGAATACCATTTGCCATTGGGGTAGGCTAAAAATAGTTAACTGACATGATTTACACAATTGAAGAATATGTGACCTCATTTTAAAATTTAGATTCTTCTTTTTTAAAAGTAGCACAGGCTTTCTTCTGAAGGAAAAATATGTTTTTAATTTTATAAACAAAAATCATATAGATACACAAAAATAATCAACCTAGTTTTTAAAGTACAAATCAAGCACTACACAAACTCATGTCTTTTTTTTCAATCAATCCTGTATGTGAGAAACAGAGGAATTGCTGAAAGTAAAAACAAGGAAAGGTGAACAGTGTTGGAATTAGAAAGGACTTATTTTTCTTTCTATGATTCTGTAATTTTCCAAATACCATAAACTGAACACGTAGTATGCTTTCACATTGGGAAAAAAATTGTACTTTTTTCATACACATTCTTTATTTTTAATAAAAGAGTATTTTCCTGATAATACAAAAAAAAAAAACATTTTCATCAAATTGATGATAGTGTTGTAAAACCATCAAGATCCCTACATTACAAAATGAGCAACACCTTCTTCACATTGAACTGCACACATTTGTCTGAGCCCTTTCACTTACTATCTCAAACGTGTCATTTCTCCTGCTGACAGTAGTGGGCACTCTGTAATCCACTCTTGGATCTCTTCCAGCTCTTAAGAAAGCCATGACAGAACAATTTAATACCCACAGCCAACAGTACAAATCTGAGCATCTGGTAATGTTGCTAGTTATGAAACCTAATCAGTCAATAAACAACAAATATTTTAATTAAAGAATCTATTATACAGATTATAATATTCTAAACCAACCCCAGGGCATTTTTATCAAAGCAATTTAATTTATAAGCAAATCTGACATGGTCAGTGAAAGAAAGCTCAGGAAATCTGGAAAAAATAATAATACTATAAATCACACTTAATCTAATTAAAATAAGTCTCGCTTTACTCTCAGATGGATCAAAAACTCCCCCAAACAAACAAAAGTTAATTGCAAGGCTTTGACAGTAAAATTAGCTTTGCTATTAAGCCAATACTACTTTGCTACAGAGCTTGGACCTGTTTGTTTTTTTTTTTAAATTGTATTTAGATACTAAAATATACTCAAGCCAGCATCAATTACAGAGAGTTAGAAGTAACCTGTTTACTGATTCGCATGGGCACTGGGGGCCATCCCAGGGGAAACATCAGCTCCACAGTGAAAACAGAACAGGCAGCTCTAAGCAGCTCTTGGTTCGTTTATGTGAGAGCAACAGCAACAAGTGGAGCATCTCTTGATGGCTGAACCCAGTCCATTACCACCCAAGAGAAAAGCCGTTAAATCTTCATGTACCCAAGAGAATATAAGAGATCACTGAGTAATATAAAAAGATACTCCATCAACCAAGTTGACCACCAAGGGCCACATCTCCAACAGATGCTCAAGGGCATTCTGCCTGATATCATTTAGTAAGCATTTTATTTCCTGTTGTTCTAAAATGCCAACTTGGGAGAGCAAAAAGGAAAAGGTACTATTAAAAAATACAACATGCTATCTCCTTGGGACCTAAAAAGCAAATAACTTAAATGAAGTGAGATCTTAGAAACACTGGCTATAAAACTTACTGAACCACACTTTCATGTATTAATTTAGGCCTTCGTGTATTTCCAAAAATAAAAGTATATGACAAAATGAGCAACACCTGCTTCACATTGAAGTGCACACATTTGTCTGAGCCATTTCACTTACTATCTCAAATGTGTGATTTCTCCTGCTGACAGTAGAAACGTCAGTACTCTGTGACTCTTTAAAGAGCCAATACTTGAATCCACTCTTGGATCTCTTCCATCCCAGGTCTTAAGAAAGCCATGACAGAACAATTTAATTTACCCACAGCCAATAATACAAATTTGAGCATCTGGTAATGACTAGATGTATCAGAAGGTAGAATAAAATGTCAAAGAATGGGAGGGAAAGTTGAGGATTTGGATACTGGATAATAATATTTCATACTCAACGTACCAGTATATATAATTATGTAATCTCAGGTAACAAACCAGAGAAAGAAAAGAGAATACCTAAAAGTTTTGGTAAAAAGTCAGCTTACAAGATAATACAAAACAAGGGAGATACCAGATTCTCTCCCCACCAACACCATTAAAAGAACACCTTGCAAAAGTTATTTACATTAGCAGGAGAAGCTGTTTTTCCAGAGCTTGGAATAATTAAAGCTCAGTCATCACCATCTGAGGTGCTCGAATATATCTGCTGTGACTTGCCTCTCCCTAAGGAGCTGTAGCTGAAACCGATTCGCTAGTTTCATCAATTCAGTCAGGAACACATCATCCTCTCTGAACTCCAGCTCATCTGTGTAGATCCAGCGAAGCATTGTCATTGTCACTTCAGGATTAGCATCTGGTT
The DNA here is from genome assembly GCF_902686445.1 of Sciurus carolinensis. Lineage (NCBI taxonomy): Eukaryota > Metazoa > Chordata > Mammalia > Rodentia > Sciuridae > Sciurus > Sciurus carolinensis. The sequence goes on along the minus strand of NC_062215.1, from coordinate 56,903,555 downwards.
AAAGAAAAAAAGTAAACAGAAAAACTGAAAAAGCACTGAATGATGCACTTAGACCTTCTTGAGGGACCCCTAAAATTTGATATTAAAAAAGTAAATTATGGGACACCCACGTCAAAGCAATAGTTATTAAAAATGGCAACAAAGCAGTCTGGGCAACATCTGACTCCAGGAAAATGTGAAAGTTTTGCATAGGGTAGTGGGTGGGGAAATGAGACCACTAAAGATACAGATCCAATCAACTGGGGACAATATCTGAAACATAAGGCAAAAGTTAACATTCTAATAAAAAGATCTTACAAATATAAATGAAAAGATGGGCACTCAATGGAAAAATGAAAAATGGATATAAATATATAAATGGATATAAATAGGTAATTCAGAAAGATAAATAAAAATTGCTAATAAACATTATGAATAACCACATGCAAATTTAGAGCATCTTTTTTTCCCCTCAGACTAGCAGATTTAAGAAATAACTTTTCCACAACAATTATACACACAGATTATTATCCTAAGAAAACAACTGGGCAAATATGGCAAAATACAGTACTAAGAAACTCAGCATGGTAGTGTTTTTGATTACAAAAAACTGGAACAAAAATCTTAAAAATACAACAAGGGAGAACTGATTAAATAAAATAGTATATATGCAGTGGAAAATCTGCAGCAATTTAAACTATATCTACAATATGGATATTTACTATAGCAGGTAAAATAGGCTAAAAATATAAGAAATTATTTCCTTTATTTCATTTTTGTTATATGAATTCAAGGTACATATATATGTGTATCCATGTGTTTGTGTGATATGTAACTACACATACTATATATACATGCAGTTTTGTCTATTTAAGGATAGGATATATATTAAAATACCAAATCAGTCATAATTAATAACTAATTTTCTCTTCTCTTTACCTTTTTATTTACTGAGTATGTATTACTTGCAAAAAAAATTTAAAGTTAAAATAAAGACTACAGAGCAATTTGGAAGAACTGCTTGGGACAAAAATTGTGACATAAAATATCCAAACTATTATTTCAGCTAAAATCAATTTTTGATTAGTCAAAATAAGACTAATGAGAATGATGTTTGAAGGACCACTTGAAGCTGGGTGTGATGGAGTACGCCTGAAATCCCATCATCTCAGTAGGCCAGGCAGGAGGATCACAAGTTCGGGGCCAGCCTCAGCAACTTAGTGAAACCCTGTCTCAAAATAAAAATTAAAAAGGGATAGCACCTCTGAGTTCAAATTGAAAAAAAAAAAAATTGAAATCATGGTCTTTACCAGTGGTTCTCAAAGTGTGGTCCTGGGCTGCCAGAATCAGCATCATATAGGAATTTGTTAGAAAGTCCAATTCTCAGGCCTATACGGGACCCCAAATTCTGAGGACAGGATAAGCATTTATGTCTAAGTCCTTTATGTTACTTTGATATTCATGAAGGTTTAATAAATGTGCCAGGAAAGAACACCTCTGTCATCCCAGTTACTTGAAAGGTTGAGACAGGAGGATCCCAATTTGGAGGCCAGCTTGGGAAATTTGATGAGACCCTGTCTCAAATATAGAAAAAAAAAAAAAAAAAAAAAGGGTTGGGGGTATAACTCAGTGGTACAGCCTAACATGCTCAAGGCCCTGGGTTCAATCCCCAGTACTGAATGAGGGGAAAAATAAAGAAAGAAAGAAAAAGAAAAACTCTTGACTATTTAGAAGAAATGTAATAAGAACCAAGAACACTTTATTAATAAGTACACAACACTTCATTAGCTCTGATTAATCCTCTGTATTCCAAGTACATACAGTGGGGAAGAAGGATCTGAAGGAAGTCAAGTGGAATTGAAGACCTCTGATTTACGTGAAGCAGTAAAATTTACCATCATCTAAAATGATCAGATATTATAAGGAAGGAAAAAAAAGGCAGAGTGGGGGGAAAAAGTAAAATGATACAAGTCATTATGTTAAGGTTTTATTTTTTTTATTTCTTTTTTGGTAATATTTTAAAATTAAACAGAGAGCCAGAGTCACTTAAACAATTACTTAAGAACAGCTACTTCAACCAAGCTGTAGGTAAATTTCTTTGGACATTTTTTTTTTTCTTTTTTTTGGTGGTGCTGGAGACTGAACGCAGGGCTTGCACATACTAGGCAAGCATTCTATCACAGGGTTACGCCTCCAACCCTTTTATTTCATGTTGAGACAGGGTCTTGTTAACTTGCCCAGGCTGGCCTTGAACTTATAATCCTTCTGCCTCAGTCTCCAGAATAGCTGGAACTACAGGTGTGCACCACACACTGTAAACTAGGTTTAATGTTTAATCATCTTAATAAAAAAGAAAAATAAAAAGTGGGTCATGCAACTGTCCAGAGTTGTTCCCAATGTGAAAACAAAACTACTCCTCTCATATAGCCTGATCTTACAAAGATAGCTTATTCTTATCTGATAGCTTATTCTTAACTTACTTTCCAATTGCTCAAACCAGTAAGATTGATTTGTGCAACCAACAAACTGAACTTAAATAATTTCCTGAGAGGCCTAAGTATTTCAAGCAAAATAAAGTTCAAGTAATTTCTAAGCTTTCTCATTCTTGTCTTGACTCTTCTCCTTTAATCTCCAAAATATATGGAGAATCAATTCACTTTTGAGACTCATGCTAAGCAGCCAACTTAAGGGTGTATGCTTCCAATTTGTATTCTTTTAGGCAAACTGAACAGTCTGCTTCCAGCCTACTTAGAGAAACAACTACTTTAGGAAACAGCTATAAAAGTTGGATGATCCTATATATGAGGAGTTCCCTTTTTCTTTTTTCCTTTTTGTACTGGGAAATTGAGCCCAGGGGCACTCAACTACTGAATGACATCACCAGCCCTGTGTTATTTTGAGATAGGATCTTGCTAAGTTGCCCAGGCTGGCCTCAAACTTGCAATCCTCCTGCCTCAGCCTCCCTGATAGACTAGGAGTTCTCTTTAAAGAGATCAAACCTAAGAAAAATTGGTTTGCCTCCATGCCCTGCATGGAGTATCTACTGCTAGAGGCACACAAACCTGAAAAAACTGTGACTTCAAAGATGAAAAGAAAAGTAACAGCCAAACTTCTGACTGTTGCACTATAGTATAGGATGATACAGACATTCTTTGGAGAACTTGAGATTTTCTATGTGGCCAAAGTTTTTATTTTATTTTTAATTAGATTTTAAATGAATGTTTTATAAGATATTTGAAAATTAAGGAATAAGCTTATCTGCATCCAGAATGAATTAATTCTGTTTTTTAAGTCCTCTAATCCATCAAAAGCTGAGAAATGTGTTTTGAATCTTCTACAATGACTTGGGTTTCTTTATTCCTTTTTTTTTTTCCACTCTGGTTTAATTAAATTCTGAGTTTCTAATTATTTTCCTTCTCTACATAAAAAATTTTTGATTAATAAAATTTAAAAATCTTGGTAGACTGTACCTTTAATCAATAAAAACATCTTCTTTGGTCAGGTGAAAGATGTACCCTTATATATAACCTCTTGGAATAAAATTAAACACTAAACTAAACCATACCTGTAAATAATCCCAAAGTCAAAAAGAAATACTAAAAAGACAAGAGTTTTAGTTCTTTTATGGCAGGGTAACAACCATCCCATTTAAACTGATAATAGTTAAAAATTATAGAAAAACAACTACCTAAGGATTTGGAAAAGTAATTGAAAGCAAGGTAATTATGAAGGAAAGCAAAACTTAAAAGAGTGACCACACTGGATGAGTTTTCCAATTCTTTTTTTCACTCTTTTGGCTTTGCCCTGAAGGTGAACTCTAGTAAAGAAGCAGAATTGCCACAGTGACCATAGGAATGGCTAAAATGCCAACAAAAACTGTCTTTCTGGCTAGATGAGCCAGGAAAAGAAGCCCATGAGGACTGAAGAGCAAGGGAAATTCCAAAGTAAAGACAACCAGGAAAGGAGATCTTCCAATTTTGTGTATGAACCCACACTATTTTTGAGCTCACCTCTGAGCTACTCATGCATGGGACAATCCAATCCCATCCTGGCTTTAAGAACTAAAAGTTGCTGGGCCTGGTGGTGTACACCAATCCCAGGAACTCAGGAGGCAGAAGTAAGGGAGGATCACAAGCTAGCCTCAGCAATTCAGCAAGGCACTAAGCAACTTAGTGAAGACTCTGTCAAAATAAAAAATAAAAAAGGTTGTGGAGCAGCTCAGTGGTAAAGAGTCCCTGGATACATCCCCAGCACCAAAACAAACAAACAAACAAACAAACAAAAAGCAAAATGAAACAAAACAAAAAAACCTGAAAGGCTATCTAAATAGCTACCCATAGATGATCACACAGATTTTTCTGCCTGAATCTAGAGAGTCAACATTTTTCACAGGTTTATATAGGATCCAGAGTCCACAAAACATTAACAGAACATATCATGATATCCAAGATAAGATCAAATCCAAAAGTATTAAATGTGATCATTTCTTAGGTTAAAGACAATCAACAAAGTTGGGCACAGTGGTTCATGCCTATAATCCCAGTGACCTGAGGCTGAGGCAGGAAGATTGCAAGGGCAAGGTCAGCCTGGTCAATTTAGCCAGAACTTGTCTCAAAATTTAAAAAAACTAAATAAATTAAAAGGACTAGGGATGTAGCTCAGTAGTGTCCGAGGGAGGAAGGAAGCCAAATCAACAGATGCCATCCTGAGATGACTCAGATGCTAGATTTATCTCAGACTTGAGCGCACCCAGATATAACTATGCTCTAGAAGATGAAGGAAAACAAAGTTAAAATGAAAAGACAGACATTTTTAAGCAAATAGATGATAAAAAAGATCAAGTATAATTTACAGAACTGAAAAATACAATATTTATAATAAAAATTCACCCAACAGGCTCAAAATCAGAATGAAAATGGCAGCAGAAAAAGTCAATTAATTTATAGATTAACAGAAATTATCCTATCTGATGACAGCAAGAGAAAAAAATAGATAAACTCAAGGAGACTTGTGGGATAATAATAAATAGGTGTGTAATTTGAGTCTTAGAAGGAGAAACAGAAATATTTGAAAAAATGATGGTCAAGAACTTTCCTAACAGGATGAAAAACAGCAACAGATTCAAGATCAGTGAACTCCAAAAAGAAAATAATATACAGACATATCATATTCAAACAGATGAAAAGTAACCATAAATAAGAAGTCTTAATCATCTCGTACCCATTAGGATGGCCACTATCAAAAACAAAAAGTAACAAGCATTGGTAAGGATATGGAGAAATTAGAATCCTGTGTACTGCTGGTAAGGATGTAAAATAGTCCAGTCACTATGGAAAACAGTATGGCAGTTCCTCAAAAAATTAAAATTAGAATTACCAGCTGGAGTGTAGCTCAGGGGTAAAGAGTGCTTGCCTTTTTGTACAGATACTGGGTTCGATCCCCAATATCAAGGGAAAAAAGTAGATAAATTAAAATACTATTTAAATTATACAAAAGAAGGCAAGAACAGAATACAAGAGGGAGAAAAGAGAGGATGAACAGTTTAAAAAAATGAAATAGTAGCTTTAGTTATAAAAACAAAAACATATTAAATATTAATGATCCTAAGCCAGGTGTGGTGGCACACACTTGTGATCCCACCACTCCAAAGGCTAAGCAGGAGGATCACAAGTTTAAGGCTATCCTGGGCAACTCGGCATGATCCTGTCTCATAATAAAAATTTTTTAGAAAAGGGCTGGGGCGTATCTCAGTGGTACAGTGCTTACCTACCGCGTGTGAAGTACAGGGATTCAACCCCAGCAACAACACACACACAGAACTTGTATTCCAAAAGTATGATATATATTAACAAGGACCTTTAAGGAATTGAGAGAACTAGGCAAAAAGAAATTCACAGAAAGACTGAACAATCAACCACCTTGATGTAACTGACATTTTTTAAAGCATACTACATCTAACAACTTGCAGAATACATTTTCTTCTCAAGTGCCCATGGCATATTCTCCAAGATAGATCATATGCTGAGCCATAAAACAAGTTCCAAATAGATTTTAAGGTGTCAAAATCATATAAAGTGTATTCTCTGCCTGTAACAGAATTAAATTAGAAATTAATAACAATAAAGTATCTAGGAATACCTCAGATACAAGGAAAATAAGCAACATACTTCTAAACAGTTCTTGGGCCAAAGAGAACCAAAATCAGAAAATATCCTGAACTAAATGATAAATTTATAGGACTCAGCTACAGAACTGCTTATAGGGACTTAGAGCTTTGAATGCTTATATCAGAAGAAAATCTAGAATAAGTTATATAAGATTCCACTTTAAGAAACAGCAATTTAGCAAGACCCTAAGCAACTTAACAAGACACTCTGTCAAAACAAAACAAAACAAAACAAAAAAGTCTGCAGGGGGCGGGGACTACACATGGCACCTAAGAAGCCAGACAGAAGGGACCACATGCTTTAGACTCCATTTATGTAAGTCCATAAAACACAAACATCTATAGTAATTGAAAGCAGATCAGTGGTTGCATGGGGATGAAAATGGAAAAAGAGGGAGATCACAAATAGACACAAAAAACTTTTAGAGAGATGGAAATGTTGTTGTTGTTGTTGTTGTTATTATTATTATTATTATTATTTTGCAGTAATGGGGATTGAACCCAGGGCCAATCACATGATAGGCAACTACTTTACCACTAAGCTACATTCCAAACCTTATTTATTTATTTATGATTTTGGTACTGGGGATTGAACCCAGGGGCACTTTACCCCAGTCCTTTTGAGATAGGGTCTGTTAAGTTGCTGAGGGTCTTATTAAATTGCCTGGGTTGGCTTCAAACTTGCAATCCTCCTGTCTGTCTCCTGATATTGTCACTGGTATTATAATTGTGTACCACCACACCCAGACAAGTCCTTTATTTTAAATCGAGACAGAGTCTAGCTAAATTGGCCAGGCTAGCCTCAAACTTGCAATCCTTCTGCCTCAGCCTCCTTAGTAGCTGGGATTACAGGCAAGTGCCACCCTGCTCAGCAAAATGTTAAGATTGTGGTGATGGATTCACAGATGTATTCATAAGCCCAAAGGAATCAAACTGTACATTTTAATTTCAGCAGTTTATTGGACTTCCATTACAACTTAAAATTTAGAATAAAAAGAAACCAGCAGTTAATGGATTCTGCAGTCACACTGCCTGAGTTCAAACCTCAGTTCCCATATTTACTAGCTGAATGACCCCTGGCTAGCTAGTTAATACTGCTATGCTTCATGGTCTCATATTTAAAATGGATATAAACAATAATATTACCTTTGAGTGTTGGGTCAGTCTATAAGAGGGGCATTAGAAACTATCTTTGAAGGGAGGGCTATTGAAGAATCTGTGAGCATACTATTAATTAATTAATTTATTTATTTATTACCAGGGATTGAACCCAGGAGCACTTAACCACTGAGCTACACACCCAGCCCTTTTTTTATTTTGAGACACGGTCTCACTGAATTGCTTAGGGCCTCTCTAAATTGCTGAGGCTGGTCTCAAACTTGCCTCAGCCTCCTGAGTCACTGGGATTACAGGCATGTGTCACCACACCAGGCTTGTAAGCATATTTTAAAACTTTCATAGATGTCATCAAAAGGAACACAGCACAATTTAATGATGAAACTGAAAATCTGAGCTAGTAGTCACATAATATTCAACAGATGTTAAGTATTACTGTATCTCTTGAAAAGCTGAAATAGCACACACCCTTCTGAGTTTGCTGCAGTACCTTGGGGTGTTTCAGAACAGCGTTTGGGAACCTATGCTCATTCCATTGCATAATGCAACCTCCCCAGGTAGTGTTGCAGTGCATAGCTTTGCTAACCAGAATGAAAAAGAGGAAAGAAAGATGTTTTCTACTCTTTAGAATGGCTTGAGAGGACCCAGAACACATTCCAGGAAAGCTGAATAACTCATACCATAAGCTCATATGCCAGGAAATCATAAGATCTTTGCTTGAGAAAGCATGCAAGAAGACCTAGCTTCAAAACAGCCATTCTAATGCATTGGAAACTCTCATGTTAGCTGCTATAGGAGGTTATAAATAATCATTGTGCCTGAAGCAAACTGCTTTAACTGACAAAAACATAAATACAGTGCTCTCCTCTCCATCAAGATCTGTCACATTCTCTTGGTCTAATAACATATACTCTCTCTTCCCAGTTGATTGAACAATATCTTTATATTTTTTCCTTATTTTTATTAAACTACAGTTGACAAATAAAACTACATATATTTATAATATACAACATCATTTTTTGTTGTTTTGTTTTTGTGGTACTGAGGTTCAAATCCAGTCCCTCAGGCATGCCAGTCGTGCACTCTACCACTGAGTTACATCCCCAGATCTATCATCTCACAAACTTATATCTTGATACTTAATAAAAAGCAAATTTATTCTTTTTTTGCATTTACATTTTAAAATAATTTTGAGTTTAAAGAAAAGTTAGAGCGTTCCCCTATACCTTCTATCCAACTTCCCCTAACATTAACATCTGATACAACCATAGTACAATGACCAAACCTGGCAAATTAGGTTATATATACAACATTATGAAATAATTACTGATGTTATTTTGCCAATTTTAGCAAGAAAGTCTTTTTTAATATCCAAAATCCAACCATAATTCCACACTGCATTCATTTGTCTCCTTACTTTCCCCCAATTGTAATAATTCCTAAGCCTTTCTTGTCTCTCACTTTTAACACGTTTCAGTAGCATTGGTCAGTAACTTTGTGGAATGTTCCTCAGTTAAGGTTTGTTGATGTTTTCTCTTGATTAGACTGAGGTCATGCAATGATGGCAAGAATCTTACAGAGGGTGCCTGCGCCTTTGTCAGCGCATGATATCATGAACAATACATTTTACTTTTTGAACTTTTTGATTTAATAAAAGCTTTTCTTTATATCCAACTTACTTCAAAAATATTTGTTATCTGTTGTATTTTATAAATTCTTTTTTTTTTCTTTTTACTTTCATGGTACTAGGGATTGAACCTAGGGGATTCACCACAGAGCTATATCCCCATCCCAGCTGAAAGCTACATTCCCATCCCAGTCCTTTTTTATTTTTATTTTGAGACAGTGTCTTGCTAAGTTGCCAAGATTAGCCTCCAACCTGCGATTCTCTTGTCTCAGACTCCTGAGCTGCTAGAATTACAAATATGTGCCAGCATACAAAGCTGAACTAAAATTCTTATAATAATCAACAGCAGAATTAACAACATTCTATCTCAAAATAAAATATTAAAAAGGGCTGGGGATGTAGCTCAGTGGTAGAGTACCTATAGGTTCAATCCCTAGTATGGGTAAATGAAGAAAGAAAAAAAAAAAAAAAAGAATTTAGAATTGAGGATTCTCTTTTTCTTTTTAAGAAACCTCAGTAAGACAAAAACTTTAAAAGAAAAATGCAGAGCTTAGGAAGTACATTTTTCTATAAATATAAGCTTCATGCAAGTAAGAATTTAATTTTGTTCACTGCTGTATTGCTAGCACCTTGAAAAAAATCTGCCACTCAATTTTGTTATATGGATGGAATAATTTTCAAAGAGGCAGAAGAACAATAAATCCATAAAATTATTTCATCAAGTCTGTTCATGTGGAAAAGTTCAACTTAAAACATAGCTTTTATGCTATTTATATACTTGTTTACATGAGCCTGTTTTCAATCTCCTTCAAGTTGTTGGCCAGCAATGCAGCGTTGGTGCTTCTAGGTATCACATAACACAGGCTTCCAAGCAGTTTTAGTTGCTGAGACCTCATATTTAAGCATTCACACATATTCTCAGCAGGACTGCTGGGAAAAACAAATAGAACCATATATCCCTCCACCCTAACACACTTGAAAAATACATTTTATAAGGAAAAGTAAGGATGCTACAGATTCTATTAGTTATCATGGTAGTTGCCTAAAACCCATTGGCTTTGGAGTAGATCACTCCTAAAAAGCAAACCTGATCGCAGGATCAATAAATGCTTATTATGTACAACAGAAGGAGAGACCAGAGACTTTTTATTTTGGTTTGGTTTTTTTTTTTTTTTTTTTTTTTGCGGTACTGGGGATTGAACTCAGGGCCGTGTGCTTGTGAGGCAAGCACTCTACCAGCTGAGCTATCTCCCCAGCCCACTGGTTTGGTATTTTTGGAGTGCTGGGGATAGAACCCAAGGCTTTGAGCTTGGTATACAAGTGTTCTACCACTGAACTACATCCCCAGCTGCACTCCAGGAATATTTAATGGTATTAACATTATCCTTTCCTACACTCCAGAAAACCTGACTCACAGTGAAGCAATCTCGTGACCACAAAACACTGATTTTTCAATGTTAAACAGTAAAAAAGTTCAGTACAGCCAGGTATACATGTGTAGGCTGACTATCCCAGTGACTTGGAAGGTTGAGGAAAGAAAACTGCAAGTCCCAGAGCAGTCACGGCAACTTGCTGTCTCAAAATAAATAAAAAGAACTGGAGTTGTAGCACAATGATACAGCATCTGTGGGTTCAATCCCCAGTAGCACAGTTTTAAAAAAATATATTATTTTCGGCATAAATAAAATTTTAAATTCAAAGTTTAAATAAGGCTTTTTATACCTTACTGAAATTTTCTGTGTTCTTACATAATTGTTTGTTCCAGAAAAGAGTCATTTTGTGGAGGAGATCAAAGATGGCAGACTACAGGGAGGCTGCATAACTTGTCGCTCCATAACTCGAGTTTCAAGCAGAGGATATCTGTGTCTCTGTGAGGCAATTATTGCTGCTCATCGATCCCCTGCTGTTTACCCCATTTGTATACTGCAATCAAATGCAATCTGCCAGCATGTCAACTACTTTGTAAGTGCAGATTGCTCACTGACTGGCGCATACCATCCACCAATTGCCTCTTGCCTGTCCATTGCCTGCCTTTCAAATACTCATCACCCACTGCCCAAGGTTCACCTGTCGATGGTCCCACAGGAGCTAGCAGTCCGACCACAGCGTGCCAATGGATCGCCAGCTGTCTGCTGTTGCCTGCAAGTCCACTCTCACAGTACCTGCAGGTTTGGTTACACGTGGCTGCCGCCATTTTAAGAAAACAGCCAGGACCTGTAGGACACCTGGCCGAACTGACTGAGTCCCGTCTCCAGGACCCCTCAAGCGCAACCAATCACTCCCTGCTTATGGGGCCCTCAGACCGACTGACTGCTCCCCGCCGACAGAACTCCCAGACCAACTGACTGTGCCCTACCACCAGGGACCCCCAGACCGAATGACTACCTCCCACTCCAGTATCCCTCAAACAGACCAACCACACCCCGCCTCCAGCACCCCAGCCTACCACACCCACACCCTGTGCTGCAGCTCCCCGTTTGCCAACACATTTGGAAGCCAGAGCAGCCAGGATAATCCTGGAAGCCACATCTCCCATCTTTAGGTGGGGCAAAACTCATCCTGAGACTCCTGCTGGAGACTAGAAGCTTACTGTCAAGTACCTCTCATGCATTAGGCTACTGAAGACTGGGAGGTTTGAATACTATATGACTGCTATAGCGTAGATTTCCTTTTTTTCTCCTTATTGAAAAATTTTAAGTTTTTATTTCTTTACTTTTCTTGCACCATTTTCCTTTTCTTTACCTGTTCCTTCAGTCTTTCTCCCTTTTCGCACGCGAACAACCAACTTCTACTGATTATACTTTCACTCTTTCTACGATTTAGAACTTCTATATACTCTTTTCTTATCCCATTAACAGCTACATCCTACACCCCTTCCCACCCTCTTTGTCCTACATTAGAAACTGCAGACCTTATTGCAAATCTATTTGTTATACTGTAAATAATAATTAAACTCATTCTGTTTATTATGACAATATTGTTAAGGTCTTCACAGGGGCTATTTGGTTTAGGGCTGCATACTGTCCGTACTGGGCACTGCTAATATTGATCTCCCCCTTAAAGAAAAGGTTTTGGAAACCTATAGGGTCACTATAAGCTATAGGGGGAAAACTGCAATACCCCAGATCTGCACTGCTAGAGGGGAAGATACATGAACAACATGAAAAAACAAGGGGAAAAAATGATCCAAACAAATCTAGATTCTATATTAATAGAATCCAGTGACAGCATGGTAGAAGAAACGTCAGAAAAGGAGTTCAGATTATACATAATTAAAATGACTCGAGAAGCAAAGGGTGAGATAAGAGAGCAAATGCAGGCAATGAATGATCACACCAATAAGCAGTTGAAAGAGCAACTGCAGGAAGCAAAAAAAGATCATTTCAACAAAGAGATAGAGATTCTCAAAAAAAAAAAAAAAAAAAAAAAAAAACAAACGGAAATCCTTGAAATGAAGGAAACAATAAACCAAATAAAAAAACTCAATAGAAAGCATCACCAATAGACTAGACCACTTGGAAGACAGAACCTCAGACAATGAAGACAAAATATTTAATCTTGAAAATAAAATTACCCAAACAGAGAAGATGGTAAGAAATCATGAACAGAACCTCCAAGAACTATGGGACATCATGAAAAGAACCACATTTAAGAATTATCGGGATTGAGGAAGGCACAGAGATACAAACCAAAGGAATGAACAACCTATTCAATGAAATAGTATCAGAAAATTTCCCAAACCTGAAGAACGAAATGGAACATCAAATACAAGAGGCTTACAGAACACCAAATGCACAAAATCACAACATATCCACACCAAGGCACATTATAATGAAAATGCCTAACATACAAAATAAAGATAGGATTTTGAAAACTGCAAGAGAAAAGCATCAGATTACACATGGGGGACCAATACAGACATCAGCAGATTTCTCAGCCAAGACTCTAAAAGTTAGAAGGGCCTGGAACAATATATTTCAAGCTCTGAAAGAACATGGTTGCCTACCAAGAATCCAATACCCAGCAAAACTACTCTTCAGATTTGAAGACGAAATAAAATCCTCCCATGATAAACAAAAATTAAAAGAATTTACAGATAGAAAGCCTGTACTACAGACTATTCTCAACAAAATATTCCATGAGGAGGAAATGAAAAAACAACAATGCAGGTCAGCGAAGGGAGGAACTACTAATCAAAGGAGAAACCAAGTCAAGTTAAAAACCAAAAATAAGTCCAAATGACTGGGGATATCAATCATATCAATAATAATCCTGAACGTTAATGGCCTAAACTCATCCATCAAAAGACACAGACTGGCAGATTGGATTAAAAAGAAAGCCCAACAATATGCTGCCTTCAAGAGACTCATCTCATAGATAAGGACATCCACAGACTAAAGGTGAAAGGATGGGAAAAAATCTACCACACACACAGACTCAGTAAAAAAGCGGCGGTTTCCATCCTTATTTCAGATAAAGTGGACTTCAAGCTGAAGTTAGTCAGAAGGAATAAAGAAGGACATCTCATACTGCTTAAGGGAAACATAAATCAGGAAGTAATAACAATCATAAATATTTATGCCCCCAAAAATGGTGCATCCATGTACATCTAACAAATCCTTCTCAATGCCAGGAATCAAACAGATCACAACACAATAATTCTGGGTGACTTTAACACACCGCTCTCACCACTGGATAGATCTTCCAAACAAAAACTAAACAAAGAAACTACAGAACTCAATGACACAATCAATAACTTAGACTTAACAGTCATATACAGAATATTCCATCATCAACAAGCAAATTCGCTTTCTTCTCAGCAGCACACGGAACTTTCTCAAAAATAGACCAAATGTTATGCCACAAAGCAGCCCTTAGTAAATGCAAAAAAACAGAGATACTACCTTGTGTTCTATCAGATCATAATAGAATGAAATTATCAATGACAAAATAAACAGAAATTACTCCAACACCTGGAGACTAAATAATATGCTATTAAATGAAGCATGAATAACAGAAAACATCAGGGAGGAGATTAAAATAATGCTTAGCGGTAAATGAGAATGATGATACAACATATTGAAATCTCTGGGACACTATGAAAGCAGTACTAAGAGGAAAATTCATTGCATGGAGTGCATTCATGAAAAGAATAAAAAGTCAACAACTAAATGACCTAACATTACAGCTCAAAGCCCTAGGAAAAGAACAGAACAACACCAAAAGTAGTAGAAGACAAGAAATAATTAAAACTGAAATCAATGAAATTGAAACAAAAGAAACAATTCAAAAAATTGACAAAACAAAAAGTTGGTTCTTTGAAAAAGTGAACAAAATAGACAAACCCTTAGCCACAGTAACAAAGAGGAGAGAGAAAACTCAAAATTACTAAAAATCATGATGAAAAAGGAAATATCACAACAGACACCACTGAGATACATAACATAATGAGAAGCTACTTTGAAAATCTGTATTCCAACAAAATAGAAAATACCGAAGACATTGACAAATTTCTAGAGACATATGATCCTCCCAAACTGAACCAGGAGGACATACACAATTTAAACAGATCATTATCAAGCAATAAAATAGAAGAAGTCATCAAAAGCCTACCAACCAAGAAAAGCCCAGGACCAGACAGATTCTCAACCAAGTTCTACAAGACCTTCAAAGAAAAACTCATTCCAATACTTCTCAAAGTATTCCAGGAAATAGAAAAGGAGGGAACCCTACCAAACTCATTCTATGAAGTTAATATCACCCTCATACCCAAACAAAGATATATCAAAGTAAGAAAATTTTAGACCAATATCCTTGATGAATATAGATGCAATGATCCTTAACAAAATGCTGGCAAACCATATCCAAAAACCTATTAAGAAGTGCAACATGATCAAGTGAGGTTCATCCCAGAATGCAAGGTAGGTTCAACATACGTAAATCAATAAATGTAATCCATCATGTCAATAGACTTAAGGAAAAGAATCATATGATTATTTCAATTGATGCAGAAAAAGCGTTCAACAAAATACAACACCCCTTCATGCTCAAAACACTAGAAAAAATAGGAACAGTAGGAACATACCTCAACAATCTAAAGGCTATTTATGCTAAGCCCACGGCCAACATCATTCTTAATGAAGAAAAACTGAAAGCATTCCCTTTAAAACCTGGAAGAAGACAGGGATGCCCTTTCACTACTTCTATTCAACATTGTCCTTGGAATACTAGCCAGAGCAATTAGACAGACTAAAGAAATAGGAAAAGAGGAACTCAAGCTGTCACTACTTGCTGATGACATGATTCTCTATTTAGAGGATCCAAAAAACTCCACCAGAAAACTTCTAGACCTCATAAATGAATTCAGCAAAACAGCGGGATATAAAATCAACACATATAAATCTAAAGCATTTTTATACATAAGCAATGAAACATCTGAAAGGGAAATGAGGAAAACAACTCCGTTCACAATAGCCTCAAAAAAAAAATACAATACTTGAGAATCAATCTAACCAGAGGTGAAAGATCTCTACAATGAAAACTACTAAACATTGAATAAAGAAATTGAGGAAGACCTTAGAAGATGGAAAGATCTCCCATGTTCTTGGATAGGCAGAATTGATATTATCAAAATGGCCATACTTCCAAAGGCACTATACAGATTTAATGCAATTCCAATTAAAATCCCTATGACATTTCTCATAGAAACAGAAAAAGCAATCATGAAATTCATCTGGAAGAACAAAAGACCCAGAATAGCCAAAGCAATCCTAGGCAGGAAGAGTGATGTAGGAGGTATCACTATACCAGAACTTGAACTCTACTATAGAGCAATAGTAACAAAAACAGCATGGTATTGGCACCAAAATAGACAGGTAGGTCAATGGTACAGGATAGAAGACATGGAGCCATACACGTAAATACAGTAACCTCATACTAGACGAAGGTGCCAAAAACTTACAATGGAGAAAAGATAACCTCTTCAACAAATGGTGCTGGCAAAACTGGAAATCCATATGCAGTAAAATGAAATTAAACCCTTATCTCTCACCCTGTACAAAACTCAACTTAAAATGGATCAAAGATCTAGGAATTAGACCTGAGAACTTTCACCAAATAGAAGAAAAAGTAGGCCCTAATCTCCATCACGTTGGCTTAGGACCAGACTTCCTTAACAAGATCCCCATAGCGCAAGAAATAAAGCAAGAATCAATAAATGGGATAGTTCAAACTAAAACGTTTTTTCTCAGCACAGAAAACAATCAATAATGTGAAAAGAGAGCTTACAGAGTGGGAGAAAATCTTTTCCACACACCCTTCAGACAGAGCCCTCATCTCCAAAATTTATAAAGAACTTAAAAAAATTTACACCCAAAATACAATGCACCCAATCGATAAATGGGCTAAGGAAATGGGCAGACACTTCACAGAAGAAGATATACGGGTGATCAACAAATATATGAAAAAGTGCTCATCATCCCTAGTAATCAGAGAAATGCAAATTAAAACCACCCTAAGATTTCATCTAACTCCAATTAGAATGGCTATTATTAAGAACACAAACAATAGTTAAGTGTTGGCGTGGATGCAGGGAAAAGGTCACACTCGTACATTGCTGGTGGAGTTGCAAATTGGTGCAGCCACTCTGGAAAACAGTATGGAGATTCCTCAGAAAGCTTGGAATGGACCCACCATTTGACCCAGCTATCCCACTCCTCGGTTTATACCCAAAGGACCTAAAATCTGCATACTACAATGATGCAGACAAATCAATGTTTATAGCAGCTCAATTCACAATAGCTAGATTGTGGAACCAACATAGATGCCCTTCAATTGACGAATGGATAAAGAAACTGTGGTATATATATATATATACAATGGAATATTACTCAGCCATAAAGAATAAAATTATGGCATTTGCTGGTAAAACGGATGAAGTTGGAAAATATCATGCTAAGTGAAATAGGCCAAGCCCAAGAAACCAAAGGCCGAAAGTTTTCTCTGATAAATGCATGACAATATATAAAGAGGGAGGGTGGCAGGGGGAAGAGAAGAATGAAAGAACTTTGGATGGTGTAGAGGAAAATGGGGTGGAAGGGGGTGGAGGATAGAAAGATAGTAAAATGAAACAGTATTACCCTATGTATATGTATGATTACATGAATGGTATGAATCTACATAATGTACAACCACAGAAATGAAAAGTTGTACCCCATTTGTGTACAATGAATCAAAATGCAGTCTGTAAATATAAAAAATATTTTAATAAGAACATAAATAAATAAAGTCATTTTGTTTTCTCACTCATTAATTTTAGTTGCAGTTCATATTTCACAATCACAAGTAGAATTACAATTAACATCAAAGCTGTCTGAATTACCTGTGATAGTATCCTAGAATTGAGATAAGATTTTAAAAAGTAAAAATATTTCATAGCACTGCTGCCCAATTACTTTCTAAAACTGTCAAATGGTTTTATAATGTCACTGGCAATGTAGAATATCACCAATTTCTTGGGCCTGAAAACAATTAGGATCATTATTTTCCATATTTTTTTATATCTTCTATTCTTTGTAAACTATGTTCATATAATTAAGAGCCTATTACAAGATGGGTACAGTGGCAAACACCTGTAATCACACAACTCAGGTAACTGAGTCAGGAGAATCACAAGTTTGAGGTCAGCCTAGCAACTTAACAAAAGCATGTTTCAATAAAAAATAAAAACAGCTGGGTGGGTTCGCACACACCTGCAATCCTAGCAGCTGGGGAGACTGAGGCAGGAAGATCAAGAGTTCAAAGCCAGCTCAGGAAAACTGCACTAAGCAACTCAATGAGACCCTGCCTCTAAATGAAATACAAAATAGGGCTGGAGATGAGGCTCAGCAGTAGAATGCCCCTGAATTCAATCCCTGGTACCAAGAACAAAAAGAAAAAACAAATGGGGGCTGGGGTTGTGGCTCAGTGGTAGACCACTTGCCTAACACACATGAGGCACTGGGTTTGATCCTCAATACTACATAAAGAAAACAAAACAAAAGTAAACTACACTAAATAAAGAAAATAAAGGTATTGTGCCATATACAGATAAAAATATATATAAAAAAACTAATGGGGATAGGACTCAGTGATAGTGCATCCCTGGGATCTATCCCCACTACCAAAAAAAAAAGATCTTATTACATGTTATGCAAAGAACTGCCCAAGATCTAATGGATTTTAAGATTTGTTCATGCCATGCACAGTGGCACATGCCTATAATCCCAGTGGCTCAGGTTGAGACAGGACAGTCACAAGTTCAAAGCCAGCCTCAACAATTTATCAAGGCCCTAAGCCACTTAGCAAGACCCTGCCTCCAGTCTGCTCTATATGAAGTCAGAAGTATGTGGCTTCAAAAGATTCCACCTTTAAAGAAGAAAAACTATGCTCTGAGATTACATTCACATGGACTGGTACCCTTCCGTAGAGACTGTTTACCAAGTCAATGTTTTAGTTTTAAGCATGTTTGCACACGCTGTGTATGTGTATTTGTGTACTTTATGTATTTACAACTCAACCTCAAGGTAAACCCAAGAAATTATCACAAAGATTCAGAGTTCATTCACAGTAAAGAAGCATGAAGTATCTGTTCCCCTAAATCCATGAGATAAATACCTACTTATCCTTTACAACACTGCTCAGGTGTTAACCACTTCTGATGTCTTAATTATCAGTCCAATTAAGCCTCTTTTGTATCACATATTTTAGCAATTGTAACACTGTATTTATGGTCCTGGCCTGATATGTTAATTGCCTGTTTTCCCCAACAGAGTATGAGCTCTACACCGCAGGAAACATATTATAATTCTCTTGGTTCATGGAAAACAGAACCTTATAAAGTGGTAAACTTTCTGAATAAAGACATAATTCAGAAGCATTTCATACAACTTACTGCTTCCACAAATATGTTCTTGGTTAGTTGATTATTTTTTTGTTTATGCTATGCTGAGAATTAAATCCAGGACCTCACACAATAGGCAAGTGTTCCACCACTACACTACACCCCCAGTCCAGTAAGTCCTATCTTAAGGACTTATGCTTGGATACTCTCCTCATCATATTATAATTCTCATAACTATTAATAACAGAATTAAATGAAAACGTTGCTTTTTGTGTATCTTTAAACAACAGTTAAAACAAACATTAAGTACCCCAATGTATCTCTTAATATTCTTTTAAAACAAATTTTATTGTGTATATTTAAGGCATATAACATTATGTTATGAAATATAAAGATAATATGATTACTAGAGTGAAACAAATTAACCATCTATCATCTATCTACCATCTCACATAGTTACCCAAATCTATTAAAAAAATTTTTTTTTTTTTGGTTCAGGGAATTGAACCCAGGGGCACTCTATAACTGAGCTAAGTCCCCAGTCCTTTTGAAAATTTTTTTAGTTTCAAACAAGGTCTCACCTAGTTGCGTAGGGCCTCCTAAGGTACTGAGGCTGATCCTGAATCTTTGAACCTTCTGTCTCAGTCCCCTAAATCACTGAGATTATAGTGATCAAACCCAGTGCCTCATATGTGCTAGGCAAGCACTCTACCATTGAGCTACAATGTTGTAACCCCAGACCAAGACAGGGTCTTGGTAAGTTGAACAGCCTGTACTCAAATGCAAAATTCTCCTGACTCTACCTCCTGAACACGACTGGTCCAAAGCTATTAAAATTCTAAAGATTAATGATATCCTTTGATTTTGAAGAAAAAATTTTGTTATTCTTTAGAGTAACTGTTACTTAGAGTTAAGTACTTATAGAACAGAAAAAGTATCCTGGAAGTTATAAAATTTTAACCCACTTTGAAACAGGACTTTCTTATAGCACAGGAAGAAATTTTTTTCTGCACATATGTCTATGTTTATGACATTATCACTATATGAAATGAGCTTATGAAATACTATTCCTATTTCATAAATCCTAATGACATTGTACATACTCAAATATTTGAGATTTTTATTAGGGACTAAACACAAGCATCTACACCAATTGAGATTCACCAATTATTTAAGTAGTTTCTGGTCTCCATCAATTGATGAGAAAAATATTTTGCTTCCACTAACCACAAATATTTCAAAATGACACAACATAACTTTCTGCCAGGAGTTCTTGTGCTATCAATTTCGTGACCCTGATGGATCAGAGGCTCACCTGACAGGTCCAGTTCCTCAGTGGAAGACAAGTTGGCCAAACTCCAGCTGTCACTACGGGCTGCCAGGACAAACTTGTGGGCACTGATGTGCCTGCCTCCAACCTTTATCTTCAGATCACTGGTGAAAAAATTCACAGATACAAAAAGAAAAATATCATCATAACTAAAAATAACCAGGACTCACAACTAATAAATACATGGATATTGACTGATCAACATGCATCTGCAAAAGAGAAAAAAAAACACAACAATATTATTTCTATACTAGCTCTGAATCTAATGGATCATGTTTACAATGTTGTTGGAAATGTTTTCTGACTGCTATCTTTAATTCACATGGTATGCTGTGCTTTTAAATGTAATTCCTACAAGTTAAGTAGGATAATTATTAAAATTCATATATAATTTTTTCAGAACAGATTAAGATAAACCATCATGGAGAGAAAGATGGAAAGCTTAAACCCTATGATGACTACTCTGAGATTATGGTGCTGCTGTGCTCTATATTAATGCTCAAGTAAGTTAGTTAAGCAGAAAAACTATGAACAAACTAACTTTGCCAAATCAGTCAAGAATACGGAAACCAACACCTGTTATCAGCAGAAACATTTAGACCTAATAATGGTCATTTATTAATCAATGATTTATAAAGAAATGAGATGGGAAGAAATTTTTTTTAAATGTTTCCATATTTATGACATACCATTATGGCTTCCCAAATAGATATTTACACTTATCTCTGAAATGTCAATGCTAAGGGAGAAATACATCTGGGCAGGTAAAAATGATGACCCACTGGGCTGCCATGAGCATGTGCCATATGGCCATGTTGGCAGCAATGCAGCCATTCATTAATGTCATCCTGTTTGTATTTATATGTTCCTTTTTATTTTCATATAACCCTTTAAAATTATTTATTAGGTTGAAAAGCCTTTAGAAATTAAACAGACAAAAACTATTACATGGGGGAGAGAAAAAGAAGCTATTACATGAATTAACTCATCAACATAAAAGGAGATTAAAGGAACATTGTTTCTTCTTCTCTTTTTTTTAGTGGTACTAGGAATTGAACCCAGGGCTTCATGCCTGCTGGGAATTCAAAGCTAGTCTTAGCAACTTAGCAAGGCACTTATTAGCAGCTCAGTCAGACCCCGTCTTCTAAATAAAATATTTTTAAAAGGGCTGGAGATGTGGTTTAGTGGTGAAGTGCCCCTGGGTCCAATCCCTGGCACCAAAAGAAACCCCCGAAAAACAGAATTAGAACAAGCTGGGTATGGTGGCACGTGCCTATAATCCCAGCGACCTTAGGAGGCTGAGGCAGGAGGATCACAAGTTTAAAGCCAGCCTAAGCAACTTAATGAGACCCTGTCTCAAAATAAAAAACCTAGGAGCTGGGGAGATAGCTCAGTCGGTAGAATGCTTGCCTTGTAAAAGGTCCTAGGTTCAATCCCCAGCACCAAAAATAAAAATAAAAATAAATAAAAAAACCTAAAAAAGGTCTGAGGATATAGCACCTTTGGGATCATTCCCCAGTACAATTTAAAAAAAAAAAAAAAAAATTAGAACCTAAGAATTTAAATGAATTTTCACTGTCTGTACTGTTTCAACTATTAGTTTACAGCCACAAAAAAAAAAAAAATCTAAATTGAATATTTCTAAAACACTATTCATGAATATCAGGTCATTTTTTTTACTATCTTTTTTAGTCTGACATACCAAAGGGAAATAAAGATAAAGATTTCATTAATTATATCTAAAAACACAAATCAGAGTTAGGGGTATAGCCCAAGGGCACAGTCCCTGTCCAGCATGTGAAAAACCTGGGTTTGATCCCCAACACTGCAGAAAAGTAAATTAAAAATATGAAAACTAGGATGTTATCTCTGGAGAGCAGATACAATTTTACAAACACTTCAATAAGAAAAAAATACAGATTTGGATGGTAAAATATTGAATACAGTAAAAAATAACATAGAATCATCAATTTTAACTACCTTATGAAGAAAAAAGCCTTCTCTTGAAAACTAAAATAAAAGAAATATACCAGTTTCTTCCACATTTCTCAACATAAAAAATTTAAAAGTGTATATCAGTTACTGAAGTTACCAAAATGCACATAAAAATAATAAATTCTTCAACGAAATGCAGGCTATGGGATAAAGGTAGTTTTTCACATCTTGGTAAAAAGATACTTGCTTTAAAAATTGATTTCCCAGTTTCAGTTACCCCCTTCTGAAGGGCTCAGTCCTTTGTGAAGGTTCCATTCCCCACCTCTTACTCAATTACAGATAATAGGTAATAACAACCTTCTTTAGGGAAAAGGCAAGTTTTAAAAGCTGAAGGGAGACACGCTGATATCATAAAACCATACTATAACTGAGCATGTAAAAAGTGACCAGACAAATCTGTCCAGTCTCATTCCCATCTTCTTAAAGGAAGAGCCTTTAAGCATGGGAGAGACATGTCTATAACAGACTTATGTTGGATTCCCTTGGGCCAGCAGAAAACAGTTTTCATTTGTCTATGGAAAAAAGCAGAAGGAAAGATAACAAACTATGTTTGTTTCACTACTCAATTTGTGAAACTGTCCTTTACTCAGAGCATATAACTACTCTTTTTAGAGGGGAGGAGAGGTATTAGAGTTTTCTTTCTTTTAGAAATAATGAAGATGGTAGGTAGCAGTTAGGCATTTTGATCCATTTTAAGTGTTATAATTTATTTGGAATTTTACCAAGTCTTACCTAGTCCAATCATCTATGTCCCTTAGGGCAAAAAACCTTTCTTCTCTGTACATTCACGTCTCTTTTCCATATCCACTAACTCAGTTTGGTCCTCCATCATTTCTGATCTGTACCATGTGCAACATCACAAGTGTTCTCTCTGCTCTTATCTCTACAATTTCACCTATATGACCTGACCAGGTTTATCTTCCTAAATATCACTTGGATTATGAGAATACTCAAACTCAAATACACTCTACTGTACTTCCTGGAGAATCAACTCCAAACTCCTCACCTGAGCATCCACTGTTGTCCTCGTAGGTTCCCACATACCCTAAACTGTCCTCTAAACCTTCTATGTTTTCTCTGAGCCTTTTCTTAGTCACTGCCCTTACTTATAATATCACTGTCTTTATCTACTGAATCCCACTTATCCTTTAACATCTATCTCAAAATTCATTTAATAACAAGAAATGATAATTAGGCACTTACTATGTGCTCTTCTAAGTACTTAACATATATTTATTAAGTGAAGTCTCACAATAACCCTTAGGTAAGTAGTACCTAATCTTACAGATTAAGAACTTGACATGTCATATAACCTGAGGTCACATAGCTAGTAAATGGCCAGCTGGGATTTTTCTTTTCTTTCTTTCTTTCTTTTTTTTTTTTTTTTTTTTTTTTTTTGGAGACAGCATCTCACTAAGTTGCAAAGGCTGGTCTCAAATTGGCTATCTTCCTGCCTCGACCTCCTGTCTAGCTGGGATCACAGGTGTGTGACACCATACCCAGCACCAGTTAAGCTTCTAACATAGGCTGTATGGCTCCACAAATGAATAGGCAAACTGTATTGCCCACTAGATCTAGGACACCTTTCACTATCACAAGAGATATTAACCTCTCCCCTCTGAATTCCCAGACACGTAAGCTAGTTCCTGTCTGCATTAGCAAAGTTATCATGATTCCCACACTCTGTGCTAGACAGAAGCAATAAAGAAGAGAAAAACATTTTGCTTCAAGGAACTTAAATGCTAGAGAATAAAGACTTGCTGATAATCCTAATTAGAGAGAAATGAATTTGGCAAGAAAATAAAATATTGCAGTATGTTGTGATGTGGCCCAGGAGTAAAGCAAGAGGGCTCACTTCTGTATCCAGGAGCTTACCTGTACTGCTCCTGCTCATAGAGGTCTGCCACTATTGTTAGCAATCGGCTGATGAAGGACTCACTGCTGCTTTCCTTATTTGCTTGCGCAGCCAAAAGAGTGCATCTCTTCTCTGTCTCTGCCAATTTCTTCTGCAGCTTGACATACTCTTGTCGGAGAAGCATCAAGTGCTTCTCCAACTTGGACACCTCCTCTGGAAAGGAAACAAAGAAGCAAATTTACAGTGCAGGTATAAAGCAGACAGCATTCAATACTCCCTCATTCCACAGATGGGAAGCCAAAAAAATGATGAGTCACATGACAATTTTATTTCCTGGTAATAGTCCTACAGGATCAGGAATGGCTCTGTTTCTAAATGCTGGTCTCTGGGCCAAGAAGATCACCAGACATATACAAATTTGCAGGACCAGCCCTGCAAATTCCTTATCATAAAGTCAGGCATCTCAAAAAAAGAAGGCTATCAAAATCACCTAGGAGATTTTTTCAAACCAGTAATAGTAATAACTAACCTTTACATGTCACATGGTCTTCTAAAAGCTTTACATGAATTCTGTCATGTAATCTTCATGACAACCCTATGATGTAGGCATCATTACCAGTAACACTTTACTGAAAGGACACTGAGGCACAGGGAAACTACAAATTTGCCCAAGGTCAGAAATCTTGTGAGAAGCAGGGCTTGCGAATGAGCACAGGCATTTGTATTCCAAGGGCTATGACTTAGCAACCACCACCCTGCACTACCTGACACTCTCCTTCTTCAGGTGAGGACTGAGGCAGTCCATAATGGTCCAAATATGTTCATATTCCAGAGTTGTGTTGGCACAGAAAAAAAGATTGAGAATCACTGTATCTGATTCATAAAACTATTTACTCTGTGACTACTGGGTGCCTGACACTCTGCAATGGTAAGCAAAATCAGATATATCTGCACTTTTATTACTGGGGGAAATAACTCAAATGATTTTTATTTTTATTTATTTTTTTTAATGAAATAAAAGAAATTTAATTTCAGAATATTACATGAATAGAAAAGAAAGACAATGCATACAATGTTTCTTTACAATTACATGTACATATGTGTGTGTGTGTGTGTGTGTGTATATATATATATATATAAAATAAAAATGAATAAAAAATGGTGAAACTTTCTCTTAAGAAACCTTGCTTTGGTTGTTGAACAGGTTCATATAGTGCAAAAATAACCCTTGCTAGGGTTAAGGAAATGTTTTCCCCAGCAGGTTCTGCTGGTCCCTAAATATGTAAGGGGCAAACTCAATGGCTCTTTGGCTCTGGCTGTGGCCTCACACACTCCGGTTTCCATGGTAACCCAAACACTGGGGCTATTTGTGCTCCACCTTCTCACTAGCCCTCCTCTATCAAGATCTCTGGAAAGGCCAGCTTTCTACAGCTGAGTTTCTCATGGGGCTAATTACCACTGGTACAAGAGTTTGTACATCTTAGGAACCCAAATCTGCCCCAAATTTTGGAATGTCCTGCTGGTGCCCAGTTGTTGTTTTTTGTTTGTTTGTTTTTTTGTTTGTTTTTTGTGGTCCTGGGGATTGAAACCAGGGCCTTGTGCTTGCAAGACAAGCACTCTACCAACTGAGCTATATTCCCAGCCCTGGTGTCCAGTTTTAAATCTAGGTCTTATCCTTCAGTGCGAAGGTTTCAGGGCAGAGGAGGAAAGGGATGAGGATCTCTGCTGGGAAAGTTCTATACAGATAAGACTTCTGAAGGGAGTCATCAGCTTCCGGCCTCCTGTTAAGAAGCGACATAACAGTCTAGAGACCACTGTTCCCAAAGATGCCTCCCATGTGTCATGGTTATTTTCATTTAGAACAACTAAAACAATCAAAAATAAAACTACAGTTCTAACTTAGATTGCCAGAAAGAAAAAGCAGTGACAATATCCTAGAAATACATTTAATTTAGGAGGTCAGGGAAGGGTGCTCTAGGGAAGTATGAAATTTCTCTCCTGCTTTACCTGGCTCTGGAGTTTTGGTAGGGCACAGGATTGGGAATTCATGCAACTGTGCAAACTGGTACCTCTATAAATCAAGACCTCTAACTATGAAACCACAGTGATGTTACAGTTATCCTCTGGGCCTTGGTTTTCCCACCACGGATATTCCAAATCTTGATACTGCCCTCACACCCTTCTCCCATCTAACCTGCCTCCTCCTCAGTCAATGTCCTTCAAAAAAATGGAGTTACTGCCAACAACACACACCATACCAGCAACTATTCCATTTATCCCATGTTTTTCAGCAAAAGCACAACCATCCTATCCAGGTATAATCCCTCTATCTATGCTCTAAATCCCATTCCTTTCTCCTTGTCCTCAGGATCTTTGCTTTATCATCAACCACCCCTTCTCCAGCAACTTGATCTTTCCTTCAATGGATGCTTCTCATCAGTCACAAACCTGTTCAAGTCCTTATTAAAGCAAAACCCTTCTTCCATACCACATCTGAACAACCTCCAACCTTCCATCTCTAACTACTACACACCGTTTCCTTCCTAGTTATTCACCTGCCATTCCCTCATTTTGTCCCCACCCAACCTTGAAACTCTTCTCACCAATGACCTTTTGACAAATCCAATACACTCTTGCCAGTGGTTCTCTTCCTAAACCTTTTATGACACAGCAGATGACACTGTTGTTGATACCTCTTTTCTTCTTATTTCAGCAAGTACAACGCCATGCTCTCTCTGATCCTGGTTCTGTTTCAAATATATCCCTATAACCTACAAACATGGCCATTGATGCTCCCCAGGGTTCTATAGTTAGCCCTCTTCTCAAATATATATTCTTCTAAGGCAGGCTCAACCAGATCTCCAGTCTGTGCTGATACCACAATTTAGGTACCAATGATACAAAGATCTACCTGCCTAGTTCAGATTGCTCTTCTTTGATTTATCTATTCAAATGCCCAACATTCCAGTGGCCCACAGAAACCTCTAACCTGCTATGCTCAAATCAAAACTTGAAGCAAAGTTGTACTTCTCTCTATGGTTCCTATACTAATAAATCACACTGAAGTCCATCCTCATTACCCAAAAATGTTATGTGGGAATAATCTTAGATGTCTCCTACTCACTCACATCTAACACTCACCCAGCAAAAAACTACTGACTTTCCCACTTACACAGTGCAGAGAATCTTTCCTGTCTTCTATATTCCCATTTCCTATGACGTTAACTCAGGTTCTGTTATCATATCTGACCTCCTTCAAGGTGAAAGGATTCATGCTTCATCTCAGAGTCTAACACAGAGCCTGACACACAGGTGCTCACTAAATTTATAATCAATTAAGTTGAACAAATAAAACCCAGTTTTAAAAGAGAATTCCTTTCCTTTCTTCAACATCAACCCTCTCCCAACTCCTCCTCAATAGCTGATTCTTTATAAACATGAAAACAAGAAAAACATGGCTCAAAACCCACACAAAGTTGGGTGTGATGCTGCATGCCTATAATCCCAGCAATTTGGGAGGTTGAGGAAGGAGAATCACAAGTTCAAGACCAGTCTGGGCAACGACAGCATGGCAGAAGAAATGACAGAAAGGGAGTTCAGAATGTACATAATTAAAATGATCAGGGAAGCAAACGATGAGATGAAAGAGCAAATGCAGGCATTAAATGATGAGATGAAAGAGCAAATGCAGGCATTGAATGATGAGATGAAAGAGCAAATGCAGGCATTGAATGATAACACCAACTGACAGTTAAAAGAGCAAATACAGGAAGCAAAAGATCATTTCAATAAAGAGTTAGAGATATTGAAAAAAAAACAAACAGAAATCCTTGAAATGAAGGAAACAATAAACCAAATTAAGAACTCCATAGAAAGCATAACCAATAGGATAGAACACCTGGAAGACAGAACCTCAGATATTGAAGACAAAATATTTAACCTCGAAAACAAAGTTGAACAAACAGAGAAGATGGTAAGAAATCATGAACAGAATCTCCAAGAACTATGGGATATCATGAAAAGGCCAAATTTGAGAATTATTGGGATTGAGGAAGGCACAGAGAAACAAACCAAAGGAATGAACAATCTATTCAATGAAATAATATCAGAAAATTTCCCAAATCTGAAGAATGAAATGGAAAATCAAGTTCAAGAGGCTTATAGGACTCCAAATACACAAAATTACAACAGACCCACACCAAGGCACATTATAATGAAAATACCGAACATACAAAATAAAGACAGAATTTTAAAGGCTTGTGAGAGAAAAGAACCAAATTACATTCAGGGGGAAACCAATATGGATATCAGCAGATTGTTCAATCCAGACCCTAAAAGCTAGAAGGGCCTGGAACAACATTTTTCAAGCTCTGAAAGAAAATGGATGCCAACCAAGAATCTTATACCCAGCAAAACTTACCTTCAAATTTGACGATGAAATAAAATCCTTCCATGATAAACAAAAGCTAAAAGAATTTACAAAAAGAAAGCCAGCATTACAGAACATTCTCAGCAAAATATTTCATGAGGAAGAGATAAAAAACAAAGAAGCAAATCAGCAAAGGGAAGAATTATCCTAAAGGAATTGTCAAATAAAGGAGGAACCAAGGTGTGTCAAAAAATAAATAAATAAATAAATAAATAAAATTTTAAAAATGAACCAAATGACCAGGAATACAAATCATATCTCAATAATAACTCTGAATGTTAATGGCCTGAATTCATCAATCAAAAGACATAGACTGGCAGATTGGATTAAAAAGAAAGATCCAACAATATGTTGCCTGCAAGAGACTCACCTCATAGAAAGAGATACCCATAGACTAAAGGTGAAAGGATGGGGAAAAACATATCATGCACATGGACTCAGCAAAAAAGCTGGAGTATCCATCCTCATTTCAGATAATGTGGACTTCAAGCCAAGGTTAGTCAGAAGGGATAAAGAAGGACATTTCATGCTGCTTAAGGGAAGCATAAATCAGCAAGATATAACAATCATAAACATCTATGCCCCAAACAGTGGCTCATCCATGTATGTCAAACAAATACTTCTCAATTTTAGAAACCAAATAGACCGTAACACAATAATACTAGGTGATTTTAACACGCCTCTCTCACCACTGGACAGAACTTCCAAACAAAAATTGAACAAAGAAACCATAGATCTCAATAACACAATCAATAATTTAGACTTAACAGACATTTATAGAATATACCATCCAACCAAGAGCGAATACACTTTCTTCTCAGCAGCACATGGATCCTTCTCTAAAATAGACCATATATTATGCCACAAAGCTAAGCAAATACAAGAAGATACACTACCTTGTATTCTATCAGATCATAATGGATTGAAGTTAGAAATAAATGAAAGAGTAAAAAACAGAAATTACTCCAACACCTGGAGATTAAACAATATGCTATTATATGATGAATGGATAACAGAAGATATTAGGAAGGAAATTTAAAAATTCTTAGAGGTAAATGAGAACAAAGAAACATCATATCAAAATCTCTGGGACACTATGAAAGCAGTACTTAGAGGAAGATTTATTTCATGGAGCGCATTTAATAAAAGAAGTAAAACTCAAAAAATAAACGACCTAACACTACAGCTCAAAGCCCTAGAAAAAGAAGAACAGACCAACACCAAAAGTAGTAGAAGACAGGAAATAGTCAAACTCAGAGCTGAAATCAACGAAATTGAAACAAAAGAAACAATACAAAAAATTGACAAAATAAATAGTTGGTTCTTCGAAAAAATAAACAAAATTGATAAACCTTTAGCCACACTAACAAAGAGAAGAGGAGAGAAAACCCAAATCACTAAAATTCGGAATGAACAAGGAAATATCACAACAGACACGACTGAAATACAAAACATAATTAGAAGCTATTTTGAAAATCTATACTCCAACAAAATAGAAAATTTCGAAGACATCAACAGGTTTCTAGAGACATATGAAACTGAACAAGGAGGACATACACAATTTAAATAGACCAATTTCAAGTAATGAAATAGAAGAAGTCATCAAAAGCCTACCAAGAATACAAATAACCCAATCAACAAATGGGCTAAGGAAATGAACAGACACTTCACAGAAGAAGATGTACAAGTAATCAACAGATATATGAAAAAAAACATCCCTAGTAATAAGGGAAATGCAAATCAAAACTACCCTAAGATTTCATCTCACCCCAATTAGAATGGCGATTATCAAGAATACAAGCAACAAAAGGTGTTGGCGAGGATGTGGTGAAAAAGGAACACTCATACATTGCTGGTGGGGTTGCAAATTAGTGCAGCCACTCTGGAAAGCAGTGTGGAGATTCCTCAGAAAGCCTGGAATGGAAACACCATTTGACCCAGCTATCCCACTCCTTGGCCTATACCCAAAGGACTTAAAATCAGCATACTACAGAGATACAGCCACATCAATGTTCATTGCTGCTCAATTCACCATAGCCAGATTGTGGAACCAACCTAGATGCCCTTCAGTTGATGAATGGATAAAGAAACTGTGGCACATATATATAATGGAATATTACTCCACAATGAAGAATGATAAAATTATGGTATTTGTAGGCAAATGGACGAAATTGGAGAATATCATGCTAAGTGAGATAAGCCAATCTCAAAAAACTAAAGGACGAATGATCTCGCTGATAAGCGGATGAGGACATATAATGGGGAGTGGGAGGGGTTAGCATTAGGTTTAGGGTTAGGTTTAGGGTTAGGGATAAGGAGAGCGGTAAGAATGAAGGAAAGAAGGACTGTATAGAGGGAAAAGAGGGGTGGGAGGGGTGGGGGGAAAGAAAAAAAAAAATCATTGCCCTATGTAAACGTATGATTACACAAATGGTATGCCTTGACTCTATGTACAAATAGAGAAACAACATGTATCCCATTTGTATACAATAAAAAAAAGAGAAATTTATTTAAATACAATAAACTATCTTCTTCATACATATAGTAGGAAATATTTTCTCCTCTTCTATAGGATCCACATTAAATAAATGCTTGGAGTTAACAAGGAAGAAAAACTGGTTGTCAAGCCAGGTACAGTGGCACACTTATAATCCCAGCAGCTCTGAAGGCTAAGGCAGGAGGACTGCAATTCAAAGCCAGACTCAGCAACTTAGGGAGACCCTAAGCAACTTAGTGAGATCCTGTCTTAAAATAAAAAAGTAAAAAGGGCTGTAGATGTGGCTCAGTGGTTAAGACCCCTGGATTAATTCCCTGGTAACAAGAAGATAATAATAAATTGGATGCTCAGTCTCAGGTATAAAACAATATTCTTAGGAAAATAAGTTTGAAAAGCACTTCCAGGAGGGATATCTGCACAGATCACTGTGCTCATAAATTACATATAAAAAGAGAATTCCTATTTTCAAAATTGTGCAATTATTTGGTCCTACTTTAAAAAAAAAAACAAAAATAACAACAACAACAAAAACCTGGTGACTGAGCTCAGGGGAACTCTTATCACTGAACTACATCTAGCCCCTTTCTATGATTCATTTTGAAAAAGGGTCTCAAAGTTGCTGAGGCTAACCTCGAACTTGGGGTCCTTCAGAGCAACTGGGATTACAAGTGTACAACACAACTGCTCTACTAATATTTAAAATAAACATTGCTTTGGGCTGGGGATGTAGCAAAATGGCAGAATCCTAGCAAGCATGATACCCTGAGTTGGATCCCTAGCACCACAAAAACAAACAAAACACTACTTTAAAAATGCTGGCTAGGGCCTGGGGATACAGTTCAGTTGGTAGAGTGCTTGCACTGCAAGCACAAGACCCTGCACCATGAAGTTTTATGGGTTCAATCCCCAGCACCATAAAGATTTAAAAAAAAAAAAAAAAATGCTGGCTAAAGGAAAGTAGTAATGTTTAAAACGATATTGACATGGATCCCCAGCTGCCAAACCCCACAGCCACAGCCAGCCTACGGCTCCCTGCCAACAAGTGGTGGTGTAGTGGCGGAGTTGCAGCCCATGGAGGTGAAGCACAGCAGGCCAGCCTTGAGGTGAGCCGGGGAAAGCTGACCCTGTCACTTCACGGCAATCCAGCATGCAGAGTCCAGATGGCTGCTGCAAAAGTGCATTCCAGGCAGCATTACAGCTCCAGACACCCACAATGATTGTGAGCATGCACAATCAATCAATGTCAGCCTCCCGCTTCCTGATCTGCCATGAGAAAATGAAGTGGGGCAGATGTGAATCAAAGCTGAGACTGAAGAACTGACCACTAGTATTAGCACAATTACAAACCCTAATTAGCGTAAATTTTGACCAATAGCAATAAACTCCTAGACTAGCACTCATGGATAGGGAAAACCTGGTATTGGGGCCCCCTTTTGCACTGTAAGAGTTCTATTCCTGTTTCTATTCTTAAATAAATCCTACTCTTACATACTCATCCTGGTCTGTGAAGTTCGTTCTTCAGATTCATGAGGCAAAAACCCAGAAAGAATAAATTGAAGGTTAGCTGCTGGGGTTTGCTGCAACATTAGAGGTTATAGCCCGTCATTAAGACCTGTAATATTTCTCAGCTGCAGAGGCCTGCAGTTTGTGCAGACCCCAGATGCCATCAGAAGCAGTGACTCGAGTTTCATCTCAAAACTCTGGTTTCAATACTACTAAATTTTTTAAATCTCAGCAAGTTGTATTTAATTACACCAAACCTCTTGGATAGACTCAGCTCTGAGCTTTTAATCTAGTGTGACAAATTTACACAGGTCTTTAGTTTTACAGAGTTCACAGTGACTCAAACTAAAGGGCCAAGAAACTGCAACTGTTCACCTTGAATGTGAAACATGAGCAGAGCAGTAAATTTATGAGACTTATACTCATTTTCTGGAAAGAAAGAAATAGAGCCGGGCTTGGTGGCACAAGCCTGTAATCCCAGTGGCGTAGGAGGCTAGGCACTAGGAAGACTAAGGGTTCAAAGTCAGCCTCAGCAATTTAGTAAGCAAGGCCCTAAGAAACTCAGTGAGACCCTGTCTCTAAATAAAATACAAAAAAGGGCTGGGGATGTGGCTCAGTGTTGAATGCCCCTGAGTTCAAGCCTCAATACCAAATAAATAAAAGAAAGAAAATGGGGGTGCTCAGTCTCTTTAAAAAGAAACTAGCAATGAATTCCTAAGTATGGTTACAGGGTATGAGAAAGGACATACACTTAAGACTAACAAATTCTTTTCAAGGGGTTTGGGAATATAGCTCCATGGGAGTTCTTGCCTAGCACGCACAAGGCTTTAGGTTAGATCCTTAACATCAAAAGACAAAAAAGGAAAAACTTTCCTTTCAAAAACTCTGCCAAAATCACTTGTAGCAAAGTGAATCTATGGGTGTCAGAAGTCATGAAAATAGTATATGTGAGGAATGACAGGGATGTGCTAACAGGGTACCAAAGAGTGCCCTCTAGGATGCTGGTAACATATTTTTAAATTTTTACTTAGTGGTATGTACATATTTCACTTTGACAATTCACTGAGCTCTATATTTAGAATCTGTGCTTTTCTGTATGTATTTTGTTTCTATTACAAAGTTAAAACCAAACACTGATACACCTGTATACAGTTCTGGAGTCAAACTGATGGGGATCCAAATTCTTTAGTAACTAGCTATGAGACCATGGTTCATCTCTCTGAGCTTCATTTTCTTTACCTGTAACATAAGAGGAAAATCTAGATCTCAACTTTGTTATGAGAATTAAACGAAGACTACTGTGATTGGCACATGCACTCAAAATTGTAAACTATTAGTTCACAATCTTTTTTGAGTAATGAAAAAAAGTAAAATGAAATTCAAGGAACTAAGACTGACCAATTAAAGCCATGAAAAATAGGGCATTAACAGAAGTATGAAGTTACGAACAAAAGTAAAAGCAAATGAAAAGTACTGCTAAATAATGAATGAGCAACTTTAAATAACTCCATCATCTCTTATAAAGTCTGAATTGGCAATTACAGAATCAAAAGGTGTAAAGCCCAACATGCTTTAAAAAGCATCACCTTTATCTACTTGGAAGAGGTACAAGTTAGGTTGCCCTTTAAAAAACTTCTCAAGCCAGGAGTGATGACTGGGGAAGTTGAGGAAGGAGGATCACAAAACAAAGGTCAGCCTTAGCACCTTAGTGAGACCCTGTCTCAAATTTAAAAATAAAATGGACTTGGGGATGTTACTCAGAGGTAGAGCATCTTAGGTTCAATCTCCAGTATTGCCAAAACAAAAACAAACAGAAAAGCCCTCTAAGAAGCAACTCCTAGATAACCATAATAAAAAGTCTGAAAACATCTACAGTTGAACAATCTAGAAATAGCAGTAAAAGAATCATTACTTAGAGGTAAACAGGGTAAAAACAAGCAAAAAGAGTGGATTGACAATAGTGCAGGGAGCAGGACTGAGGGGCAGAAAGAGAGAAAACAAAATTTATTTTTTGCCAAGTGACACACAGACTGCCCTGGGAATATCATCATTTAGACAGAACACCAAGTGCATAACATGTTTGGTTTTTTTGTTTCTTTTTTTCTTTTATTCACTGATTTGTCCAGAGAGTTTTATCTCAAGAAGATAGGTGCATCATCTAGTCATTAATCAAAAAATTCAGCACCTATGAAGTACCACTGTCAAGGTAAAAGAAATCATCTTAGCATATGTTTTCACCAAGTTACAGGGTCATAGTGAAGATGGGCAATTATGTAAGCCAATTCAGTAAAATCTGAAGGCTCTCTGACAAGGGATACAACTGGAGTGTGAAGAGAACCATCTGGCTTAAGCTTGTGCAAAGAAAACATCCCAGAGTTTTTCTTCAAAAGATTTTTTAAAAATCTGTTTGTAGCATAGTGGACCCACAAAATGTTAAGAACAGCACTTCAGTTCTTTACTTACTGGGTCAGATCCTCTTTGTAAACCAGTATGAGTCAATAGATTTTGTCAAACAGACATAATACATAAACACTATACATTCTTTCTGAGAAATACAAATAATTATAAACCCTGGCAAGGTTTGCTGGTGCAGGTCTGTAATTCCAGGGACTTGGGAAGCTGAGGCAGGAGACTTACAAGTGCTAATAACTTAGCAAGACCTGTCTCAAAATAAAAAATAAAAAGGGCTGGGGATGTCACTAAAATAGCCCTAGTGGTTCAAATCCTAGTACCCAAAATAATAATAAAAATAATAATAACAGCAGCAAAAACAAAAATAAGCCGAAGTTAATCCTAGTCTTCCAAGAATTCACTGACAAGCCTGCCACTCACCTGCCTCTTGTAAATCAACAGAAAAAGGATGACCACAGGATATACCTCATGTGGCTAGTTCAACCTAGGGGTTGAAGAATTACATCTCAACTTCAGAGAGACCGCTTCCAAGTTGTTGTTTTTTCATTTTGAGGTGTTTTTTGGGAGTGTTGGGAGGTGGTACTGGAAACTAAACCTAGTGGCATACTACTACTACATTCCCAACCTTTTTCATTTTGAGACAGGGTCTTGCTAAGCTACTCTGGCTGGCATGGAACTTGTGATCCTTCTGCCTCAACCTCCTAAGTAGCTGGAATTACAGGCATCCCCGTGTAAGTAACTTGTGCCTATGGATAAGAAATTTTTCTTCTGCAAAGTAAACTGAACCCACTAAACTTGGTTTAATCACACTATATTCTAAGCAAATTGAGCATTTTGAGCTTTAGGAACCCCAACCCAGCTGGGCACAGCAGCGCATCTGTAATCTCAGCTACTCAAGAGGTGAGGCAGAAGGATCATTTGATCCCAAAAGTTTGAGAACAGCCTGGTCAACACAGCAAGACTCAGATTCAAAAGAAAAAAAGTATATTACTTAGAAAAATGTCTGGTTTAATAAGGTTTGCCACTGCTACTACTACATAGCTAATGTTCATCGGGGGTTTCTTCTTTCTTCTAACTTTCCTTTTAAAAAATAAGCCTACAAACTTAAATAATAGATAAAGCCTACAGTTTCACCAGAAGAGCTATGCTATCACTGAAGCAACTTTCTTTAAATTTTATCATGTTTCTTTCACCAAAATACCCATCTGTTTTTTTCAGTGCAGAATGGGGCTAGGAATTTTAATAAGCATCCTTTCTGACACTTTATTAGTCTTGAATTAATTGAAGATGCTTAAGACAAAAAAAAAAATGTGCATTCATTATTAATAGAATTGGGCTATAATAGAGCCCAATGTCTACTGAAAACAAAAATTAATCATCTCTTGGGAAGTTACATGGGACAGTCAGAAAATGAACCAACAATTATAATATTCTTTGTAAGTTAGGAGTTGCAAAACTTTTTCTGTAAAGGGCCAGAGAATAAATATTTTATGCTCTGTGGATCATATAGCCTCAGGGACACTACTCAACTCCACTGTTGTAACACAAAAACATAAATAAATATGTGGCTGTGTTCTCCAAAAAACTTCATTTACAGATACTAAAAACTGAATTTTGTTATTCTTTTTTTAAAAGATTTTTTTAGATGTTGATAGACCTTTATTTTATTCTTTTATGTAAATGTGGTGCTGAGAATTGAACACAGTGCCTCACACATGCTAGGCAAGCACTCTACCACTGAGCCACCAACACAGTCCCTTTTTTAAAAAATTGTTTATTTTTTAGATGAATTCTGTTGTTTTCATGTTATGATGTTTTTATTTTGATCTTTCTTCAACCACTTAAAATGTTTTAAATATATGTTAATATGTATGTCATATAAATACATCATAATTATAATGACATAAGATATATTATATATTATATATTTTATATATGTATTTTTATATATACTAATTAATTAACCAATTAATTGATTCTTGGTTTGCGACTACAAAAAACAAGTTAACAAGTCCCAGTTCAGATCTGGCTGAGAGGCCATGGTTTACCAACCTCTATTCTAGGTGAGTTTTAAAGAATTAATATATCAAAATGATGTCTAAAACCAAATAAAAAGGAAGCAAATGCCGAGCATCCTATATTGTTCCACTTCCTCTTACCAGTCCCCTACCCACTAAAACAGCCCTTGAATCTTCAAGGTGTGCTCCTTTCCAGGTTCATCTCCATGCTATTCTACATAGGCTCACAATTTCCTACCCTGGACAAACTTCTCTTCCACAATGTTGCACTGCAAACTGCCTAGTCCAATTCTTCAAAAGATTGCATCTTTTTCTTCTCCACTAATCTCTCGAGAGTTCTCTTTAGCCACTACTTCTTGCCTCCCTAATCTGAAATTTGGCTTCTACTCACACTACACTACTAAATAGTCTTAATCACAAAGATAAAATCACCCACTCAACTGCCTTTGAGTGGTGCACAACTGTAATCCCAGTGGTTTGGGAGGCTGAGGCTGGAGGATCATGAGTTCAAAGCCAGCCTCAGCAACTGAGCGAGGCCCTAAGCAATTCAGTGAGACCCTGTCTCTAAATAAAATACAAAAAAGGACTGGGGATGTGGCTCAGTGGTTAGGCACTCCTGGGTTCATTTACCAGTACCAAAACAAAAAACAAATGATCGGATTTCCATAGAAAAAAAAACTCAATTTACAACCTACTACATACAAAAAGTAATTCCAAAATCACAAGGTCTAAATGAAATGTTCAAAACTACAGAACTTCTAAACCAAAACACAGGAAAAAAAAAATTATTGTTTCTACATTTTCTATTGGTGCATTATAGCTGTACATAACGATGGGATTTGTTGTTACAGATTCATACATGCACACAATATAACAATATAAATTGGCCAATCACTCCCCAGCATTTCTCCCCTCCTTCCCTTTTTCCCATGCTTGTCCCTTTCCTTTGATTTTCAGGAAATCACACGCACATGTGCGCAGTCGCACGCGCGCGCACACACACACACACACACACACATCTTTCTTTTCCTTTATCCTCTCTAGCTTCCACACTACATATGACCCTTGACCTTCTGAGTTTGGCTTATTTCACTGAACATATAGTCTCAAGTTCCATCCATTTTTCTGCAAATGACATAATTTCTTTTTTTTTTAATGGTTGAATAAAACTCCGTTGTGTATACTTACATTTTCTTTACCCAGTCATCCACTGATGGACACATAAGCAGGTTCCACATTATTGTGCTGCTACAAACATGGGTATGGAAGTATCACTACAGTATGATGACTTTAATTCTTTAGAATAAATACTGAGGAGTAGTATAGCTGGGACATATTGTGGTTCCATGCCTAGTCTTTTGACGAACCTCCATACTAACAGTACTAATTTATAATCCCACCAACAGTGTAAAAGCATTCCTTTTTCTCCACATCCTCTCCAGTACTTATTATTTGTATTTATTTTATTTTTTTTTTGGTATTAGATATTGAACCCAGAGACATTTTAACCACCGAGCCACATCCCCAGTTCTCTAGCACTTTATTATTATAATTATTATTTTAATTATCATTATTTGGTACTAGGTATTGAACCCAGGGGCATCTAACCACTTAGCCACATCCCCAGTCTGTTTTACTTTTTATTTTGAGACAGAGTCTTGCTAAATTGCTTAGACCCTGGCTAAGTTGCTGAGGCTGGCCCTAAACTTGCAATTCTCCCGCCTCAGCCTCCTGAATCACTGGGATTACAGGCTTGCGCCACTGTGCCCAGTCCTTTTTATTTTTTGAGATGGTCTTGCTAAGTTGCTTAGGGCCTTGCTAAATTGCTGAGGCTAGCTTTGAATTTGCAATTCTCCTGCCTCAGCTTCCCAAAATGCTGGGATTACAGGCTAGTTCCATGGCATCTGGCTTTGTATTCTTGATGACTGCATTCTGACTGGTGTGAAAATCTCAGTGTGGTTTTAATTTGCATTTCCCTAATTACTAATGATGTTGGATATTTTTTTCATTTTTTTTTTTGGCAATTTGTATTTCTTTTGAAAAGAGTCTGTTTGGTTCATTTGCCCATTTATTAACTGGGTTATTTGGTTTTTTGAATATTTATATAGTCTAGACATTAATCCTGTGTCAGAAGAGTAGCTAGCAAAGATTTTCTCCCATTCTGTTGGTTCTCTTTTCATATTCCTAAATAAGGAAAAAAAAAAAAAAAACTTAATGGCTTCAGATGAGGCCAAGACTTCTTAAACCATACAAAAGAGAATGAATTATAGAGGAAAAAAAGGATAAATTGGACAAAAAAGCTATTTTTCCAGACACAAGAAAATGAAAAGGCACTACAGAAAAAAGCACCCAACAAAACTTACAACTAGATTATATTAAGAACTTTTGCAACTCAATAAGCAACTACACTTATCTTTGGTGAATGCACTTCATGGCAAATAAGAATATGAAAAGATGTCTACCATTAGTCACTGAGAAAATGCAGCCAGGTGCATGCTTATAATTCAAGCAACTCAGTAAGTGGAGGCAAAAGGATCACAAGTTAGAGGCCAGCCTCTGCAACTTGGCAACACCCTGTCTCAAAAAAAAAAAAAAAAATTTTTGCTAAGAGTGTAAATCAATGGTAGACTACCCGGGTTCAATCCCCTTTACCAAAAGAAAATGCAAACTAAAAAGCACAATGAGATACTCACCAGTATGACTAAAATTTTAAAATACTATAAAATAAAGAGAACTGGAAGCCTTACACATTGTTCAAGGTAATGCAAAAGGCATAGCCATTTTGTAAAACAGTTTGACAATTTCTTCTAAAGTTAAACATACGTGCCTTATGGCTGCAATTGTGGCTCAATGATAGAGTGCTTGCCTAGCATGAGTGAGGCACTGGGTTTGATCCTCAAAACCATATAAAAATAAATAAAACAAAGGTATTGTGTCCATCTACAACATACCAACATACCAACATATACTTGCCTTAAGACAACCATTCCATTGCCAGGTATTTATCTAAAAGAAATAAAACATATGTCCACACAAAAACCTATATCTGAATGTTCAATGAAGCTTTATTCACAAAAACTGGAAGACAATCCAAATGTCCTGCTGGTAAATAGATACAAAATGTGGTATATCCATACAATAGAATACTATTCAACAAGAAAAAAGAAAAGACTAATACATGCAAAAACATGTAACAAAAGCAATATGCTAAGTGAGAGGAACCAGATAGACAACATACTAAATGATTCCATTTGAAACTGAAGAGTAAACAAACTATATGGACAAAAAGCAGATCAGTGGTTGCCAGAGGTCAAGGAATGGAACTGACTACAAATTAGTTCAAGGGAATTTTTTAGGGTGATAGAAATCTTCTATCATGATTATGGTAGTAGTTACATGACTCTAAAAATGTGTCACCCAACAGTTAAAACCGACAAATTTCACCAAACTCCTTCCCCTGGGATGGATGTTAACATTTTTCTGACTTGCTGATCTGAACACCAGAACAACAATATTCCTTGAGGCTTTAGCATCATTCACTCATTTGTAAGCAGTCACCTGTCTTATCCTTTTGCTCCTCTATTCCACATGTCATCATGAATCTTCCTAAAACACAGCTAAACCAAACAACTTATGCTGTTCTCTACTGTCCACAAAAGTAAAAGTTCCCTGAAGTTAAAAGTAGAGGACTAGAATTATTCATCTTATCAGTAGTACCCTGAACTTTTTGGCATGGTCCTCAAACACTGAGAAACTGAACACGGAGGCACTTTAGAAATCTTCTAACTTAATAGGTAAAATTATATAACACTGCCTACTGTGGTAGGTTTAAAAATATCCCCATCTGATCAGAGACCCATATCATAATTTCTGGAATGTGTATTATCTTATATTGGTTGGAGGAGGTTGCCTGGGGATGCAGTTCAGTGGTAGAGCACATGTTTGGCATTTACCACGCCTGGGATTCAATCACAAGCACCACAAGAAAAACAATCTTTAAATAGGAGATTATCCTGGATTATCTGAGTAGGCTCTAAATGCAATTACTTTTATCCCTACAAAGACATGCAGAGGGAGATTTGACACATAAAAGGAGAAAGTCATGTGAAGACATTAAAAAAGATTTGAAGAGGCCTCGAAGACTGGAGTTGCACAAACCAAGGAATGCTAGCAGCCACCAGAAGTTGGAGGAATCAAAAAATAGATTGTTTCTTAGTCTCCAGAAGGAATATGGACCTACCAACACCTTGATTTTGAATTAATAATACTCATTTCTGTCCTCCAGAATCATGACATAATATATTTCTAAGGTTTTAAGCTACCAGTCTGTAGAAATATGTTATAGCAGCCATAGGAAACTAATACACTATCCTTACAAACCAAAATTTGTAGAATAGGAAAGATTTTAAAGTGATAGCCCTTTGTAGGGCTGGTGCATGCATAGTGAGACAGGGCCTCACTATGTTGCCTAGGCTGGTCTCGAACTCAAGGGCTCAAGCGATCTTCCATTTCACACTCCCAAGTAGCTGGGACTACAGGCACATGCCAGCAAGCCCAGCTAACAATCTTTTTAAACAAAACCCTAACATTTCCTTTCCCCACACTCAAGCCACAATTTTAGCAGTGAATTAGAGAGGCTTTTTTCCCACATAATTCTATAATGACTGAATTACATTCTCCATATTCTAGTTAATTATGTCAATTAAATAAGAGAAATGATTATAAAAGTGATGTTAAAATTCCATTTTGAGAATTACAAGAATAATTTCTGTTTCAGGAACACATTAGGATCTTCCATAGATGATGTTTCATTAAAATATCATATTCCCAGAACATTCTATCTTTCTTGTCTACATCAGAATAGAAAAGCTCCTCACTAGTGATGAATTGCTTCCACTACTACTTTTCTAAACCTGTGAGGGTGCAGATGGAATTTTTCTTTCAATGTAGTAATTGAATAGTCATTAATCAGGAGTAGTAAACAGAATTTGTTCAACAGAGATTAAGAAAAACGATATTTTTACTGTTGGGAATGTAAGTTTGCACCACACCTTAATGAAAAGAGGAAGGTTAGAAGAAGAAAGAAAAGAAGATAGCAATACCATATTGAAGACAGTTCAAGGGACAGGAAGAGTCATAGTACTCCAGCCACTCTGCACCCCCCCTCTCCCCCGCTTCATTTAAAACAAAACAAAACAGACAGGATTAAAAATATGCTGGTGCTGTTGGGCTTTGGCACAGGCCTATAATCCCAGTGACTCTGGAGGCTGAAGCAGGAGGACAGCAAGTTCAAGGCCAGCCTGGGCAACTTACTTAGAGACCCTGACTCAAAAAGGAAATAAATAAGGGCTGGGGATGTAGTTCAGTGGTGAAGCACCCCAAGGTTCGTTCCCCAGTACAAAAAAAAAAAAAAAGAAAGAAAGAAAAGAAAAGAAAAAAAAAAAATGGGATAGCACTAAGAGAGTTCATATTTTGGTTTTCTACCCTTTAAGAAGTCTAGCAAGGGCTGGGGTTGTGACTCAGTGGTAGCGTGCTTGCCTAGCATGTGTGAGGTCCCAGGTTCCATCCTCAGCACCACATAAAAATAAAATAAAGGTATTAAAAAAAAAAATCAAACCTTTAAAAACAAAAAGAAGTCTAGCAATTATAATTGTCATTAATGTGGATGCTTTGACAAAGTCCAAAACCCATTATTTAATCAAAGTTTGCTTTTAAATTTTTTACTCCAATCACAGATGAAAGTTACTACTGAGAATTTCTTAGGTAGGAAAGATAGCATTATATAAACTGTCATACTTATTTTTTAAAAAACTAATTCAGTAAAACCATATTTTTATTTAATATTGATTCAGTTTGAGAAAAGTGTTTTGTGGAATATGCTGATCTTCTCTGAAACTGAGAGACGCATAAATCTGGGTTTTTAAAAACTCCCCAGGTGATTCTAATGTGCAACGTTCTCCAAGCTAACCACTTGTCTGAACTAATAGAATAACAGTGGAGAGGAAAGAACAAATGTGAGAGCTGTACAGAAACCACAAGATTTGGCCACTAACTGCAGAGGTGGGAGAAATCAGGAATGACTTCTAGGTTACTGACTTGAGAGTCTAGCTGGCAGGAGTGCCATTAATCATCAATAGAGAAAACTCAGTAACTATATAGCACAGTATGCATACTTATTTGAGAAATTCTGACTTCCCTTCTGTTCTGGAAGTTCCATTAAAGCCAAGACTGTTACTTGTTCATTTTGTCATCCCAAGTACAGTACTTTGCACCTAGAATAAAACACATCTTTCCTGACTGTAATTCAACCATTTTGTCTGCTTTTGTGTTAAAGTCAGTACCATGACTTATACATCTTCCAAAACCTCAAACTGAACACTGAAAAATCTAGTTTCACAGGAGATGCTCAATGAATATTAGCTAACTAGCTATTTCCACCTGAAATTCCTGTTAGCCTGGAAATAATTCCAATCACCTTCTAGACATCAACTCCAACAGGTATACAGGGCACACCACTGTGTGCAAAAATGAGGTAAAGAGATATTTGTTCTCAAATCTGTTCTTCCTCTTCCTATTAG
Organism: Sciurus carolinensis; assembly: GCF_902686445.1. NCBI lineage: Eukaryota > Metazoa > Chordata > Mammalia > Rodentia > Sciuridae > Sciurus > Sciurus carolinensis. Next base: position 56,860,170 of record NC_062215.1, on the reverse strand, counting down.
CAGTCCTACCATTATCATCCAGACCTAGAACCCTTAAGACATCTTTAAAAGTTTTCTCCTGCCAAAATTCAAGCAGGTTTCAAAGTCCTTTGTTTCAAAAAGTCCTGTTATACCTATGGAGTCCTATAGTCTCTTTCTCTCATCAGTTCTCACCAGCCCCAATGCCTCTTACCAAATGAATCATCATCAATTTCTATAGTATCCTCTCAGGCTTCCCTTCCTCCTAAATCCATCCTATATACTGCAGTCATTTCAACATGCCTCAGATAATTCTAGTTGTCACTACATTGGCTGATACCTGTCAATAGCATCACCCTCCAACCCACAGAATAAAACCTAAATACTTAACCAATGCCCATCATAGTCTGTCCCTTAATATACTTTTCTAAACTCATATTCCACTACTACTCCCACTGAGAATAATATTGACTCTTGCCCATTCTCATGTCCCCATGTCAAAAGAGAACTATTTCTTCCTCTCTATTCTTTTTTCTTTTCTTTTCTTTTTCTTTTTAATCACTACTGGGAACTGAACTCACATCCTTGACAGACTAGGCAAATATTCTATCATTGAACTATAGCCTCCTCTAAGAGGACTATTTTTCAAAACCCAGCTTAAACACTATCTCCTGAAACACAGACCTTAAGTCACTTCCCTATTCTGCGTTTTCAAAGTAACTTCTAGGCATTTTTTTACCTTTCACCTTAAGATACAGTTTCTCATACATTTTTTTAAACCCCCTATACTTTGGAGCTCCCTATAGATAGACTTTAGGTCTAGTTATTCTTTTTCAACTACTGTACTGCAGTTCTCTCCACCCCACTTCATGCTTATTCCATTCTCCTCCCTAGAGCACCTGACTAGGTAGAGTTTAACAATTACCATAGTAGGTCTGTGGTCTACTCAGACTTAACAGGAGAGTTGGGACACAGGAATTTCTCACTTTATGCATGTAAATCATGATAAGATCTCCAATCACCTACAGCCTACTCTGCATATCTCAGCATGATTCAGTAGTTCTGTTCTGACACATTCACAGTCACTGCAATAAATACATAAACTTTGTTTCTTTATGAAAATACCCCCAAGGAGAAAGCTAACAGCTACAGTTTGTAACAGAAGTGAAAGAATGGAAAGGTGGAGAAAAGAAGGGAATGGTAAAAAAAACAGTGCTTGAGAAGTCTGAAAACTATATGTAATTATCAATGGACTGGGACATTTGTTGAGTGAGTGAAAACATAAATGAATACATAAATTTAAAAACTGGAAATAGAGCAAAGTTTCTTCTCTCCCTATTTTTGGTAGCCTATCTGATAAAGCATTTTCTGGAATAGTACTAACAGCACTCTCTATAATGATGCAAGTGTTCTACTAATCTGTGCTGTCCAGTTAAGAAGCCACTATCCACATGGCTATTGAGCACTTGAAAGGAGACTAGTACAACTAGGAACTAAATGTTTAATTTTAAATTCAAGCTATATGTCTGTGTGTTAGTCAGCTTTTCATCACTATGATCAAAAGAACAACTTAGAGGAGGAAAAGTTTATCTTGGGCTCAGTTTCAGAGGTATCAGTCCATGTCTGGCCAACTCCATTGCTCTGGGCCCTGAAGTGAGGTAGAACATTACAATGGAAGGGTTCTGGCAGAAGAAAGTTGCTCAAGACAACCAGGATGGAGAGGAGAGGAGAAGAGAGGGGAAAGAGAGGGAGGGAGGGAGGGAGGGAGGGAAGGAAGGAAGGAAGGAAGGAAGGAGGGAGGGAGAGAGGAGGTACAGGTCAGGAACGGATACAGTCTAAGCCATGCCCCTAGTGACCTGCTTCCTCCAGTCACACCCCATCTGCCTACAATTACCACCTAGTAATCCATTCAAATTATGAATCCATCAAACAGATTAATCCACTGATGAGGTTACAGTTCTCATTATCCATTCATTTCACCTCTGAACATTGTTACATTACCTAATACATGAGCTCTTTGGGGGACATTTTTAGATTCAAACCATAACAACATAGCTAGTGGCTACTGTACAGACCAGTGAATGCCCAGAATAAGGAATGCCTTCACCGTGTTACTTGAATTGTTGTCAAATCTATTAAGTTAATAAAAGTTCCAGGATCAACTTTCTACTTTAAAAAAAATACCTATTTTTCTTCAATTATCACTTTTCCTTTCTTCTTTTTTCCAATTTTCATTTTTATTTTACTGAGGAAGAGAAGCAGAGAGCATTTAAAAGGAGACTAGCAGAAAGACAGCATGCCAGGGTAAAACAAGCCACTGTGCTAAAAGTGTTCTTTACGCCATGCACTATTTCCTTTGATCCTCACAGCTACCTATGATTATCCTCAAGTCAAGGAAATTGCAACTGAGAACAATTAATTGACTTGTCTATCACCACAGGTTAGTGCATCTAAGATTTAAACCCACATTCAAGCAGAGTCTGAACTTTTAAGCACCACACTTTGATTGCTAAGACTAAAATGAGGGCCGGGGTTGTGGCGCAGTGGTAGAGTGCGTGTGTAGCATATGTGAGGCATTGGGTTCAATTCTCAGCACCACATATAAAATAAAGGTCCATCAACAACCAAAAAAAAAAAAAAAAAAAAAAAAATGACCTGGACAAAAAGTAGGTGGCATAGCTTCTAGAAGACTGAAGTTTTTCAGAGCATAACAAAAGTTGAGTTTACTTGATAAAAGACTAAAGATATATCCAGGCAATATTCTTTTCTAGTCTTTGCTTTTTACAGTGCTGAGGATTGAACCAAGGGCCTTGCAAATGCAAAGCACAGGCTAAATCACGGAGTTACACCCACAACTCCCAGGCAACTCTCTTGATAAACAGTAAATGATGCTGAAAAAAATTCATACATGCCTTCTACTATAGACATGCTTCTAAATTGGAAAACACAAAAGAGGAACAAAAGAGGAAAAATTTCTGTCCTCATGGGGTTTATATTTCAGTGAGGGAAGCTCTCTAATAAGATGACAACTGAACAGATACATGAGTGAATAAAAGTTGGTCAGCCATGTGAAGAAATGAAGGAAGATTGTTCCAGGTCAAAGACATTGCAAGGACAAAATAGAGGCAAAAGCATGTTGGGCACATACAAGAACAGCAAGTTAAATAAGCAGCACCCCACAAACATTTCCTAACTAATCTTGCCTCCCTTTGCACAGCAAGCACCTTCATTTAATGAGCTGACTGGTTCAGCATGCCTTCCCCAATTTTTCATTGTCAAAGTATTCCCAAAATAGTTAACTGCCAGTTGAATGCACTAAACTAAACCTCACATAATGCCATCCTGAACCTTCCTAGCCCACTTCACTACTCTGAGCAACAAGTTCCACTTCGCTGTCTTCCTCAAGTAAAACAACATTCTATGATTTTCCCAAAACCTAGCTTCAGGGAATGTCTTAGCTTGCTTTTTGTTTCTCCGCTTTCAGCCTGAATTCACCTGAAGTTTCCCCCTGAGAGGGTCTAATGTGATAGAAAAATCAAAGAAAAAAACTGGGACCAGGTCCAGCTACCTCCATAACTTTGGCTTCAATTCCTTTATCCGTGAAGAGCCAATAATACACCCATCAGCCGCCTTCACAAGGTTACTCTTAAATTTAACCCAAAGGAGAAAAACTCAAAACTGTCATGTGCTACCCAAATCTAAGATAGAAGAAATGATGGGTTGATTTAAAGTTTAGCTCAAAATCAACAGGGTAGGTCTTGACCAAGCACAAAGGCAGTCACACAATAAACGTTAGGTCAAACAAGGAAAATTTTTCTCCAATAATGGGCTAGATAGGAAAAGCACACAGGACAGGCCAAACCATATGGCTGTACGGTCCCTGTAACTCCCCAACCCTAGGCCTTCTCTCCCCCGTCAACCAGAACAGTTTCTTTGACAATGAAGGATCTACATTAGGGAGACAGAACCTGAGACACCAAACTGCCTTTACTTGCAAAGTCATAAGGAGACCACAAGAAAAGAGGAACTGGACTGAAGGCAAAGGAGTCAAGGTCTGGTTTCAGCACACACCTTGGAGCAGTGTGACCTTGGTCAATTCCCTTACCAAGTCAACTCGTCCCCCGTGTCCCCATCTGTAACCCCGGGAAAAGAATCTAAACCCGCCCGCATGCCGCGGCTGCTGAGAAGCCCAGAGCGACAGGGCGCGCCCTTTTGGAGCCTTGGCCAGTTGCAGCCCTGACTCCCCGCGATCCCTAACCACTAGAAGAGTCCCAAATCCTCGCGCAGGAGAGGGATGTATCCCTTCCGGGTGCAAGACGTGCCAGGACAGCAGTTTCGATTTTCTGAGCAAAGTGTCACTTCCCCTGCCATACGGACACTGCCAGCAATGTAAGGAGCCTCCCCTACAGCCCTCGCGATCCTGACGGCTGCTCTCAGTCCCTACACCCAGCATCCCAACCTGGCACCGAAGCCCGCCACAGTCCCGCCGGGTCAGACGGCGGGAGGGGCGTTGCCATAGGAACAGCACTCAGGACCCCGGCCCGAGAAGCCCAGGGGATGCTGGAAAGGAAGACTCGCAAGACCTTTGTGCCCCACGAATCCCGCCCGACCATCCATTCCCAGGGTTGCTCCGCCCGGCCAGCAACGCCCCAGCAGTTCCGCGCCTTCCCGTAAAGCTCCACAAAATCCCTACCTTCCGCCATGACGGGCCCGGCCCTGCCTGCAGCCTCGCGAGAAGTGCGTGCGGAGGGGGAGGCATCAAGTATCGCGAGAGCTGGTGGGGGAGCGGCAAAGGGAGGAGTTGAGGGTAGGAATGAGGCATGAGTGAAAAGTAGAGCGGGTAGCTAAGCTCCGCAGGAGAGCCGATTTCTTCACTGGCTGCTTTCGAAGCTAGGGGTTTACCAGGCGCTGTCTGGGCTCTGTTATACTCCACAACCTTACCAGGTCTCTCTCTGAAGAAGCTTTCCTGTGAGAGTTTGGGGAGAGGGGATTTGAGAGGGATTTTGTTGATCTTTAGGTAGGTATGTGAAAGACTGGAAGGAGCCAAAGAGGGAACTTAGCGTAATGACGATTCTAGGTCCCAGGGTGAATGGGATGCTCTGTATGCGAAACAGAACTCCGAGAGAAAGGATTAAATTTAAACTAGAGGTAAGTAGGTCGCCTGTTATTCTACTAAGACATTAGGAAACAACATGCTTTGAGGGAGAAGATGCAAGCAGATAGATGCGTAGGGAGAAGAGATAGCAAGAAAATGATTTGAGGAACATCAGTTATGGGTGAAGTTCTTAGTCATTGAGACTTGAGAAGGGTGAAGAAAATTTTGAAGAGGACGCTGAGATTGGAAGGCCAGTATATGGCCTTCATATATGTGTGGATGGGTCACTTTTGTCTACCTGACTGCAGAAGCAAAGAATTCAAATGATAATATTTGTCTAGGGCCTGGGATTTTATTGTCAAAAAATAAATTGAGAATGCTATGAAACCACAGCTCAGGTCATCAGATATGGCATGTAAACTGGCTAGGGGCTGATAAAGGGAACAAGAAAACTGCAGGACTGTGTAATAATTTAAATCCAGTACACTGAAAAAAGGTTGTGAGAGCCCCATGATCAATGTGGCAAAGGAGTTTATAAATGGCATTAGGAAACTTAAAAAAAAAAACAACTGTGCAAGGCCATGGAAAGAAAATGAGGCACCAGGAAAATTAGATGTTGAGATTTAAAGATAGATAAGGATCTGTCATCTTGGAGCCTGTGGAGGCCTGCTGGGAACAGGACTAATAAAAGGCAAATATGTCTAGAAGGCTGTAGTGCAAAGCCATTTTTGCTGGCTATAAGTGGGGTCTCCGGAACCAATGGGAGCACACAGCTCTTCTAAAAATTGAAGGTGTTTATGCCAAAGATGAAACTGAATTCTACTTGGACAAGAGATGTGCTTATGTGTATAAAGCAAAAAACAACAGAGTGACTCCTGGTGGCAAACCAAACAAAATCAGAGTAATCTGGGGAAAGGTAACTTATGCCCATGGAAACAGTGGCATGGTTCAGGCCAAATTCTGAAATAACCTTCCTGTTAAGGCCATTGGACACAGAATCTGTGCAGTGCTGTACCCCTTGAGGATTTAAACTAATGGAAAATAAATTAAAATGAATTTGTGCTCTTGTTAAAAAAAAAAAGGAAAGGAAGACCATAAACCAGGTGCTAAAATGGTGAATGTAGGGATAATTAGATATTATAATAGAAAAATGGAGGGCTAAAATATAAATACCATGAGACCTTTAAAAAAATTTTTTTAACTTAGGGAGTGTTTGCCTAGCATGCATGAAGCCCTAGGTTTGATTCCCTGGCACTGAAAACAAATTTTTTGTTTGTTTTTAACCCAGTGAAGAAGTATGTAGAGTGCCTGGTACAGTGGCACAGGCCTGTGATCCCAGTGGCTCAGAAGGCTGAGGCAGGAGGTTCACAAGTTCAAATCCAGCCTCAGCAAAAGTGAGGCGCTAAGTAACTCAGTGAGACTCTGTCTCTAAAAAAAAAAAATAAAATAAATAAAAAAAAAAAAAAACCAAAATAGGGCTGGGGATGTGGAGGATGTGGATCAGTAGTTGAATGCCCCTGAGTTCAATCTGTGGTACCAGAAAGAAAAAAAAAAAAAAAATTATGTAGGGGAAGTAGTAGCCTTGGAGGACAGCTGAGACAGCTGAGTAGGAGTTGTTGAAAGGCAGGAGAACAGGATGAGGCTGTTAGAACCAGAGAAAGGATTCAAAATTGGGGAAGTTTTAGGTGCTGCCAAGGTTAAAGCATTAGTGAGAAATGACATGGAACAGAGTTTAGATCATGGAAACGGTCAAGGGTTGTAATTTTGAGGAAGAGTGGAAGAGTGGGTTCTGGCTGATAGGCAACACATGGGGTATGCAATGGAAAGGGGAATTGAAATGTGTGAGAACAAGCATGTGCCCAGGAATTCATGTTCTAGTTGTGGCAGGAGACTAAAGGTGTGAAGAAAGCCTGGGCAGGAGCAGCACTTAGACAAAGGTGGTCAGGGGAATACTTGCCAGGCATAATGGAGATGCCATAGCGCAAAGATTTTCATCTGTTGAGATTGGTTTATAGGTGTACAAAAGGTGAGCTTTGGGGGACTTAAGGGTAGCCAGGCAAGCCAGCCTCCTCTGGCCAGAAGCACCCTCATCTGTCCTGAGTACCCGAAAATATTTCAGGATAATATAAAAATGACATAAGTGTTGGAGAGTACAGTTATACAGCTGATGTCTGTGTTGCAAGATATGACTTATCATTGCCTCACTAATACCAGCTTAAGGTCCAATACACAGCAGGTACTCAAATGTTTGTTGAGGTGTTAATCACTGAGCTACACTGGGAGTCAGAAAAACTAAGTTGAAGTTTGGCTCTGCAGCTGACTTGCTGTGTTGATGATGGACAAATCCCTGAAAACTTATGCTGCATCTGATTCCCCATCAGTTCCACAAAAAGACTGAACTAGAACTCAAGGTTCTTAATGATTTGGAGGGTCATGATCCCCTTTGATAATTTGGTGAAAACTAGGGCTTCTTATAACACAGCACACATGTAGGAATAAAATAATATGTACCCTTTCAGAGTGTATCTGGACTAGATACCTAAAGCCAAACTAGAACTCATTAGTGAGATTTTAAGCAATTTACAGGTTTGACTACCTCTTTATCACAACCTACCTTCAAGGAATCCTCTATCAGAGTTAAGCTCTTAGAAATGGTGTAAAGTAAACCTAATCTCCAAGCTAGAGAATTTAATAAAGCCTATAAATTAAAGCATTGTAGTACCTGGTGAACCACAACACCCAACTTGGGGAGGCCTAAACTACAATAGCTATAAGCTGAAATGTAGACATTTTGAAAAATCTGAGCATTGGAACATGGTTTTAACCCAGTTCAAGTTTTGCTGTCAGATTAAGAGGAACTTTGTGTGGGTTTGTCTTAGGCAAGGAATATGGGGGAGGAGTGAATCTCTAGATCCATGTCCAATAACTAGGCCCATGTATCAGCCTACACACACACACACACACACACACACACACACACAGTGTGAGCTTAGAAAAGTCATTGTTCTTAAACTCTGGTTTTCTCACCTGCAAATGAGGGTTAACAGCACCCAGTAAGTAAATATGGAACTGAATCCTTGCTATCCAACTTACTTGCTCTACAACATTGGCAAATTAATCTGAACCTGTTTCCTCATGGGAAACCATTACTTTGGAGGATCCTTCTAAGAATTTGACTAGGTCCTTTATAAGGTACACATAGCACAAACCTGCCACAAAAATAGAGGCTCAAAAAATAGAAACTTAATTTTGCTCTTGTTCAGGATAAATTATGTCATTGTGAACATTCAAGCACTATTATGCTTTTTTTGTTTTTTTGGTGGTGCTGTTGGGAATTGAATCCATAGCCTCATACATGCTAGTCAAGGACTCAACCACTGAGCTAGCTCCACCTCTCTAGCCCTACATTTATTTCTAATGGATACTGCTGAGGGTAGTGGAGGAAGACCAAATTTCTTGCCTAGAACCTTTGTGCAGCTCTTATGTCTATAATATGTCTGGTTGCTTTTTCTGAAAGCCTATTTCTTCAGTTTATTTCACCTATGTGAACAGGATCCAAAATTCTATCATCATTTAACTAAAGCTCAGTGTAGAGTGCCAACTCAGCAAGTCAAAATGCCTAATCCTACCTTGGCAGCCAGACTGCACACACCTGAAATGGAGCAAACAGAAATACTATAGTCAGGAAATGGTTTGTTCTGCAAACTGAATCATGTTGAAGTTTGCAGGCTTCCAAAAAAGGAAAAGTTTAAAATTTGGTAAATTGGTTCCAAATTACTATGCACTGAAACTCTGGTGAAAAATGGTACTTGACTGTGTATTCTTCATCAAGTTTCCCCTGTGCACCCTTTGGTATCATGTGCTGTTTATACAGAAAGAATCCCACAACTTGCTTTTTGAGACCTGCATCCTAAAACCAAAATAGCTCATGATACAGCCTCTAAGTCATCATTTATTGATTTATAGAGCACCCATCACATGATTGAGGTGCTTTACAATACAGTAAACATCACAACAGAACTCACATAGTTAAATACAATCAACAAATTACAGAACTAAAAAAACAAACCAAAAAAAACTGGAATGAAGCAATATTATGTCAAATTTCAAAGATGCTGAGAAGTGGCAGTACAAAAAAGGTAATTCCACCAACTAGAGACCAGACGGGCAAAGATACACAGGCTTCACAACCTGAGGTGGGCTGATTTGTAGAGGGTGAGTGAGCATATAAAATAAAATTTCACAACCGGGAATGAAGGCCATTAAAGATACTATGACATCCAAGTGATCACAGAACCAGTGGAATGACCTCACTAACATATTACCTTATAATGACAAGAAAATCAATCGCATATGGATCTTAAACTCAAAGAGTCCAGAAAGCCACTGAGATCATCCCTTTCCTTTATGAACACAGGCTAATATCTACAAGCTTCTCAAAAACTTGGGATAAATCTAGTAAAGAGCCAACAGTTCTACACCCAAAGGACTATGCAGATATTGATGACTGGCACAAAATTGGAGGTGCAGGGATCCTTTTCCTAAAGCAGAGAAGAATCGCCTCACACTAATGATGAGGCACTGGTGGGACAAAAGCCACCTAGTTCAGTTGTCACCTGAGTGATTTAGATATCAAACGTAGAGACATTTAAATTCACATTGTCAGATGAACACTGGGAAAGGCACAGATGACATCTCTGACAGAGGAAAAGGAGTCCTCCATTTATCAAGTTCTGTGTTTGTATCATGGTGAGGGCACGGAGTGGGAATGAGTGAGGAAGACAGGCACTCACTCCTGCCTCTCCCACTCCCCTACATCTAGCCCTAAAGAACCACCTGGTTATACCAAGGTAACTGCATTAAAAGTGGCACTTGAAGTTTTATTCAGAAACTGTTGTCCCTGAGTTACTAGGTCATTCGCTACTTATTGAGCAGTCAAATCCCAGGTTTTAACTCACCAGATTGCTAGTGGAATTATAGCAATAAGAGCAAAATTCCAACTCCACAAGCAACCCCATGTGGACAATTTCTGATTTAAAAGTAAAGGAGATTGCATTCCAAGTCCCTGGTAGGAGTGCGGGCTAGCTAGCACTTTTGGGCAACGATTTTTACAGAGTCTCTGGGAAAGAAAATAAGTCACAAAGGTCTTGAAGAAAATTGGGCTCCAATGAATCAATTCGATCTTCACAGTCACTGAACATTTATTTATGGGTTTTTAATAATGTTTATGGGTTTCTACAATGCTTGAGTGGAGAACAGACTAGGATTTATAAAAATCACTCTTCACTGGGACTACATCTTCTACCATTTTACCTCTGCTTTTTTAAAAAAAAATGACAAATTTAGTAGAAGTCTGGGTTTTTGACAGGAATCCTTTCTCACTTCTGCCAAAGCATTTCTCCAAAACCCTACAGAGCAGGGATGCATCAGTTCTCACTGATTCTCAAAATCATACACCATGCCCCATCTGGTACTGTCTCAAGTTCTATCCCATACATGCCAAAGACTACTTCTCACTCCTGACCTCACAATAAACAGAGAAGAGTCTAGGACTAACAGTGTACATGGTCATTTCACCAATTGCTGAAGTTTAGAAAATTGTATGATATGGACATACTTATGCTCAAACAAATTAATCAAATCCAAGTGTGCTATGTCAGTGACTGAATCTGTATGTCAAACAGCAAAGCATTTACCCCTGAAATGCTTTCAGATTCACCTAAGAATCCAGATAGAACCCAATACTTACACCTGCCATGGCCATGTGATTTTCAAGTATTAAGTTTGTTTGCATAAGGAATCAACCTGAGATTTTTCTAAACTGCACTTCTCTGGCATTCAGTATTATAACCTTCATTCAATACAATAAAAGCCAACAACTTGACAATTATTGGAAAAAAATTATATTTTGGAAGAACTCACTACATAAGGTGACAGAATTCCAAAATCAAATTACATGAAAATATACATCGCAATTTCTTTGTACAATAGGTGAGAAAAATCTCTAGTATTGAAGAATAGAGACAAAGAAATATGAAGGACTAAGGAGAAGGGTATGAGGGCGAATAGAATTCTTAATAGCAAACCAAGAAGTAGAAAGCTTGTAGTTGTGCATGCTTTACTTATCCAAACTTAACAGTCAACTGAAGGGCAAAAAAAACAAAATCAGAATTTTGTATTATTTGGGGCAAATTTCAGTAAGTTGAATTTAGAACCTTTTTTTTTTTTTTTTAAGTTCTTGGGGGGAGGTGGGGGGTAATGTTTAGGTTCGAAGGTTCAAGAGCTCTCAACAGCCAGAAAATTTTATTGCTACATCCAATCCAAGAGATGGGTGCAACTAGAATACAAAAAGGACAAAGCACCTAGTGATGACCACTCCTTTGAAGTCATCATTAAAAATCAAGTAATTGCTTATTAGGTATTTCAGTATTTGAACTAAATCATCTGAGAACTTTCTGGCAGATAGAAGAGATAAGCAAAGGGGAGTGTCAAAACAAAGAAGATACAAAAGTTTAGTAAGTGAAAGGGTTTAATGAAGCCTCAGTGGTTTAAAGGAAATTAAATGGAAACTTTAATCCTAATTGCTTTTCATTTGACATGCTTTAAGGAGTCTTTTTAAACTGATAAGAAACAATGAATAGGGAAAGAAAACCTGCTAAAATCTTTTAGAATTTACACGATTCTTATTCTACTACAAGAAAGCATTATTTGGTACAAGATGTATTTGTGGATGTACATGAACAGTATATATATTATCCGGATCATGTTGTGCTATGTACACGTCTTTACAATTCTTCCTGAAGGTTAAAACAGTTCATTAGAATTCAAAATGCGTAATCATCTGTAAGTTGGCACTTGTTAGGCTCTTGTCAGCATTGATAACTGGCATGTTTTATTGCAGCCCAGTTCCAGCCAGTGTTTTGCCAACTTGTTACAAGAGAAGTCCAGCAATAGGTGGGTAGAGTGCAGGAAAAACAGTGCCATGTTTCTCAATTGAAGACCTACAACAAAACAAACAGAATTATATAATGACTTTATAAATTACAAAATAATTAACTGATTAGAAAATTTTATTCTTTTCCTTGGTAAAAACTTTGGGGTGGGGGAAGTTAGGGGATTGAACTCAGGGACACAACCATTCAGTCACATCCCCAACCCTATTTTGTATTTTATTTAGAGACAGGGTCTCACTGAGTTGCTTAGTGCCTTGCTTTTGCTGAGGCTGGCTTTGAACTCTCGAACCTCCTGCCTCAGCCTCCCTAGCTGCTAGAATTACAGAAGTGCACTACAGCACCAAGCAAAAAACTTATTTTAAGCTCAATGTTGGGATTGTCCATTACAGTATCCACTAGTCATGTGACTTTAATTTTGAATTTAAATTAATTAATACTGAATAAAATTTAAAAGTCAGTTCTTCTATCATACTACACTGAGCATATGTCTAGTGCTCAACAGTCACATGTGGCTAGGACTGCCACACTGGACAATGTAGACAGAAAGTTGTATTTGGGTCTTTCCATACTCCTTGTATCTTTCAACTTCTATCTAGAATCACAAGAAGGATTAGTTAAGTGTCAAGTAATTTGCAAATTTAAAAATACTTGAGGATGTACAGAGAAACAAAACCGCCATACTTCTCAACTTGCCAAAGTTAATTCCTTAGGATCAGTTCAAAACTATTTCTCTATGGAAATGTGCACAAACCCCTCCATCCCAATGATAGTTCTAATTTTTATTAACTGCTGGTCTCATTACCTCAGTTAGATTGGAAGTCAAGAACACACCTAAATAAAAAACACTTCCACCTTATCAAGTGCTTAAGATGTGCCAAACAGTGGAATAAGTGCTTTAAAAACTCATCTCACAACAAATGGTACTGGGAAAATTGGAAATCCATATGTAACAAAATGAAAATAAACCTCTCTCTCTCACCCTGCACAAAAATCAACTCAAAGTGGATCAAAGACTTAGGCACTAGAACACAGACCCGTGACTACTAGAACAAAAAGTAAGCCCAAATCTTCATGTTGGCTTAGGATCTGATTTCCTTAACAAGACTCCTAGTGCCCAAGTAGTAAAACCAAGAATCAATTAATGGGATGAATTCAAACTAAAAAGCTTCTTTCCAGCAAAGGAAACAATCAATACCATGAAGAGAGAGCCTAAAGAATGGGAGAAAATCTTTACCACATGCACCTCAGATAAAGCACTAATCTCCAGGATATATAAAGAACTCAAAACACTTAACACCAAAAAACCCAAATAACCCAATAAATAAATGGGCTAAGGAACTGAACAGACACTTCACAGAAGAAGAAATATAATCAACCAACAAACATATAAAAAATGTTCATCAATTCTTACAATTAGAGAAATATAAATCAAAACTAAGATTTCATCTCACTTCAGTCAGAATGGCAATTATCAAGAATACAAGCAATAATAACTGTTAGCGAGGATGTTGGGGGAAAAGGTACACTCATATATTGCTGGTGGGGCTGCAGATTGGTGCAACCACTATGGAAAGCAGTATGGAGATTCCTCAGAAAACCTGGAATGGAACCACCATTTGACCCAGCTATCCTACTCCTTGGTTTATACCCAAAGAACTTAAAATCAGCATACTACAGTGATGCAGTCACATCAATGTTTACAGCAGCTCAGTTCACAATAGTTAAACTATGGAACCAACCTAGATGCCCTTCAACAGATGAATGGATAAAGAAAATGTGATACATATACACAATGGAATATCACTCAGCCTTAAAGAAGAGTGAAATTATGGCATTTGCAGGTAAATGGATGGAACTAGAGAATATCATGCTAAGTGAAATAAGTCAATCCCCCAAAACCAAAGTCTGAATGTTTACTCTGATAAGCAGATGCTGATCCATACTGGGTGTGGGTAAGGAAGAATGAAGAAATTTTGGATTATGCAGAGGGGAGAGGGGAGGAGTTGGGTGGTGGGGATGGGAAGGACAGTAGAAAGATGGACATTATTTCCCTATATATATGTATGATTACACTAGTGGTGTGACTCAGCACCATGTACAGCCAGACAAATGAGAAGTTGTGCTCCATTTGTGTACAATGTGTCAAAATGCATTCTACTGTCATGTATAACCAATTAGAACAAATTGGAAAATAAAACAAACACTCATCTCAGGTAATGCTTACAATCGTTATATGAAGGAGTTTCCTTCTCTTTACAGAGAAAAGTGAGACAAGGTCACACAGCTAATAAATGATAGTTTCCTACTCAAAGAGTTAGGAAAGGCTTGGTCTGGGAATATAGCTCAATTGGTAAAGTGCTTGCCTCACATGAACAAGCCCTGGGTTCAATTCCCAGTGCCCCCCACACACACACACACACACAAAGTTAGAAAAAAACTGGATTTGACTTGTAAGAGTGACATTTGGCAACTGGAGACTTTATTCTATTAAGGCATGTTTTGAATATAGAGGTGGGGTTACAGACAGAAGAGAAGAGAACATCTGTTCTCAGAAACCTCCACCTGTTGCAAAGCACAATTTGAAGAACTCAAACAGAAAATTTCCAGGAATTCAAGTGATATAATTTTAAACTCTTGACAGACAAGTCAAATGTCCTTAAGAGTAATGGCAAAATTTAATTCACACCTCACATGTTTAAAATGAGTCTTCTAAAGCCCAAGTGAATTTCTTATAATCACACAAAGTCAACCACACCAAAAGTTCTGCTGGGAAAGTAAAGAAGCTATGAGGCAATCTGTGACCCTGCATGTGCCTGTTTCCGTAATTTAGACTACCTCCCTAAGACAGACCCTAAGAGAATGGTTCTATTTCTTTCCAAAAGGATCACACCAATCAACATAAATGGCCCATACCAAACAATGAAATGCACCCAAATATGAATATATTTATTACCTTGACTAGAGTTGATTTCTAACATTTGCACATATATGCACACACACACATCATTTATTAGACAATACAAAAGCATATACTGAAACTCAAGAGGCAATGCTATGAAATAGGAATTATAATTTTTAGGTAATGTTACTGGAATGTTTTTTCCAAAGTCTATACCATACCCAAAAGTCCTTTCCAATAAATCTCCCAGGGAGAACTGTGTATAGAGTTTGTGCATTTGGTAGTCACTTCCCTCAGATATAAACAATGAGAAATTTCAGGGTCACACACCTATAATCCCAGCAACCTGGGAAGCTGAGAAAAAGAGGATCATTGCAAGGTCAATGTCAGCCTGGGCAACCTAGCAAGAGCCTGTCTCAAAATAAAAATTAAAAAGGGCTGGAGGTATAGTTCAGTGGTACAGTGTCCCTGGTTTCAGTTCCCCAGTCCCTAAATAAATAAAGGGAGGGCAGGAGGGAGCTTGGCATGTGTAAGGTCCTGGGTTCAATCCCTAGCACCACAAAAAACAATAAAATAACATTATTACAATAAAAATAAAGGGAAAAAAATAAAAGGGTAAATCCCCCTTTGTTTTATGTTTCCTCTCTCTCTAAAGGTAAGCACAACTGCAGATTTCACAATTTTATGTGCTTCTTCAAATCACTGTTATTTTTTAAACTTTTCTTCTACCATCTACCTGAAAAACCATATAGTGAGTGTTAGACATTAGTCAAGTCAAGGATTTGGGTGTGAAATGTTTTAATCCAGTTTGCAAATGATTTCACGCCTTGGCACAAACAAATCTAGTGATTAGGTTATGTGCTTGCTGAGGCATTTCTTTCCCAATTACTTCATTTTCATATATGAGAAGTAAGGCAAGTTCATAAAAGACTGAAGTGTAGACTGCAATGCTTGAGAAGGGAGATTTGTTTGGGGGTGAAAAGCAGGTGCAGCTGCTTCATGGAAGAAAATTTGAGGTGAACCTCACAACACATCACAAGTAGCAAACAAAGAAAATATTTCAGACCCACATGAACACCAGTTCACATTTGGTACTCAAATACTTTCAATAAAATTAATACATTAATTTCATTTAAGATTGTTCTATCAAGAACTGCCTCTTCCATACCCCTTGCAACAGTGGCAAGTCTTTTAATGAATGCATGAATACATATGGAGTACTTGCAACTTTTAAGAAAGAGTGTACTTTCTTATCAATGTGTCAACAGTGATGACCTGTGAGTCATGATTTCCAATTATTGTTTTCTTATTCTAACTTTAAGTGTTATTAGTTTTGTCATTAATAGCATATTATACTATTTCCTGATTAACCTATTCAAAGCATTGAGACGTTTTGACTTAACATTACTTTTGGCTTATACTTTTCACATACTAGGCAAGAGCTCTGCCACTAAGCAACAACCCTAGCTGGGCTTGTACCTTTTGAAATGAAGATTTTTAATCTTTTTTTTTGGCGGTGCTGGGGATCGAACCCAGGGTCCTGTGCTTGTAAGGCAAGCACTTTACCAACTGGGCTATCTCCCCAGCCCAAGATTTTTAATCTTGATAGAAGACTTTTAAGTCTTCTTTGGTTCAAATTTAAATCAATTTATACTACTAGTAAAGCAGATAATACATAACCCCTTACACAGTTTGCTTGTGCCACTTCGTTAGTATTATTTAATTAATTTTTAATGTTATCAAGGTAAATACAATAAAACTCTTAAATCAGTGGAGGTGGTGGTGCACATCAGGGGCTCAGAAGGCTGAGGCAGGAGGATTGCAAGTTCAAAGCCAGGCTCAGCAATTTAGTGAGACCCTGTGTCGAAATAAAAAATAAAAAGGGCTGGGGATGTGGTTCAGTGATCAAACGCCCCTAGGTTTAATCCTGGTATTGGGGGGAAATTTTTCCATAATTTATAAAGTACTACTTCAGAAGTAAAAACATGAATAAGCTTAAGCTTCAATATGTCTATGTTACTCCTCTTCACTTCCTTGTTGTCATCAAGCTCTTCCATAAATGGAAAACATATGAGTGAGAAGAACAAGCCCTGAGGGTTGATTTGTTCTTAAGAGGGTATAATACCCATAAAGAACCAATGCAGCTGTGAGTGGCAGCACATCCTGAGGTTAAGGCAAGAGGATTATAAGTTGGAGACCAGCCTCAGCAGCTCAGAGAGTGCCTCAACAATTCACTGAGACCCTGTTACCAAAAAAAGGGGGGGGGGGGGGGAGGACTGGGGATGTAGCTCAGTGGTAAAGTACCTCTGGATTCAATAGCCAGTACACACACACACACACACACAAAAAGTGTGTGTGTATATATATATATATATATATATATAAAAATAATTTTATTATTAGAATATAAATATATATATGTTATTAGAAATTTTACCATGAATGAAAAGAAACAGACTATCATACAACTATTTTAACACAGAACATCTACTTAAAAACAGCTAGCTAGGGGCTAGGGAGATAGCTCAGTCGGTAGAGTGCTTGCCTTGTAAGCACAAGGCCCTGGGTTTGATCCCCAGCACCCAAAAAAAAAACAGCTAGCTAGACTAAAGGGAAAAAACAAGCAGGTTAAACTACAGCCTTAAGAAATTCTGGATAACACTATTAAAAATAATAATAAAGTCAATGAGAACAAATAATTCAAATATGTAAATCATATGATTTTCAAAAATTGACACAGCATTTTCCAAAAGGCAAAAACAGTAGTATGATTTTTTTAAATGAACTTACCCTGAAAAAGTGAAATTACTAGCTGCTGAATAAGTGTCACTCAAAAGCAGTCTCTTGGCTTTTTCTTACACAGCGGGCAACTTTCCTTTTAAATTCTCCATTTCTGTCTTCCCTCCATTCTTTCTGTAGATACAAAAGTTTCATCAAATGATTTTATGCAAACTCTTCCTTATAATCTCAAATACACATTTTAACTTTGAATGTAATCCTTTAGTAGTTCAAACACTGTTAAGTTTGACAAGGCAGAAAAGCAGTCTCAAAGTATTTTTGTAAGGCACTCTGTTGGGATACAAATAGAAACAGCCTATGCTAATTACCTCCACAAGAAAAAAATCTATTTTAAAAAAGAAAAAGCCACAAAAAATAAGTTATAGCTTTATGTTACACATAAAGCTTTTGCTTTGTAGAAAGCAAGCTACAATTTATAAAAAAAAAAAAAAAAAAAAAAAAAAAAAAAGATATTCAAACTATCTGAAGAATTACGAACTTTTCTTACTGAAAATAACCAGAAAAGTCAACACAAAACTATCTCCTATCTTTAAGGAAAACAGGTGAGATGCATTACACTGAAATGATACTGAGTACTAGTAGGTGGAAAGTAGGGGTATAAACAGATGACTTATCATTCATGAACACACAATACCATCAACACAATTTCAATGAGAACACAGATGATTTCATCCAGCAAAAGGTAACAGGAAATGTGCTCAAAATTGTTCAGCCTGTGTTTCTTTTTCCTTGAATATCAATTTAGGGACAGCAAAGACTATAGAAATCTTCAATCCTTGCCTTTACAAAGGAAGAGATTCAAAAACCAATTTTTGCCCTCAAAGCAAGACATTGCAGCAATAAGAGAATCATTACATATACTGTGTGATCAACTATATTGTTGATATGTACAGCTATTACTATGGGACTATAGAAGAAGGGAAAAAATTTGACCAGAGGACAAGGAAAGTCAGTCATCATTAGATTTGAGAGAGATGTATTTTGGAGAATTAAAAATTTGGTTGGGGGCACCGGGGTTGTAGCTCAGTGGCTGAGTCCTTGCCTAGCATGCGTGAGGCACTGGGTTCACTCCTCAGCACCACATAAAAATAAACCGGAGGTATTGTGTCCATCTACAACTAAAAATAAATAAATAAATAAAAATTTGGTTAGGTATAATAATGGTGGCAGAGCATGGTATAATCCAAACAACTCAGCAGATTCACAAGGAAGATCACAAGTTGGAGGCTATCTAGACCCTGTTTCAAAAAAGAAAAAAAGGGGGAGGCATGTTGGGCTAGGGATGTAAGCTCAGTTGTACAGTGCCCCTGGATTCAATCCCCAGCACAAAAAAAAAAAAAAAAGGACACTATTTTAGATAAAAAGATAATGCAAGGGGATCGATATGGGTATAAACTAAAACATGTTCAAAAGAGGAAAAAACATTAAACAGGGAGAAAGTCTCAAAAAAATTAAAATTTCTTCCAAAACACAAGTCTTTAAATTCAAAGGGTATACACCAACTTATGGAGATAGAAAATTGAAGAGCTTATACAACTCTACGAAATTTCAGAAGACCAAGAATAAAAAACCTAAACGGAAAGGGGGAGGGTCACCTAATAACGGAAAATCAGCCTATAATTAACTTCCCATCAGCAATAATAAAAAATTAAAATTCTGTTTAAATTGTACTTTCTCCCTAGAACTCTATAAACAAAGTATCAATCAAGCATTAAGGAAGGATAAAAACACCTTGAATCATGAAAGGGCCCTAGATTTAATTTCCATTATACCCTAAAACATTATTCTGGGATGAAATCCGTAGGCAAAGGTGCATGGTGGGAAGGGGGTTGGAGGATCCAGGAAACAGATAATCTGATCCAGAAGAGCTATAAAGGAAAAGTTTAAGGGAGGTAGCCAGCATGAGAGTCAGGGTAAAACAATCAATCTAATCTGGATGGAGGAATCCAGAAGGGAGCTCTCTAATCCTAACCCTAACTGTAAATATGGACTTACTGCTGCCATTTTGTTCATTGTTCTCTGGTTGTTTTGTGATCCTTTCTTTCTCTTGCTGTCTTCTCTGTGATTAAGTGGTTTTCTTTATTGGTATACTTTGATTCCTTATTTTTTACCATTTTGTAGCTACTGTAAGATTTTGCTTGGTAGTTACCACAAAGTTAAGCATTTTATAACAGATTATTTTAAGTTGATAACAACTTTACTTTGATCACATAAAAAACTTTTAATCGACATTCTCACCCTATATTTAAATTTTTAATATCAAATTAGATATTTTTATTGTATATCCCTGAACAAATTATAACTATTATCATTTTACCACAATAATAATAAGTTGGAAAAAAACTATTGTATCTGTGACTAACTTTAACATTCTTAAAAATTGCTAAAGGTAATACATATGTTAATTAGTTCAAAATTGCTGTTTCATGATGTATACATACTTCAAAAGGACGTATTACACATAACAAGTTGAGTTTTATCAGAACAAAGAGTGAGAAGTTGAAGGCACAGTTCGGTAGTAGAGATCTTGCCTAGCACTCTGGATTCCACCCCAAAAGAGTAGGGGTAAGGAGTGGTGGAAAAGAAAGGACATGGAGCATGGGAAGACCTTACCGCAGCATCAACATTAGCAGGTGAGTCTCCATTAGGGTCTGCCAGCATAGAAATGACACTAATCATGATGGTTTCCACAGTGTGGATAGGGAGCCAGCGTTCCTCTGGCTTTTCATAACCATACTTATCCTCTCCGGGCTCATGAAGAATAGAAATGCAAACATCACCATTTTTATCAACTGCAAAATCAGAGAATAAAAGTCTTGTAATATATTACCGATTTGGTTAAACGTAAAGTAGCTATTACAAACATGATCCTGATCTGCATAACACCTGTATAAGATATTACTATTACACAGAAAATTTCCAAAATGGAATCTGCTAACTTTTTAAGAAAACTATAAATTTTTACAAACACATAGGATCCAACAAACCCAAGGAGTGTAAGTTACATTTTTTATTTGTGCAAAGCTTTTAAGATACTCAGCATATAGATGGTGTTTACCATTGAAATATAAATATAAAACTTTTATATGAAATATAAAAAATACATTTTAAATGAGTAAATAGCAACTACTAAATCTGTTCCACATTTTCAGAAAGCATATATGATCTAAATTGTGGAAAACTGTTTTTATGTAATTTTCTAGTCTTACACTTACTGATTTAAATTGGTGGTAGTCAAAGATTTAGAATTTTTCTAAGAAAATGCAACTAAAAATGTGATGTACTTTTAAAATCACATAAAAGCAAACATGTTTTGAGGGAAAGGAGTTCAAATGCACAAAAGGAATGTATTGCCCATGAAAATCTGTCAATATTATGACATTCATGAGGCCTCTTTTCTAAAAATCCATTTTAAAATTCAAGCACAAGTAATAATCACTTAAATCAGAATAAGAGAACATCTTTATTTCTAGGGGACATGTGTTGATATAACTATATCTTACTTTGAAATGGTTCAGTGAAAATTAAAATGTTAAGTAACAAAAAAAAGAAGTATTAATTCACAAATCCATTTATATATCACAAAAAGGTTACCTATCTATTGGCCAACATAACTTTTATGGTAAAATTTTCTCTTAAGAAGAAAGTGGGGGAAGCATACTTTTAGGGAGAGAGTTTAGAAAAGAAAGAAGTATAAATAAAATTTACTGCTGTAAATTAACCAAATTTCCAAATTCTATAAACAGCAAGTAGTATATTCTTATACATTTCATTCCTAACTTCTTTGTAGAACCTAAACTTGTGAACAGTTATAATTCTGAAGCTTATTTTTCCTCTCAGAACATCAGCAGGCAATGAGAATCTTAGGACCAGAATCAAAATGTGTATACATATACCAATATTACTGCTCTATTAATCTGACAAATACTTTTTGAATGCATTCTATGTGCCAGGACCACACCAGACCTGACAAGGAGGTACAACCTGAATCTTCAATGTTTTATATGTAAGCTTTTCAGTAATTAAGATTCCCTTCCCAACTGACCCCCAACTGCTAATAGAATCTATTAACTAAAGGAATCATTCGATCAAGAGGCAAAAATAACATCAAAACACTATAAAGGCCAGGCACAGTGGTGCCTGCCTATAATCCCAGCAGCTAGGGAGGCTGAGGCAGGAGGATTGAGAGTTCAAAGCCAGTCTCAGCAAAAGTGATGTGCTAAGCAACTCAGTGAGAACCTGTCTCTAAATTAAAATACAAAATAGGGCTGGGGATGTGACTCCATAGTCGAGTGTCCCTGAGTTCAATAATCCTTGGTACAAAAAAAACAAACGAACAAAAAAACTACAAAGTTCACAAAAATTTTGTAAAATATTATTTTACGATGTTTTCCTAACTTATTACAAAATAAGGATTTTTTTCCCGTCTTTTTTTTTACATGACATTAAATGTTTATACAGAATTAAATCATAAGGAATCAATTTAAGATCCATTTTCTGTCTTTAAAAATTATTAGTTCATCACTAATCTTTTATTTATTTATTTATTTTTGCAGTGCTGGGGATCGAATAACCTTTTATTTTTATTCATTTTATTTTTTTGGTACCGGGGGTTATATCCCTAGTCACCCCCCTTTTATTATTTTTTTATTTTGAGACAGAATCTCACTGAGTTACTCAGGGTTTTGCTCAGTTGCCGAGGATGGCTTGACCTTATGATCCTCTTGCCTCAGCCTCCCAAGTCACTAGGATTATAAGTGTGTGCCACCAGACCCAGCTAGAATCTTTTACATTTTTTACTTAACTTGTATCATGTCATTTTAAACAGTATGATTTTCTTTAGAATGAGAAAATTTTGAGGTTTAAGACCTATTGCCAAGCAATTTTTTTAAATTACATAATTTATACAGCCATCAACAATATGACATGACCATTATCATTGCCTCCTCATTCAGGATTAACATTTTTATAGAAATTTCATATAATGTATAGGAAACAGCTTTTTCAATTTTTTTTCCATGACAACTTTCCATACCAATTATATATATTTTTCCTCTTTTTTTTTTTGTTTGTTTGTTTGTTTGTTTGGTTGGTTGGTTTTTTTGGGCAGTGCTGGGGAGTGAACCCAGGGCCTTGTGCTTGTGAGGCAAGCACTCTACCAACTGAGCTATATCCCCAGCCCTGTATTTCCTCTTTTGAGAAATGTCTGTTCTTCTCCTTTAGCCAATTATGTAGTCAAGTATTTAGATTTATCTTGACAAAATGCTTCTTAATTTCCCCTGCATGATTTTTTTCCCTCTGATACTAGGGATTAAACCCAGGGCCTTGCACATGCTAGAGGGAAATGCTCTACCATTGATGTATATTCATTCTTAAAACTTTTTTATTTTTATTGTGAGACAGGGTTTCACAAAATTGCCAGGCTAGCCTCAAACTTGCAATCCTCCTGCCTCACCACCCTCAAGGACCTGGAATTACAAGCATGTACCACCATGCCTAGCTCCACTGTATAATTTTTAATTTTTGCTTCTCTTTCATTTTAATGTACTTTAGAGCTATCTTTATTTTCTGATAGAAGATCTACTTAAGAATTCTATATTCAGGGAGTTGTCATTTCTTTTTAGTCTCAATGTCTCTCTCTCCCTCTCCCCCCACTCCATCTCTTATCTCTGTCTTTCAATGTTTATTTCTGAAGCTAGAGAGTTCTTGTGCTTGACAGGCAAGTACTCTACAAACAGAGCTATATCGATAGCCCAGAGAGTTCTTGTTCCCAACATATACCAAATAAATGATCATGACTACTCTTTTTTTTTTTTTTTAATCACTTGTAGAGTTGAGCACAGTGGTACACTCCTGTAATCCCAACAAATTTGAGGTCAGCCTTGGCAATTTAGTGAAACTCCGCTTCAAAAAATAAAAAGTGCTGGGGATGTGGCTCAATGGTAGAGTGCCCCTAGGTTCCATTGCCACTACAATAAATAAATAATAACTTTCAAAAATTGCTTGTGACTTTCAATTCCATTTAGCTTCAATTTACTTTGCTATTTAGTTATGAAAATTATTTATCCATAAATAGCAAGCCATTGGTCTTCCATCAATAATTGAAAAGATTTTTCTTCCATCATAAACTAAAATTTCTCAACAATGCATTCTACTTATCTCCTTTCTTGAGAATATACATACAAAACTAAGAAAAACTGACACTGAAATGAATCTGACATAATTTTCCTATGTACATGTGAAACACCATCCCACCATCACGTACATTCATAGAACTATGATCTTAACTAGAATAAGATATATTCCATGCTGTGTAATTATATCAGAATGAATTCTGCTGTCATATATAATTTAAAAGAACCAACATGGGCTGGAGCTATGGCTCAGCAGTGGATTGCTTGCCCCACATGCATGAGGCACTGGGTTCAATTCTCAGCACCACATAAAAATAAATAAATGGAATAAAGGTATTGTGTCCATCTACAACTAAAAGTAATTTTTTTTAAAAGAACCAATATATTTAAATTTTTTTTAAAAAAATTAAAACACACAAAACCACGAAAAACTTGGCTTGCCCTCATTTTCTCTATCTACTCACTATTTTGGGTATTCTTTAATACCTTACTGGAAATTGGCTTCTGCAGCCTATCAGGACACTAGCACTGTTCTCACAAAATGGTCTGAATAACATATTCTCCTAGGAACGTCAATCTAAGAACCCTTCTGACCCAACACAAATGATACTTGTTGACAAAACCTTCCTGGACACATTTTTTCCCTTGGCTTCTTTGAAAATTCTTTCCTCCTGATTCTTCAACTGTACTTTCTCTCAGCTACTTCTGACTTTTCCCTCCCTTCCTTCTGCCCTAACCGATCCCCCCCCTCCTCTCTCTCTTTTTTTTTTGTACCCTGGACTGATGATCCCAAAGGGGCTTAAGTACTGAGCCACATCCACAGCCCCTTTTTATATTTTTTATTTAGAGAAAGGCTCTTACTAGGTTGCTTAGGGCCTTGCTAAGTTGCTAAGGCTGGCTTTGAATTCATGATCTTCCTGCATTAGCTTCCCGAGCCACTGGGATTACAAGTATGTGCCACTGCACCCGGACCTAGTTTTCCCCTTCTTTAACATGACTTTTGATGTTATCCTAATCTCTAACATTAATAACTGTTTCCCCAGGTAAATTAATTCATTTAGTACATCATACTGTTATCTGTCATCCCGAGGTAACTTCCAAGGACCTAGACTCACTACTGAACCCTAGTTTTATTTAATTATCTGAAGGTAGTTAATGTACCTCAAGGGAAAAAAAAAAAGTCCAAAGTTGAATGCATCTAAACCTCACAAAACTATTTTATACCCAATAATTTTTTAACAGCTTTACTGATATATAATTCATTTACCATAAAATTCACCTGTTCGAAACATACAATGTAATTGTTTCTACCTACTGAATTTATAGTTGTATAAACCACCACCATAATCAATTTTAGAATATTTTCATCATCCCATAATACACTCAATACCCAACTGATAATCATTCCTTATTTCCCTCCAACCACTCCTCCAGCCCTAGGCAACCACTTTGGCTCTATAGATTTGCCTATTCTAAGTATTACATATAAATGGAATCACAATGTTATTTTTTAAAACTGGCTTTGTTCACTTAACATCATGTTTCCAAGGTTTATCCATGTTGTAGCACATATCAGTACTTTCCTTGTTTTTACTTGCCAAATAACAATCTATTACACAGATATAATATTACATTTTGTTTTCCATTCATCAACTGACAGGCATTTGGGTTGTTACTACTTTGGGGTCAATACAAAGTATTGAACTATGAACACTCACGTATGAGATTTGAGAGACATATGTTTTTAATTTTCTTAGATATGTACCTAGGAGTAGAATTCCTGGATCATAATGGTAAGTTTGTTTAATGTTTTAAGGATCTGCCAACTATTTTCCAAACATCTGCACCATTTTACATTCTTCCCAGTATTATATGAGAGTAATGATTTCTCTACTTCATTATTAACACTTGTTATTACTATTTTTATTACAGTCATTCTAGTGGGTAAAAGTGATATCTCATTATGATTTTCATTCTATAATGTTTTCTTAAAGTACTAGTCAATCCTAAAAGCGTACAGCTTTATTACCACCTATGTCCAGTAGTCAAGAAGTGAAAGGAACTAAATCGTCCTTCCTGATACTATTCTTGGTTCAAGCTTTTACTATTTTTTTACTCTGGAACTCATATGTCTGGCTGGCTTCCTCTTCCACTCTTCTATTCATCTTATCTTTCTGGAAGGAAAATCTAATCACGTGAATCTATGATACAACTTTGAACTCGTCAATTTAACGACGACCCCCCCCCCACCCAGCCTGCAGAATAATGCTTGTCAGGCATATTCAACATTCCAAATTCCATTCAGGAACATATTCTCTAGAATCTTGACTCCTTTCTTCTTCATTACCAAAAAAAGGATGGATACCTACATCACAATCACCTCACAGCTTCAACATTCTGCTTAATGTGTACCTCTTCCCCATGGAGACCATGATATCATATAGGAAGGGATCACAGTTGACTACCAGTGCCTTGCAAGACATTCACATTCCTTGAGTATCGTGCTTGCCTGTTTTCCTCTTTTCCATTTCAGAATGACTTTTCACTCCTTCCTACAGCTAATTCTTTCTGTGGCTGCTATCCCTGCCCCATCACCTCCTCAGGTATCCTTTCTTCATTAATTATCCCTTCTCCAATAAAGTCTTGATTATTTCTTCTCTAAAGTCTCTCCCTACAAAATGAAAAGTCTCTTCAACCTTAAAAAAAAAAAAAAAAAAAATCCATCAAATTTCCTCCTAAACTTCTGATGCTATCCCTCTTGACAGAAGGGAATTTCATGATTTTTGCTTCCATATATGCTTTCATTTAATTTTTGCAGAGAAATTAAGATGAGATTTTGCCTAGAGTCGCATAACTAAATTGTAGTGAGGCAAAATTGAGAAACTTTGTTGCACCTTCTTTCAAAACCAGTTCAAGAAGATTGTCTATTATATATCAAGTAATTCAAGTGAAGGCAGAAGAAACTACCCAAAGTCCAGAAAAAGATCAAAGATATGTCAAAGCTCTAAGAACAACATCATCAAATCAAGTATCCAAGAATCAGGCAGGATATCATAAATGCCTTCTATCACTATTAAATGATTAGAGATATTACTTTTATGATCGCTGCTGTCTTAGATATAATAAAATGCAGTAGCTTCATTAATTGCCAGTAGTTTTCTATCTGACAGGTCCAGTCTCTCATCATACCCATTGATTTTTCAAGCCTTGATGCCCCATTTGCTTCTGATAAATCCTTATTTAATTTATTCATTCATTCAATCATGCCTCTCACTGACTTTTGCTTAATAATATTTTTTTTTTCATTGCTGGGGATTGTACCCAGGGCCTTGTGCTTGCAAGGCAAGCACTCTACCAACTGAGCTATTTCCCCAACCCACTTTTGCTTAATTTAATGTACCTATTTCTATTCCTTGCAAACAAGAGTGTTGAGGATGAGATGCAGAACACAAATTAGTATAGTAGCCTAAAGAGATAACTAGTCAAAAGAGAAAAGAAACCCTTGCAACTTCTATCACAAAAACCAAAGCCAAAAGTTCAGGGAGCCTATGTATAGAAGTAGCTTATATGACCTAACCTTTGGTCACAACAATGATTTTATAGGGCAGTCAATCTTTGGGCTGAATCATTGCTCCATGAACAGAAGTACTGGATGCTTTCCAAACTGTGGTATTTCTCTTGTCTAACGAATCACCTATGAAGCAGATGGGACAGTTTTTTTAACAGCTAAGAACACAGATAAAAGTTAAGAGTTGCCCATGTTCTAAAAGCTGAGATAAGAAGATATATATTAAAAACCCATGTTTGAAGATTGCTATGCTCTTTGCAATAGCAGGTCCTCAATTAGTGAAGCTCTATTCGTATTACTCAGAAATGCTGCCTCTAGTTTGGAACACTGAGTCTCATAAAGAGCAAAAAGCTAAGTAAATAAATAAAAAATAATATTTTCCATATGATCTGTTAGTCCTTCTCTTTGGAAAAAAATCTAGTACATGGCCATGTGCACAATGAATACAATGAACTTGAACTGGAAATTCCAAAGCAATTTCACTGAGAACTAAATCTCTGTTATTGACCTTGAAATCATTAGTCACTGGCCATCATATTTGAAAGTAAAAATAAAACTAGATAAACTTACCATTTGGGTGCCAGATTTCTGTAATGAATTTCATTTTAGGAGGCCGGAGGGGATAATCTTTTGGGAAAGTGAGATGAGCCTTAAAAACACCACCTTCACTGAAAAA
This sequence comes from Sciurus carolinensis, assembly GCF_902686445.1. NCBI lineage: Eukaryota > Metazoa > Chordata > Mammalia > Rodentia > Sciuridae > Sciurus > Sciurus carolinensis. Next base: position 56,832,088 of record NC_062215.1, on the reverse strand, counting down.
AACAAAAACAAATTCTTGCCTATAAGTTCCTGCTTATAAGTATACAATCATTAAAACAAATATAAAACTAATACTCAAAAGTAAACCTGGTGAATAATCTGGATTCCCTACAGATAGTTACCTCAAATACCCAGTTTAATAAAGTACCATATCTATAACTTTATTGAAATCTCAAGAGAGCTAGCAAAAGAAAAAAGAAATAGTTTGGTAAAGAGGCATCCAGATCAGATCACATTACATCTATGCTACAAACTTTCCATCATTTCCTCAATGCACTTAAAACAAAATTCAGAAAGTTTAACATTGCTTATAGGGCTCAAGTTGCTGATTTATCTATGTTGATCTCAAACTATCACTCTTCTCTCTGTTCTAGCCAGTCTTCTTTCAGTTCCTCAAACACAGAAGTTCCTTGTCATCTCAAAGTTTATGTGCATTTGTTGTTCCTTGTCTGGGAACAGGTAATGCTATTTCCATTCATCCATCCATTTATTCATTTCATATCATTTAATAAATGTTTGTTCAGTACTTATGTGTCAAACATTGGGAGTAGAGGAGTGAACAGAATATAGTCTGAAGGAGTTTGTAGTCTACTGACTTTCCAGAGCAGTGCTCATGAAGAGGACTTTCTGCAACATTTAAGATGTTCTTTGCTGTCCAATATAGAGTCGCTAGCCACAGTGGTTATTGGTTATCATACTGGGCAGCCCAGTTACAGATCAATGCCATTTAATTGGAAACCATTCTTGAAGAAATGTCAATAAAATAATAAAATGATGTATATATATTACCAACTAAAACCCAAAAGGTCAAGTCAGCCTTAAAGGGCAAAAATGACCAAATTCCTGCCTTATGACCCAGATGTTAGATGTTTTCTCTGCTTGAAATACCCTTTTCCTTTAGTCTTCTAATCATCATTCTCTCAACTTAAAACTGTTGCCTAGAGAAAAGATTTTACCAATCTAAACTAGTCACTACAATGACTTAATTTACTGCAATAGCAATTTGCACATCTGATTCTCTTATTCAGTGTACACTCCATTAGGGCAGAGTCATACGATCATGGTTATTTCAGATCAATGAGAAATGGAATTCTTAGATCATAAAATGGTTTTCATTCATTGAACAAATAAATATTGATCTAGTTACACTAAGCATTGTTCCAAGTTAAACAAAAAAAACAGAACAAAACATTAGTAATCATTATAGAGTTTACCATGCTAGAGTTAGAAAAAAAAATCTAGCAAAAAAAAAAAAATCAGTAGAACGTATTATTTTAAAAAGCAAATATTTATAAAATAAACCCATTTTTTTTAAACAAAAATGGGGGCACATTTGTACACACACACACAAAAAGCCTAGGAATGTATCATCAGTATATAACAATGGTTACTCTACAGTGGGTATGATATGAAATTATTTTATTTTCTGATTCACACATTTCAATAGTGCTTGAATTTTTAAGTACAAGCAAGTATTAACTTTTTCTGTTCAAGAAAGCAAGATACAGGTAAGTTTTTTGTTTGTGGTACCCAGCATGAACCCAGGAGTGCTGTACCACTAAGCTACATCCCCGGTCCTTTTTGTTTTTAATTTTGAGACAGTGTCTGGCTAAGTTGCTGAGGCTGGCCTTACAGGTGTGCATCACTGCAATGGCACCAAGTTTTCTAAAGAGAAGTAGATCACTATTATCAAATATTTGTGAATACTTAGGAAAGAAAAACTAGGCTTGGAGTATAAAAAGTCAGTGACCTTGATAATACATTTTGATAAGAGCAATAGAAAAAGATCACAAAGGATTAAGAAAAGAATGTAATGATAAAGAACAAGCATGATGAATGGGACAAACTGTACAAGAATTTTAACAGTTTTAGAAGGAGGATAAGGAAAAAGTACAAATGAAGTACTTTAAAAGGTGGAAAACTTAATTTGTTTGCAAGAAGATAGCCTTTCTGTGTTGACAGAAAGACTACAATTATTAAAACAGAGTGAATATAGTACAGATATCCAGAAGTACGAAGGAAGAAGAATGACAAATTCTATGCCTGCCTTAGAGTCTTGCTCTTGGATAATTTATGAGGTTATCAACTGAAGAGAAAAAAATAGCTTGAAGGTTTGAGAGGAACAGCCTGAAACAATTGCCGTAAAATGTGCATTATACTAATGAAAGAGAAGTATTGTCTCAGCCTATGCTACCCTAACCTGCATAAGTAAGTGCCAAACTGGTCTTAGGACATATTAATTATACGGACTAGTTTTCCAAACAGGCTGCAAAAGTCACTTACTAAGTTCTTTTGTTAACAAAAATAGAACAGAAAACATGAAAGTTTATCACAAGTTTTTACTTATAAAATATATGTATTTATACTCACTAACCTATGTAAACATGTATCACTGGATCATGACACAAAATATTTCTGATTATCAATTGTGGTTGGAAAGTCACAAAAACAGAAAACAGCCAAGGAGGGGAAATATATACACATACACACACACACACACAAAGCCCATGCACTTTATTCCCCTGGTAAGGATATTCCTTGACAATATTAAGTTGGCTTTCCCAGATCACTTTAATTTTTATTGATTAGATGCATTCAGAATGCTTCATAATGGCCTAATGGAATCCTCATTATGAAAAACTGCCTCAGGCAAGGCATGGTAGCCCACACTTGCAATCCCAGCAAATAGGAGACTAAAACATGAGGATCCCAAGTTCAAGGCCAGCCTCAGCAATTTAGCAAGACCCTGTCATTAAAAAATAAAATAAAATAAAATAAAAAGAGCTGGGGTATACCTCAGTGAGAAAGTGAACCCAGGTTGAATAATACCCAAATTAGAACAAATAAAAACACTGCCTTAACGCCTCTAAATTATTTTCAACCTTTAAAATGTCAACCAAATTTATTTAATAAGACTGCCCTAAAGATTTAAATCACAGAATTTTCCCTTCCTCTAAAGCAGCTATGCTAGTTCTCAATTTTTCTCCTCTCTGTGGATCCCTCAACCTTCTATTTTATCTGGGGAAATTCTACCTGCATTCATTCATTAATTCAATTATTGCCTTGATTGGTAGTACCCAATCTGTGGATGCAAACTTCTACTCAATAGTCAAGTGAGCAGAGAGAAACCACATTAATATACTCATTTTTTCAAACCCACAAACATACAACTGTGGTAGCAAAATGAAAATATAACAGTGGTCCACTTTATGCTTTGACTATATAACCCTTGCTGCTCTGCCACTACAACTTATTTTTGAAACAGACTTGTTTCTTTCTCTTCCTCTCTGCTTGCTCCTCCCTAATCTCTCCCCTTCCCTAATCTCAGGGGAAACAGAATTACCTTTCTTCGCCATCTTAGGCAGAGTTATCAGTCCCTGAATACACACCACCATAGGACAGAAGTAATCCAGACTTTGGGGATGGTACCAGAGGATCTCAGAAATGACTATCTCCCAAATTAACAAGTGAATTACAACTGTAACAGAGAACCCATGGAATGCAGTTATAGAGTCACCTCTTTTAAAAAAGTCCCCTGTTCTTGCTGATAGGCAGAATCACAGTCTTTGGGGCAGGAGTCCCCTGTGTTTCTCCTTTGCTGGCAAAGCAATAAACCTTCTGTTTTGTTTTTCTCAAAACCATGTCCTCATTATTAGATTGTCATCAGGGACAAGGATGGAGCTTTCAGCAACAAAATGTTTTTAAAACTATCAATTAGCCCGGGGCAGTGGTGTAAAATCTGTAATCCCGACAACTCAGGAAGCAGAGGCAGGAGGATCATGAGTTCAAATCCAGCCTCAGCAATTTAGCAAGGCCCTGAGCAACTAGAGAGACCCTGTCTCTAACAAAATATTAAAAACGATTGGGGACATAGCTCAGTGGTTATGCATCCCTGGGTTCAATCCCTGGTATGCCCCTCCCACCACCTGCAAAAAAAAGTATCAATGAATTCAAAATACCTTTCCTTCTATTATATATATATTTTTTTCCATCACAGATTCTAATAATTACAAGCATGAGTCAAAAAGAGGTACAAACTATTCCACATTTTTTCAAAAGTTTGAGAAACATAGATCAAGTTCAAGTTTTTGCCACAAGGTCTTCTTACTGTTGTTATATTAAATTACCAAAATCCTACAAGGATTAGATTGTATCATTCTGTCATACTTTTTTTTTTTTTTTTTTTAACAACATGCTGGGGCTGGAGCTCAGTGGTGGAGTGCTTGCCTCGTATGTATGAGGCACTGAGTTCAATCCTCAGCACTACATAAAAATAAATGAACTGAATAAAGGTATTGTGTCTACCTACAACTAAAAATATTTTTTAAGAATTTAATACAAATATGCTATATGCTGCCTTCTGAAATTTTGCTCAATATTGTTCTTTCAATCTATGTCTCTATTCGTATCTGCCTTTTGTTCATTCATTTTACCTGTCACATTCCACAACTGCTCCACTATTCTGATATTTGACTGCTTCCTCTCCTGCTGCTTCTGCTACAAGCAGAATGCAACATTCTGAACTTTATTTTTTTTACCCTAGACATGAAAATGCCAGCTAAGGTCAAGTTCATATAATTGTTCAAAGTTTAACACAACTAATAAAAATGACAGAGTAAGGGAGTTACACTAGGGTAGTCTTCAAAGCCCATGCTTTTAAAATTACATGATAAATGACATGACATTGCCATTGATCACTCAATTTCTAAGCAATGCAGATACTAGATTCATTCTCTTAAGAATTTGATTACAGAATATGATTTGACTCTAAATCTCTAATAGGGCTATAAAAGAATTTTTTAACTATAACAGAACTTTGCAATTATAAAAGAGTTTTAATAAGACCAGTTAGTTGACTACTTGTTTTCTATAATCACTGGGGATGTGCAAAATTCTAAAACACATACAATCTTAAGACTTCAAAACTTTTTACACCATGGCCATGGTAGGAAATAAAGCATACTCCCTGAATAGAGCACCAAAGGTGATAAAACAAGAGTTAGGGATAAAAAAGGTGTACATTGACCACTTACTATAACAATTTATAAAAATTTATAATTGTTCAATGATATCTGTGTCTCTTTTTCCTGTAAAAAACCTACTGCTACTCCTACCTGAAAATTTATTTCTGTGGTTAGACATGGGTATTCAAGCTACTTGATAATTAGTCTGAAAACAGCAGGTTATCCCACACCATTTCCAGAAATGTACACTTCACAGAAAGTCCAAAAAACTATTCTTGGGTCTGAGGATGTATCTTAGTGATAACGTGCTTACTGAGCATGGATGGGCCCTAGGTTCAATCCCTGAATGGCAAAAGGGGAGAGAGAGGAAAGAAAGAGGGAGAGAAGAAATGCATTCTTAACAGTGCTAGAAAGACTCAATAAAAAAAAAATTTAATGAAATATAACCTGAAGAGGAGTATAATGACTACATTCATATTCATGTTAACTATCAGCCTCAAAGCAATACTTGAATGTACCAGCCAATTACATGAATTGTAAATAATGTGGGTTGCCCCCTAGTGACTAAATGAAGACTAATAATGCCATTACAAAATTTCACACCAGATTTTATAAAATTTTGGTATAGTTAATTTACTATGATCTAATTGTTAAGTGATGAGCTAATCACTTAGGTTTGGGTACCATCTAAGTCTATGCTGACCTATTTTCAATTCCTCTACCCTCTTCACTCCACTGAAACAACAGTAACAACACTAACTTCCTTACAGTTCAGTGAACACTTTTTAAGAACTCTATGAAATATTGAATTCTTGGTAGCATTTTAAAAGGCCTACTTCCCATAAGGCCTTTCCTCTCCTCTTTGTCCTTGTATCTTCATAGCTACTTTCCTGTGGCCTTTTCACTGGACCCTGTCCTAAGCCAAGCTCTCTCTTCCCTAAGCAAAGGACTAAGAATCTCACAAAGACAATGTGTAGATATAAGTGGCCACCAGTGTCTCATTAGCAAGTACACACTCCAAAGGAGCTACCACAAATGCAGAACTCAGACCATCAGCCAATACTTTATAAATGGATAGTGAAGGTCAGAAATGGGTTTTATTAGTAAAAAGAATGGCCTGTTAAGTAGAATGCTTAGTGTTAAAAGTAGTTCTCTCAGATTAAGCTGGAGGTATGCTATGCATATATGTACCAGATAATAATATGTGTTACAACTGCATAATATATATACATGAAAAATAAATGCAGTGAATTCATTGAGTCAAAGGCTCAAGCCAGGATTCCTACCCAGTACTCTATACAGATAACAGTTTTGGAGAATTTCTCTCATTATCTTGTACCCATTGTAAGGTAACTAGATTGCCATCACCAGAATGTTGCTGTCTCCCCAAGGCACTGTGGCTGGAAAAAAAACAAAAACAGAAGAATGGACTTGAACTTTATTAGGCTCACAGACTAGGTTTTACATGTGCAACTACGTTATATATGTATATATGGTTTTGTGCACAGAACTTAAGAATCTGCTTTCAAATAACAAGATTGAGAGAGAATAGCTGTAAGATGGTTTTTAATGGCTACTTTGTTAGGTTGTTAAGTTGCTCATGGACATTTTTTTTTTTATTTATTTATTTATTTATTTATTTATTTATTTATGGTGTTGAGAATCGAACCTAGTGCCTCACACATGCCAGGCAAATGATCTACTACTGAGCCACAACCCCAGTCCCAGCTACTGTAACCTACCCAAAATCTTGAATGCTGTGGATTGGCCACATTCTGTCATTTGAATACAAAACATATCACTAGGAAATACATCAGCAAAAATTATGACTGGCAATAGTTACGACAAAACATAAATTGTTTTTTCAGACCATAGAAAACATGAACATCTACATTATGGCTCAGTTCTGTGTGTCTCAGCCAGTCCTGCTATAGAAGTAAGTCTGAAAATTCTTTCCTACAAGCTGTTTGGGGAGAGTGCGGGGCTACCACATTAGAAAACCTTAAATTGGGGGTGGAGCATGTGTGAGACCCCGGGTTTGGTCCTCAGCACCACATAAAAATAAATAAATAAAATAAAAATAAAGGTATTATGTCCATCTACAACTTAAAGAAAACCAAAAAATGATGACTTGACCACCAAAACAAAAAAAAGTCTGATGTGTCCAAATCCTTGCCTACTTTGTACCATTGAGGACCAAAGTTGAGTGAGAAAAGCGTGGGCCCCAAAATTCAGATCTAGATCTGTCCCTGTCACTCAGCTGTATGGTTTGAGAAAAATCACCTGATTTTCCACCCAATACCTCAAGTTCTATAGAAAGCATGAAACTTGTAAAAGGCACCAACATCAAGAAGTCAGGATGCGTCTTATAGAATAAATTCTTATAAATTTAGATTAGTCTACAAATACTCAGCAGTAAATAAGACTGTAGTAGAAAGATATTACATGTGGTAGAAAGGTACACATGAAATACTTGATAAATTCTTTTCTTCTATTACTCCTTGATACCACTACATTCTACTATCCACCTTTAAATCACTGGTTCGACAACTGGCATTCAGTTAATATTTTTATACCTTAGCAATAATTTATATAAACTAGAGAAAAATTGACATTAATTCATTTTAGGGTCAGAACACCTTTTCTATGATCAGTGTTCTGTGAGAACCCATTAGAGAACCACTAAAATAAATGATCTTAAAAGTTTTCTCCAGCCTTCATAAGATGCTGATATGTTCAATATATGAAAATTTCCTAGAAAAATGTAATCCTATGGTTTAATATTATAGTGTTAAGAATAATAAGATCTTGCTTCTTAAAATTATTATTTTCCATTTCAGGGTCAAGGCACAATAAGTACAAGAAAAGGGAAGAGGAAGATATTTTAATAGAAATTTTTCTTCCTTCTTGGTCCTTTCAAAATTAAATCTCCCAAGCTCTAAGATAGTAAGTAAAAATTATTTTTTATATAACCTCACAGTACGATAGCTTTGTAATTAATTTGTTCCAGGTATCAAAAGTATCTGAATTTCTGAAACTATTATCTATTTTTAAGAGCAACAGGTCTTAGACCTTAGAGTTTCACAAAGAACATAAGAACCTGAGGCATGATCAAATTCAGTACAAATGATTCTAAACATTGTCATTTCACCTGCTCCCTCAAAAAGCCAATTTCATTTTGGCCTGCCAAAATAATTTTAATTTCATTTTGTTAATTTCATTTTGTTAAAATGGAAATGTCAGTTCCATTATACTTACTAAAGTGTGTCTGGAGGACCAATAATAAGGACTTCCCATCGATAGAGATCATTGTCATCTATTAAACCTGCTGAAAAGCCTTCCACTGGATTTTTGTTGAGTTCTGTGGGAAAAGAAAATTTTGATCAAAACTTTCAAGCACATAATTTTCATCCAATGTACAAACTATAGGACTTGAGAATACATGTTTTAAGTTCTAAACCATCAAATGGGTATACCTTGCCAGGCAAAATGGTACCCAACTGACAAAACATTCCATTTCCATATTACAAGATAACATCAAATATTCAGAAGATCAACTTATGCGTTCTTCCTTCCACCCTGGTGTCCAGCCAAGTTCATACCATTCTAGGTATCCCCACAGTGGTCTTTAAGAAAGCTTAGTACAAAGCAGATGTCCAGGTCTATTCTCCAGAGATTCTAGCTCAGAGAGAACCAGCAATCAAATCAGAAATGATAATTCTGATGCTGAGGTTTTTAGGGCACATTTTCTTTGACAGAGTACCTAGTAATACCTTTTTCATTGGAATTTTCAGAGTTTAACCATCTCTTATTTCTACTAACATGTTGTATCTATTTGACATGGCCCCTAGGGACACACATTTCTTAAGTGGTGATCTCCCAAGTGACCCACCATAACCAGCACCAAGAGCAGAGGCTCTGTCTGTCCTGCCTGTGTGTGCTAAATGCTCTGCCAGTCACAGTTTCTAGCACATAGGAGTAGCTTCAGGAAAAAGAGCTGGTGTCTACAACAATTTCTGCGGCATCATGAGGTTTTCTCTCTTGTCAAGACAGTACCCTACACAGAGAAAGAATGATGAGGGTAAGTGGGGGACAAGAACAGAGACAAGGAACTCAAGAGGTGGGGGAACACAGGTCAAGAGGAAAGACCTTAGGGGGCAGGTAAGGGGGTAGGAGTATAAAACCTGAAGTGTTTTTGGAGATACAGGGCTAATATAATATAGTGACCTACTGATAGTGGACAAATCACAATGGGGATTCTTCTTAAAAACTTTAATGAGGTATAATTGACACTGTGAAGTACACATATGTAAATTACACAATTTGGTTAAGTATTGATGTATGTATACACCTTTGAAGTGACCACCCAAATCATGATAGTAAACATATATATCAATCACCAACAATACTATGAACTGTTTAACTGCAAAGGGAACTGAGGACAAGGAGAGTGGTTCAGAGAGGGCTTGCTGGAAATCTGAGTAAGTGTGTGATTCTCATGTAACACCTGCCATCATCCTCAAGACATTCCATCTAATCATGGAAGCAAGTGTAATACAATACGCAGTGCTATAAAAGACTGAACAAAGTGTGCTGGTAACTGAGAAGAAGGTATTAATTCTTTGAGAATTCAGAGCTAGTGTTATTCCAACAACTAGGATTTAACACCCCAACAGGTCAATGAAAAATGGAGAGACTCAAGAGTAAAAATATATATTTAAATATGAGAACTTCTTTCCTCAATATAAGACCATTATTTTTGCCTAGTAGATAAAGTGGACTTTTATAAACAGCTGAAACTATTATTGTATTTCAAAATACAAGAAATACATTTTTACTTTTAAACAGATATTCTACGTTTTTTTTTAAAGATTTAAAATGCAAAGACATGCATACCTTTACTGAGTGTCAACTATATTGCAGACATATGAGAAAATTAAGTCCCACTTTTACTGCTGACTAAAGGATACAGTGAAACGCCCAGACAAATGCAATATGGGCATAAGTTCTCTCACTTCCAACTGCTTTCCAGATGAACATTATTATATAATCGGCCCTCTATATCTATAGGCTCCACTTCCACAGATTCAACCAACCAAAGATTGAAAACAATATTTTAAAAGGGGTAGTGGTGCTGGGGACATTTCTAGGTGGTAGAGCATTTGCCTTGAATTCATAGAGCCCCAGGTTGGATCCCCAACCCTGCAAAACAAAAGAACTGCATCTGTACTGATTAGACATTTTTCTTATTATTCCCTAAACAATATAGTAAAACAACTATTTACATAGTATTAGGTCTTGTAAGTAATCTACAGATGATTTAAAGTACAAGAAAGGTTACATATAGGTTATATGTGAATATTATTCTATTTTACATAAGGGATTTGAATATTTAGATTTCAGTATCTGAGGGGATATCCTGGAATCAATCTCCCATAGATAATGAGGGACAACTGTATTACTCAGATCTTCTTCTCCAAATATCATGCACAAGTATCTTATTATAGATTTTATAATTTACCCAGAAATCACCTAGTCGTGGTTGTAGTTTCCAACAGAAGTCCAGTGAAGTTTTATAAAAGTAGGTTGTAAGCTCTGAAATTAACACGTTAAGGACAAAATTACCCTTGAAAATGTCCTTACACTTTCCATGAAGTATATCACTGCTTAATACTCTTGTCAATACACCCTAAGTTTAAAACTCTTATATTCTTTCGATGACATGATGTCTACAGGCATGATTGTGTCCACTGCACATTTCATTTAAGTAATAGAAAAAGTAAGGTTAAAAAATGTCCAACATCTCACTTTTATCATGGTTTTTGCCCCTGGCATGGATCCTCCTAGGTCTGGATCCATGAATACTTAACAGGTTTAATACACCTATAGTGGTGGAGCTTCATGAATGACTCCTTGAAGGTCTAGTTCAAGTAATATCCCCTCTAGAAGGTCTTTCCTAAATAATTTACCAAATAATCTTTTAATTTTTGCTAAATTCCTATTCATTATACTTTATTACATGGCACTAGATTATCATTAGCTTCCGATTCCCTGAGAAGTAAATAGGCAACAGGAATGTGTAGTAAATGCTCTAACAACACTATAGAAATGGAGGGCAGTCACACAAAAGAAAGGCACATAACCAAATCACCAAGAGTCAAAAAGTTTCTAAAAAGAAAAATAAGACAAAGGATTTGGGTGGAGGGCATGAAAGTACAGATAGAGAAGCATGTACAAAACTTGAAATACAGAGCTAGATCTACTGAAATAGGGGGCATGATTGAAATTAGACAGAATGGCAGAAACTGGATAGCAAAGGCCCTCAAAGAAATGTAAAAGTGCACTTTATCCAGAGAGCAGTAATGCACCTTTGAAGAGTTATTTTGTCTTTTTTATTTCCTCCCCCTCCTTATTTATTTATTTATATATTTTTTAAAAGAGACAGGGGTCTATGATGGCACAATTGGTCTTGAAAAGTGAGCCTCCTGCCTCAGCCTCCTCAGTGCTAGGACTGCATTCAAGGCCATGCTTCATGATCTGATCTGACCTTCTTTCTCTCTCCCTCTCTCAGTTTTGCTTTTCTCAACAATCGGGTGACCTTGTGAGACATCCCAGAAAACAATCTTATGTGTGTGGAAATGACATAAATAAAGCCATGAGGAAGACAAAATTAAAAGTAGCTATTAATATTAATCCTGGAAAGTGTATCTTAAGTATAGGGTGGTAGAAAAAAATGAATGCTAACAGGGATATTTAGAAGAGAAAATCAGTTAACCAAACTCAGTGATATGGGGGTTAAGGTGTTAAGTCAAAATGACATACAATTCCTCAAAAAGTTAAAACGCAGAGTTGCTATTTATGACCCAGCAATTCTACTTCTAGGTATATTCCCCAGAGAAATAAAGCATCTGTCCTCACAGAAAGTTGTATGTGCATGTATGTTTATAGCCCCATTGCTCATAATATAGCCAAAAGGTAGAAACAACTCAAATAGCTTCTTCAATGAATGAATGGATAGACAAACTGTGGCGTAAACATAATGGAATATTATTCAGTCATAAAAATAAATGAAGTACTAACATGATACAATTTAGATGAACCTTAAAAAACATGAGGCTAAACCAAAGTGTAAAACCTGTAATTCCAGCTACTCAGGGGCTGAGACAAGAGGATCACAAGTTCAAGAACAGCCTGGGAAATTTAGTAAGAAAATGTTCCAAAATAAAAATAAACAAATAAAATACAGAGGGCTGGAGAGGTAGTGCAGTGATAGATCCTGGGTTCAATCCCCAGGAGTGGAGGGGAAAGAAAATGGGGAGGGGGGGGAGAGCACAGGCTAGAGCTGTGGGTATAGACAGAGGCAAAGTGCCTGCCCAGCCTACACAAGGCCCTGGGTTCAATCCCCAGCACCACAAAAAACAAAAACAAAATCAGACTAAGTGAAAGAAACCAGACACATAAAATCACACATTATATGGCTTCTTTTATAAGATATTCAGGACAGGGAAACACAAAGAGCAGAACAGAGGTTACCAATGGATAGGGAGTGAAAGAAATGGAGGGAGAGTTACTTAATGAGCTTGTGGGAGTGGTTTATGGGCTCATGAAAAGGTGCTGGTGGTTACATAACATTGTAAAGACTAAATAATGGTTTGGTTAGAACACAGTTAAATGTATATTATGTCATTTTCACCTCACTCTTTTAAATGACACACAGGTTCACTAAAATGGGAAATACAGGAAGAAGTACTGGTTTGAGGGGGTGAGGGGAAGAACTGATGATGGGTTTAGTTTTAAATGCTTCTGGGATACAAATATATTGCTTTAAAAGAGAAATGTGGGGCTTTGGGGATGTGGTTTGGCAATGTGCCCAGCATGCATGAAGCCCTGGGTTCAATCCCCAATACTTCTAAGACAGGAAGGGAGGGAGGGAGAGAGGGAAAGAAGTGTGAGTTAAAGACAGAGACTTGGGGGTTAACAATATTCTTGATAACTAAGCCATTAAATTATTGACATTACCCGCAGGAAAATTATAAAACAGGAAGGATGAAACAATGACTTCTAGACAATACCATATTCTGAAGATAAAAAGAGAAGGTTTCATAACCACAGAGAAATAAAAAATCAGATAATTTATATCAAAGAAGCCAAAGAAGATGCATGGCAAGGACACAATAGCCAACAATGTTAAAAGGAATAGGAAGTCTAAATCCAGTCCACTATATTCAGCAAAAAAGAAAGCCAAGGTTGCCCTGGGTATAACAGGTTCAGTGCAATGGTAAGGCTGAACCCATGCAGGAAACCCTGAGCTGATAAGAAGTAGAAAAGAACAAATAGATTTGGGGGAGGGGGAGGTTCTGGGGATTGAACTCAGAGGCACCTAACCACTGAACCACATCCCCAGTCCTATTTTGAATTTTATTTAGAGACAGGGTCTCACTGAGTTGCTTAGCACCTCACTTTTGCTGAGGTTGGCTTTGAACTCACGATCCTCCTGCCTCAGCCTATCGACTTGCTGGGATTATAGGCATATGCCACCACGCCCGGACAGAATTTTTTTCTGAAAGTTTTGACAGTGGATGGAAAAGTGTAGTAGCAACAAGGAAATGAAATTCAAGCAAGTTTTCTAAATAAGAAAAGCTGAAAGATGTTGAAACCTTATTTGTGCATTTAAATGTTAACACTGATGCCTCAATACTACAATCACATGGATTACAGGTATAAACAAAGAGATATAAAACCCAACATACTCACTCTCTCTCTCTCTCTCTCTCTCTATACACACACACACACACACACACACACACACACACATGCACGCACACTACATTTATATGGATTAGGTATAAACAAAGAGATATAAAACCCAAATATATATATATACATATATGTGTGTGTGTGTGTGTGTGTGTGTGTGTGTGTGTGTGTTTAACACAATCATGAGTGGAGGTGGCCTCCCTAAACAGGATAGTCACATTATACAATATAAAATATTTTAAGTGCAGTATGACAAGAAAGTCTAACTACAAATGACTGTACTAGAGAATGTCTACAACAAAACAGATAAAAGTCTAACATGCCCAATACAAATTGTGGAAACACAATTAAGAGTTGGAAAGGGCCTAAAAGATCTCATTTCCCACAATCATAAACTTTTTTATTTATTTATTTTTTTAAGTTCTGAAGGAGGCAAAACTAATCAGTAGTATTAGAAACTAGGACATAGTTCTTTTTTCTGTTTCTTTCTTTTTTGGAAGGAAAAGTAAAAGTAGTATCTGGCAGGAAATGTGAGTAGGATTCTGGGGTGCTGGTAATGACATGCTATACATGATATTTATGTAGTTTTCTGTGTTATACTTCAATTTTTGAAACTCAGTAAATTCCAGTCACATGATTGTTAAATGGAAGTTAGGTGTACACACTATGAATATGGAAACCACTGTGGGTCAGATGTTCTACAACCCATGAATAAAAAGAAAACTGAAGACAAAGAAATGTCCTAGAGAGGGAAGATTTGAATAAGAAATGGAGAATGAGGCTTAAGCACAGTTACTAAAATATAGTCATTAAGCAGAATAAGACTAAAAAGAATGGGAGGAGTTTATGACAAGTGAAAACCCTACAATACTGAATTTGAATTTCAAGAGCCAATATGAATTCATAATATAGTTTTTAAAATGTATTTCTGAGTTCTATTAAAAGGCTTAGAAAAATGGCCTGTCTAGTGGAAATGAGCATCCCTACTACTCAGAAGATGGTCTCCAAATATAAATTTACCACTAACAGGGACCAGAGCTCTTTAGAGAAATGACTGATTCCTGGTCTAGGGTAAGAAATGTGTCAGGCTAATCTTGTACACACCAGATAAAATAAACTATTAAATAATATTACATGTTTTTGTTAAAAGGACTCAAGAGCTAACTTGAAGAGACTCTCATTGGCCAAATATGTGAAAATTTGAGTATCAAAAAACTTAATAATCACAAAAGACTGAAGCATAAATATGCTAAAATCCATGTGTTTATATCTGTGCTATCAAAACAAAAATCTAACTTATCACCATTACATTATTCCAGTAAACCATTCTGTTTTATTTACTTTTCATTCTATTCTTTGTTGTGTTTGTTTGTTTGGCATTGTTGGGGAGCAAACCCAAGGCCTCTCACATACTAGGCAAATACTCTTATCACTAAAATATATCCCCAACCCAATAATTACGTTTTTGGTTCTTTCGGGTTTTTTTTTTTTTTTTTGCGGTACTGGGGATCGAACCCAGGGCCTTGTGTTTGCAAGTCAAGTACTCTACGGAGTGAGCTATCTCCCCAGCCCACATTATGTTATTTTGAAAAGCAATAAAAAGGAAGTCAAAAAATCAAGATTTAGTGTTTCTTTTCTATATAAATTACATTGCCTAGTAATTATGATTTCATTAAATAAGGTTTCTCTCTATAGAAATAATCCAGTTAAAAAACTAAAAACAACATTGATACATTGTCATTTTGTCACTTCAATCTAGGCATTTTAAAAAGACAACCAGATAGGGTGTCTCTTGATAAACCAGCAAGTCATCATTTAGGAAATAAACCTAAACTTGTTTAGAACAACCTAGATACAACTGCCAATTTACAAAAAACACAAAAATTTAAAGGATATCCTTGGAACACATTTAACAAAATCTACCCTATGGGAAATTCTAAAGGAAAAGACCTGGAATCTACAGCAAATACACTGCATGAGGAGGTAAAAAAAGAGAGGACTAAGTTCAAACATTTTTAAAAATGTAACTGATGTGACATAAATGAAAACTGACCAATAATATAAGAAATTATGGTTAGCTTGAAGTATGATGATGATATTGTATTGTTTTTTTTTTCCTCCTGTTTCTTGAGAAATATTTATGACCATGTTTGGGATGTGCTCTACAATCATAAATGAGAGGGGCAGAGATACATGAAACAAGACTGGTGGCAACTAATACCTATTGAGGCTAAGTGAGTACATGGAGGTTCATTATATCAATCTGTCTACATCGGAATTATGATACATTTAAGATTTTTCTCAATAAGTTTTGTAACCTTGATATAGTATAAAATATTGTTTAATATTGTGCCTAATATTGTGCTAATCATCATGTAAAAATAAACCTCACAGGAGTCTCAGGAAAATGAAGTCTCAGAATAACATATAAAGTCCCAAGTGCCATTTTATACAGTACTTGACTAACTGCAATATACTCTGCCAACACCAAGCACTAAGTCTACTACACAGCCAACTACAAACTGAGATTTATAACCTGGATCTGATTTCCCTTTGTGTCTGTATAGTTGTGGTATCCTGCTAAGGGGAATGTGTGTTCCCATCAAGTTTATTTATGTACCACACAGCTGGCTATGTAGTCCATTTGTGTAGAATGCCTGGTTTTAGAGTAGCTTCTCTTTCAACTTTATTTTTCACTGTAGTTCTAGAAATAGAACCCAAGAACTCCTGCATGCTCTACAAATTTTTGAGATCACAGAACATTTTATTCAACACTACCAATTACTTCTACATATTGAGAGGGCTCGTCAAAATAATCCTCCTGACCTTGTTGGCACAGGAATAAACTTACGTTATTTTGAAAAGCAATAAAAAGGAAGTCAAAAAATCAAGATTTAGTGTTTCTTTTCTATATATGTAATGTATATAAATTACATGCCTAGTAATTACGATTTCATTAAATAAGGTTTAATGAAAGGTTTAATGAAAGGTCTAATACTGTCTTATACCACAAAACTGCCGCATACCTCATGAACAAAAGTTAACTGAGAAAGCTTTCCTTCAAACCTCCATCAATCAATCAATATTGGAAAAAAGTAATGTGTCAGCAAATAATTGCAAAGGTCTACTTTATTTCCAATACAGGTTTAAAGATCCATCAAATATTTACAGATTTCTGTTCAACTTTAAAAGTCTACATATTAGAATTTTTGTTTACTCTACACATTAATGTATCAATGCATTCTGTCCACAGAGTCTCAAAACTATTTAGAGGTTTTGTAGTTTACATTTTTCTCCTCTTAATTTCAACCCACATGAATTTCTTTTACTGTGCTTCAAAAACAAATAACACATCAGAGATTTTATCTTGTAAAGATTTTTGTCAATATGGTTCCAAAAGGATTTGCTTAGCAAAATGCAAGATCACATTCCTAGAATAACATTTAGACATTCTGCTACTTGCAATATTTCACCCTGCTTACATCCTCCTGCAATGTATCACCTCAACAAACACCCATGTAAGGGTTCATTAAGGGGCTGGGGTTGTGGCTCAGTGGTAGAGCGCTTGCCTAGCAAGTGTGAGGCCCTGGGTTTGATCCTCAGCACCACATTAAAAATAAATAAATAAATAATATAAAGGTATTGTGTCCATCTATGACAAAAAAAAATTTTTAAGGGTTCTTTAATATTATGTCCTAAGTGTATTATGGCTTGTACTTAAATATGGTTAGCATAATTAACACATTGCTGTCAATATTTTCTGTAGCAGGAATTCCTCAAGACAGAAATTATTATACCCTAACACTGTATTCTGTAGTTTTATGTAAATACCAACCTTCCTTGATCCCACCTATTTTTTAGAAATAAATAGATGAAATGTTTGGGGATTTCTGAATTTCACTTCACAATAGAAAATGTGGGCCATGGTATGAGGCACCATACATGGTATTATGTCAGATGAACTTAGGTTTGAATTCCAATTTTCTCACTAGCTTTGTCAACTTAAACAAGTCATTTCTTTTTCTTTAAGCCTCATTTTCCTCTCCCCTCAAGTATGATAAAACCCATAGCAATGGTGCAAAACAGATGGGGGATATTGTATGTGCAAAATACCACCATCTTAGTTGTCCATTTTCTGCCTTTGAAACTGCTCATTAGACTACAGGATATAAAAGGTATACGATCATGATGTATACCTTTCTTTTTTCAGTAAAAGTAATATAATCAATGTTCTTTAGAATCTTCAGAACAAGCCATGGCTTAAATACTTTTTTGAGGAATACTACCCACCTCCAAACATTACTCCCTAACTACTTGTTTCTAGTGGGAATTGCTACAAGGCCCCCACATCCTGAGCCATAGGAAAGAGTGAATGAGTTATTCTAGAAGACTTTCAAACCAGAATTAAAGAAAGGGAATACCACTTGGGGAACAGTGCTATTAAAGCCTGGGGACTTCTATGAGCCACAGTTGAAATTTCAGGGAGAAAAAGAGAATATGAGAAAATGAAGCCAAAATGAGAAATAAGCAAAAGAAAACAACAGGAAAAGAGGTTGGAACAGGATTCTGGTGTTTTTCTCACCTGGAACCACTTCTGCCCTCCCATAAACTTGGTTAACAGTAAAAATTTTCTTTTTCTCTAAGCTTTAGTTCAATTCCCTTTGCTCCAGTCTAAGAAAACCTTCTGATCCTTCAGAGTCATATCTTTAAGTTTCTATCCTAGCTGGTCTCTAGCCAGTTTCCCCTCCAATTCTGGTTAACAGCAGTTCTCAACTTCCCTTTCTCTCTCAATCATATCACCCAGGGAGCATGAGTGATTCTCAGTCAGGGATGCAGTGATATGACCAGACTCAAGGTGAGGGGATGAGGCAAGAATCACTGATCACTACTTCATCCAGATTTTCTAAAGGATTTTTCTAAAATAAATTAAGGTTCCTCAGTACAAATTTTTCAAAAGGCAGTTTCCTGTTATTACTACCCGACTGCTCTTATCTCCTTTATCTACTTTTGTGCAATAAAACTAGCTAAGTTACTCTGTATCACCTACTACCATGATTTCAGCAACCTCCAAGGGAAATTTACATATTCTTACTAACCCTTCGTATACACAATTGCATGAACAGCCTCATATTCAAAATTATTCTACTATAGCAATGAGGTTCTTGAATCTCCATTTCAATTCACTTCAAGTTCACTTCAACCACCTAATAATATATATAAAAACCCATGAAAACTTCAAAAAAAATAATCTCAAAGGAATTACAGAAACATGGGCAGAGGACATAACTCAGTGGAAGAGCACTTGCCTAATGTGCATGAGGGACTGGGTCCAACCCCCAATATAACAAAGAAATAAAATAAATGCTTACTTTTAAAAAAAATTACAGTAATATGATGTCTTTTTTAAAGGTCTACAACAGGAGACCCTAAAGAAAAGTTGTTTTTAGTAAGTCATTATTTTGGGCTGGGGAGATAGCTCAGTTGGTAGAGTGCTTGTCTTGCAAGCACAAGACCCTGGGTTCGATCCCCAGCACCGCAAA